>NC_132892.1:10844668-11148596 GCF_030463535.1 Salminus brasiliensis
TTCAGGTCTGTGGTCAGTGCTTTCAACGGGCCAGAGAAAAGCTGAGGGCTCCTCAAACACCACTGCCGGTGTTCCTTTTTTCTTACCGGTACCTCAGTGTAAAGTATGGACTAAGGATGACTCTGTGATATACTTTGTGTTTGGTTGCCTCTTTGGTACATAACATAGGTGACATCCCCACAATTTTTTTTATTTTTTATTCATATATGAGAATAGCTTGACATTGCAGAATAACCTAAACAAATCTAAGATGCAGTAAATGACAGTAACTTTAAATTCAGTCAGCAGATGGACAGGAGCTTGAACCTTGTCCTCTGAATGTGTTTGTGAATATTGTAAATGTGTACTGTATGTGTGTTCCAGATTCAGTCCTTGTATCTTGCTGGTGTTTTCACTTGTCTTCCTGACCTTGTGAAGAATGCCTCTCTCTGATGTCTCAGGTAAGTCTGATTGTTTTCAGTACCAGTTTCTGCAGGTGGACCGGATTCACTGACCTGCGACTCGAAACGGGAATCAACAACAACATTGGGATATGCTGATGGGAACTGTTTCAGTCGTCCTGAGGAGGTGTTTTCTGTTTCTCCTATAGGTTCTTCCATCTTTAAACCACACCTAACATCTCGCATGTCTCACGTCCTAGTATTGCACTGTCAACAATGTAAAATTCAATCTTGCATTTTTGATTTGTAGATCTGCTGCGATGACATTGTCTTCAAGTTGGACACTGGTGCTGAATGCAAAGTTCTTGTAGTTTTATTTACTGTCCAGTTTTCCACTTTTGTTGTGACTGTGTCAATGTTTTTCTGATTTCAGCTTTTCCAATGAGTAAACCTCTGCATTTTGTTCAACTACATGATTTCTTTTCTCCTTCTGCTTTGGTTTGTTTTGTTAGACACATTTTTGGTAAAGTGATTTTCTGTTGCAGAATTTGCACACTTGGCCATAGGCAGGACATTTGTTTCTGTTTCTGTTCATTACCACATCTGGAGAGGGACAGGAACTTGAACTGTGTCCTGTGAATGTGTGTTCTGTTTTCTGTTTCTCCTATAGGTTCTTTCATCTGGCGTCTGGACTGTGAAGAATCGTGGCTGATCATGATAGCAGGTTGCCCTTCTCTGTATTTTCACCTTGTCTCACATGTATATGCTTGGTGGGCTCTTTGTCTGTCTGTCATAATAGCTGTTCTGCTTGAGTTGTCTTCTCTACAGCTTGTCTTTAATCTGTATTTTGCTTTTCTGCTTTGAATGTCCAGTATGTTTGGATTTTTCTCATTGGGCCATCCTTCCATGGTCCTTGTGTGTAGTAGCTGCATCTCTGGATCAGTGCGCTGACTTCAGACAGGCTGGGAATAAACTTGGAAAGGTAATGAATCATGACCATGAATCTCATGAGTGCCTGCTTGTTTTCTGGTGTAGGCATGTGTGTTACAGCTCTCACTTTATCTCTATCTAGATTGAGTTCTGCAGAGAGCACGTGGCCATGTACCGGATTTGTGATGTGATCTGAAGTTTGATCTGCCAAAATCCTTACCACTGTGACCCTGCTGCTTACCCAGTCGTTCGGTTCATGCTGTTTGGTGATTTACACCCCTTAATTTTGTGTAGCTCATCAATGATTGTTGTCTTTCAGGGCAATTAGGACTTTTCTTGGTGGATGAATCACTGGTGAGACCATGGGATCTACTTGAATGTGGTGATGTCCTGGTAGGAATCCAAGAACAGTGAACAGATGTCTTTCAGAATGTCATTTTACATTGCGATTCCATGCGCTCTTTAAACCACACCTAACATCTCCCATGTCTCACGTCCTAGTATTGATGGTACATCACCGTCGTCAATATGTGAAATTCAGTTTAGCATTTTTGGCTTTTGTGTTCCCAGGTGAGTGTTAGCTTTCCCAACGGTGACATGCGGTGGCCAGAATATGTGAGTACTTTGCTGAATTCTACAGTTTCCGGTTCCCGAATTCTTCCCGTACGCTTTCAACTGGATCCTGAGCTCTCGTGAAGAACAAATGGCAAACATGGGGTAGGTTCTTTCTTGACTCTCAGTAATCGCTGAACTTGTTTTTCAGCACATTTCTTGTTTCAGTTTCTTCCTCACTGAATTGTAATATGTTGTAGGCCTTCACTGCATCTTCCCCAGCGATGTGCGGAAAGGTGGCGCATTGGACTTTTTCAAACTCCTTAACAATCCCACTCTCTGTAAGAAACAGGTAAAACTTTTGCGCCCACAGTCTCATTTTTTGAAGAGATTGCCTTGCCAGCACAGTGCTAAAGGTGGATGCAGCTGTGCCATTTGCTTGTGTTCTACTTGAACCGTGTTGGGCTGCTGTGTCCTGCTTGTGTTTTGCATGATCGTTGGTACGCTGCTGTGTTCTGCTTGAATGATATTTTACTGCTGTGCCACTTGCTTGAGCTGTGTTGGGCTGCTGTGTTCTGCTTGTGTCCTGCATCAAAATTGTTCCACTGCTGTGTTCTGCTTGATTTGGTATTTCGCTGCTGTGTTCTGCTTGAATAATGTTTCTCTACTAAGTTCTGCTTGATCCATGTTGCGTTGCTGTGTCCTGCTTGTTTTGCATCAAAATTGTTCTGCTACTGTGTCCTGCTTGAATAATATTTCGCTACTCTGTCCTGCTTGAACGGTGTTGGGCTGCTGTCTTGCTTGTGTTTTGCATGTAAATTGTTTTGCTGCTTTGTTGTGCTTGAGCGGTGTTACAGTGCTCTTCATATTTATATATAAACCTAAACCTTTTCTTCATTAGTTTTATTTATTTATTTATTTTCCTCACTGAATTGTAACATGTTGTAGACCTTTATTGCATCTTCCCCAGCGATGTGCAGAAAGGTGGCGCATTGTACTTTTCAGACTCCTCCACAATCTCCCTCTCAGTAAGAAACAGGTAAAACTTTTACACCCGCAGTCTCCAATTTTCCATGAGATTGCTTTGCCAGCACAGTGCTAAAAGTGGCTGCAGCTGTGCCACTTGCTTGTGCTCTGCTTGATCCATATTGGGCTGCTATGCCCTGCTTGTATTTTGCATGATCGTTGGTACGCTGCTGTGTTCTGCTTGAACGAGATTTTACTGCTGTGCCACTTGCTTGTGTTCAGTTTGATCCATGTTGGCCTGCTGTGTCCTGCTTGTGTTTTGCATGAAAATTACGCTGCTGTATTCTGTATAAATTGTTGTGCTTGAGTGGTGTTAGTGTTGTTCATATTCATATATAAACCTAAACCTTTTCTTCATTATTACTTTTTCTTCATTTCATCTCTGGTCTCCATGTGCTAAGCTGTCCCCTGCTGTCTGCGGGTCCGAGTGCATTTGTGTTTGGCTGCTTTTGACTACAATGTCCTGCTGCAACCATTTCTAAAAAGTTTTTGCTGTGATTCCACCCCTCCCATCCTAACCCTTTTTTTTTTTTTTTTTTTTTTTCTCTCGTTTCCATGTGCTGAGATGCCCAGTTTCAGCTGTTCCATCGACAGACCTCTCTCTCTCCACCACCCTCCTGCCCACTCTCCGGTCCTGGGTCCTCGAATTGAGTCATCCTCCCCTCACTGCATGGCTGTGCTTATGACCGTGTACCTGCATGGACTTCATTTCACTCCTGTTTTCATCTTTTTATGGCTTGACGGCACATTGGCCATATTCCCTTATTTCCGTGTTTTATTCCTGTTCTGCTTTTCATTGTGCTATCCGGTGTCGACCAGAGGAGGATGGGTTCCCTTTTTGAGTCTTGGTTCCTCCTTTTTCCTTGCCACTGTTGCCACTGGCTTGCTCAAACGATCTCTGTAAAGCTGCTGTGTGACCACATTCGTTGTGAAAGCGCTGTCTAAATAAAATTCATTTGAATTGAATCCTGTATTCTGTGTGAGTTATTCTCCTCTATGCTGGCTGTGTAGTGTTATGCTACCATATTCTGGTTGAAAGAGTAATGGTACTGTATTAAAATAATGATTCTAATGTCTTCTGAATGAAAGCGTTATGCTACTCTGTTGTGAATGAACAGTTTCAGGCTACTGTGTTCTGTAAGACATTGTTACGCTACTCTATTCTGGTAGAACAGGGTTCTGTTACTGTGGTCTGTAGGAAAGTTCTGCTACTTTTTATACAGAATGCAGTAGCATAGCTCTGAATACGGGATACAACAGCATTGCGCTTCACATTCAACACAGAGTTTGTAGCGCCCCCTATGGATTCTGTAAGAGGGTTAGCGTAGCCCATTTTTCAGATAACATGATTCACCCCCTGAAATGTAATCCTAAAAATACTGTAAATATCAGAAATCAAACATTTCATACCCCACTGTATCTAGCTTAAAGTACCTGAAGCAGAATTTCACACAGTTGAAAAGACCTAAAATAAAATGTTCATTTTCCCACATCCTGTAGTTTAAGTACCTGACCGAGAACACCAAAAGTTTCACCCCACACAGGAGAAATGACCTGAAATGAAATGCTGAATTCTCCACTTCATATGTCTGATAGAACTTGACAAATGCTTCACTCCATAGTTAAGAGCTTGAACTTCAGAGAAACACAGCTAATCAGAACAAAGCTCATTTACATATATCTTAAAGGCACTGTAATAAACAAAAACAGCCAGTTTTAATTGTAACGGATAAAGTGTGATTCACAAACACTAAGTAGGACTGAAGAGAAAAGAGGAAAAATGGAGTTTATGGTCCTTTAACATAATATTTGGACATTTAGGCCCAGCCCTAGGTGTGTCTTAATCTTCACACATCACTGCTATTACATTATCAAAAATGTTAAATGCTATTGCATTATTAAAAAATACATTTAAAATAATGACAGGATACAGGGTGGTAAAAGGTGCCTTGCATGCAGAGTTCAGTGGAGTCTCATCAGGTTCATGCACAGAGTGGATTCTGCTGGAGTTCTGTTTCTATATAGATCATGTAGTTGGTAGAGAACTGCTCAAGCACTGCTCCTGGATTTTCTCTTAAAGCAGTTTAAAACTCTGCCTGACCATCAAGGTCTCTATACATGACCTTTTAAGAATAGTGGACACACGTCTGGATTCACTGAATAACTTCTTTTCTCAGTACTTTTAAAATCTGCTGGAATTTGTCACTTTTTTAACATAAAGGTGCTCTTTATCAGCTGTTCAGGGTAAATGCTGTGCTAATGCTACTGTTCCTCTCCTTCTTTCCCATTAAGAATAGAGCGTCTATGGCGAGACGTTTAGCTGAGTGTAAATGAGCTGTACTATTGTACAATTTCAGAATGTTCATTTGTCCCCCGCCACTGTCTACCTTAAGACTAGATCACTGTAATGCACTTTTATCAGGTTGTTCCTGCAGGAACCTCAATAAACTTCGACTAGTTCAAAATGCTGCAGCCAGGGTCCTTACTAAAACTAGAACATTTGACCATATCAGTCCAGTTCTATCAGCACTGCACTGGCTCCCAGTTCAATTCTGTACTGATTATTAAATTCTTCTATTAACATACAAAGCCCTACATGGCCTCGCTCCTGAGTACCTGCGAGATCTTATTACATATTATGATCCATCAAGAATACTTAGATCTCAGGCTGCTGACTTCTTAGTAGTTCCCAAAATTCTGAAAACCTTTTTTTATAAAGCCCCCCAACTCTGGAAATAAATAAAGTATAACCTCGGTGATAGTCTTCTCTGCTCATGGCCAAATGTTGATCCTTTAGGTACTGATCTGTGGCCTCGACCAGACTCAAATATTCTCTCAGACTTCTTTGACAGTTACAAACAGGGCGGAAAGGTGTAGCGGGGTAGGAAACGCCATCCACCGTCAAATGTTAAGATTCTACGTCATAGTGATGAAAATGAAAAGGGTTGCGAGTGTAAGAGCCGCTAAAGGCCTGGTTATGGACGAATCCCAACGCTATAAATGTAGGCACTTGTTTCAGAAACAAATGATCTTGACTGGATCCGCGGTGACCGGCGGGGACACTGGTCAGTGCAGCGGTCACGCGCTCCAGCGGATACTTGGTGTTTGAGCTCATCAGAGCGGAGGTGTGAGCGAGGTTCACGCCCGTTGACTTTTCTGACGTACAGCAGAGCCGACAGGATGCGTAGTTTATAGCCGGTTTTGATCAGAAGACATCAAAACTAATTCATTTTATTACGCAGCAGTTTAACTCTCACGTCCGGCTCCGTTCGCTGAATTCGCTCCTCTATGACAGGCCCTGGCCTCTCCAGTGGGGTCAGCGTCGTCCATATGTCCCGCAGTATCCCTTCTAAACATGCAGGTGGGAAAATGAGATGCAGGGTCTCCTCAGAATAATTCAGCAAACACTCCATGGCGGCTCGGTAGCCGTAGGTCGAACTGCTCTGGGAAATCAGTTTATCTTCCAGAGAAACTTCCACCTGGCTAAAAAGGCTCGTGATGGGGTAGTTGATCAAACCGACCTTGGCGTCGCGCGCTAAATCAGAACCGTCCGGATTCGTCATTTTGCAGGTCAGGTACAACAGCCAACGATTCAGATCCAGATGCTCGTCTCCGGAACCTGAAATGTATGGGACCGGTGTCTGTGATGGATGTGATGGGTGGCGTTTCACATATTTGTAAGATTGGATGCTGGTTTGTGTGATAGGCAGAGTAAATAAGCCCAACTCTGATTTCAAACACTCGGTAGAAGCGGCGTGTATCAGAGACATGCTTGTGTTTGTTTTGTTGTTTTTTTCTTCTTCTTCTTTTTAAAATTTATCGGGACTCAGTCAAACTCTTTTCCTCTTCTTTGCGGTTTTGGTCTTTGTTTCTTTTGCTTTTTCTTCAAAGAATGTCCAAAGGTCAGCGCCTCAGTCCCTTTCTGCTTTGTAAGGAGATCCTCTGATTTTATGGGGGTCAGACACGCGTTGCCCCGGAGGGCGCATGTGCGCGCGACTGAGCGCGGACAGACCTGTGCCCTCTTTACTGTCCGTAAATCTTCGACCCGCTTTCCGAAATATTCGTCTGAAAATGTTTGCCGGTAACCTTTGGTGAACGCCCTGCGCTCTTTGGAAATGTGAACCACGTCGTTCACTTTAAATGTAGAGAGCCAGATATTTAACCACCAAC
This sequence comes from Salminus brasiliensis, assembly GCF_030463535.1. Lineage (NCBI taxonomy): Eukaryota > Metazoa > Chordata > Actinopteri > Characiformes > Bryconidae > Salminus > Salminus brasiliensis. The sequence continues at coordinate 10,851,727 of NC_132892.1, forward strand.
CCGTTTACCTTATAAATGATCAACTTGAGCTTGATTACGGCGCGACACCTCAACGGGTTTCATTCTGATAGATCTGTAAAAGGTACGACTGTATGAATGCACCAGATCTTTCAACACATCTAAATACCTGTAAGTGTTTAACCCGTAAAATACCTAAACATACGACCCGTGAGAGTTGTGTTGAAACGCTCCACCACGAGGCCTTCAGTTCTCTAGCTGTAGTGAAATGTCTAATGTTATATCTTTTCAAAGGGTTTTAAAAAGATTTGTTTAAAAACTCCTTACCTTTGTCGGATTGTAGAGTGACGGGTCGTCTGCCTTCCAAAAATATTTTATAAGCCCTAGTCACGATTCCTGCTCATTTATTTTACCCAGGAGTTTTTAGAAAAAATGTCTGTACACGTGAGAATATTTGTTTTTCATCATTGTACTGAAAGATTGCTTAAATCCACCAAATCAATTCACCACTGAGCTTCCTTTTCCAAAACTAGAACCACGTTCCTTCTGAAATTAATTAGTCTGGATTTATGTAAGGAATATGTGTCTAAACTCCCAAGAAAAACATCGGCCTCATTTTGTTATTATATTATTATTATTATTATTATTATTATTATTATTTATTATTATTATTATTATTGAAAGAACCAGAGTACTTAAGACTATGGATAAAACTCTGTCTACCGCTGAAACTCCCCACCGTCCTAATAAAGTTCTTCTAAACGTTCGTTCGCTGTCATAACGTTTAGAAATAAAGCCCAAAACAAAACAAGCAAATTAACAAACCAAAAAAACAAACTCAAATGTGTGTATGTGTGTTTTTTATACCTATATATATATATATATATATATATATATATATATATATATTTAAATATTTAAAGTGAAGGAAAACCCCACCTCCAGAAGAACCCGTTCCTCCTCCACCCTTTTAACAACAACAACAAAAAAACTTGAATAAAAAGTTGTAGATAGTTTTTTTTTTTTTAATTGGATGCAATTTTTTATATGTTATGTTTTTTTGTTGGTTTAGGAACACTGAATAAGTAAAAAAAGTTGTTAAACATCATACGTAATAATATGTTGTATTAATAATATGAAACATGCTATATATGTTTAATCAATGTAGTTAAATACATTTAAGACAAAAACATGATAAATATGGATATGGAGTAATACTAGGGGGATTTCTTTTGTCTACATCAGGATATATATGTATAACATGAAATACATGAAAATGAGAAGAGGAACATGTTTAATAAATGAAATGACAGCGTGCAGAAAAACAAAGCGGTAACAGTAGCAGCAGCATTTTTTTCACCAACCTCAGACTTCATTAGAATGTTATACAGGGATGCAGCAGCCTCTTTACACTGATCACTAAACTCCTCATTGTGAAAATAACGAATCAACGCTTCAAAGGGATTTTTGGAAAGATAGTCGGACATAGATTCTTCAACCCTCAAATCATCTTGCAGCTGGTCGTGAAACTTTTTCAGGATCCTCATTACAAATCCATACAGCTGGTCGGTAACTCCAAACTCCAGACGCATGGTTTGGTGAAGGAGGCTCTCGCTTTCGTCCAGAACGCTGACCACTTTTGTTTGAACACATCTAGGAAACGCACCAACACACCTTCCACACAGGTCTGTTGATTTTGTGATGGATGGTCAATCAATTTTACACCCCTCACACTGTTGCTCATTCCATTCTCTGATCATATCATTAAGAGCTTGTGTGCAGATCGTTTCCTAAAGCTTTGACATTTCTGTCATTTTATCATTTCTTGGTTTCCCGTTTCACCTTTTCTTCAACTTCTTCTTCACGTCGACCATTCTCCGATACCTTCACCTCATCATCATCATCATCAACCTCCCATTCTTTAACACCCACAATTTCTACGTTCTCAGATCTGTCGCTCACCGTGGTTTCATCATCATCATCATCATCGTTGTCGCTCCCGGAGGATGGCAGGTTTGTCATCATTATGTTTAGACTAAGGGTCTTTGGTGCAGCTGTGACACACACACACACACACACAGGAAAACTGTGGGAAAATTTCATTAAAAATTCCCAAGCTCCTACAGTGGGGACAATTCACGTGTGACAGAGAGCAACAGCTGGTTTATGGAAATCTATACTGCATTATGTTTCTTGCAAAACGTCAAAGCATAAAAAGTTAGGGTCTTGTTTTTGACTACACTGTGGGTCTTCAGTACAGCTGTCGTGTAGGAAATACCTAACATGAGAAAACTAAAAGCTGAAGTAGGACAGGAATGCTGTATGTTGCTTGGGGAGCTCCTTCAGACAGAGTCTAGTCTCAGACGATGGTATATATATTTTATGTTGTCTGTATATTCCTTAAAATATTAGATTTGTTGATGTGGGATTAATAAAGAATTATCTCGAATTTCACACAATCCTACATAATCCTAGGCTAGGAAAAAAAATGGGAAATATTTGCACAAATTTACCTACTCAATGATGTCACGTGGGACAATCCGACCAAGTGACATCACATTCCCACGGTCCTAAATCTTTTTGGCATAAAGTGGTACTTATTACTACTGATATTTAAACAGATGTGTTAAAGCTTACAGCCAACTTGGCGTACAGTCGCTTTATTGAGGGACAGAAACAGCGGGGTTACACCAGGACAACCCAAACACCAGTTATAATTACTGCTCCCAGAACGAATGTGCACATTCCCTCCCACACAGAGATCAGATTTTAGGGGGGGGGGGGAGAAGTGGAGAAAGAGGAGAAAGGTGAAATACAGTGGTGCAGTTTTAAATATGAAGAAATAATAAGTCTTCCTCACAATTACATATTCTTCTTAAAAGTACGATCAATAGTTTAGGTTTAGTTGGAGTTTTACACTGTAAATATTTATTTATTTATTTATTTATTTATTTGAACATTTTTAGTCTTCTTCAAGGTAACTGCAGAGCAAACACACAAAAAACCGCTCACCTCTCTCCCTGAGTCAGGTGTTCAACTTCTGGTGGGACTTCTTCCAAATGAAGAGTTTCCTCCTTGTACTGACTCACAAAGTCTCTGATTTTCACTGTTTTCTGAAAGAGTTGTCAGAGAGTTAGGAAATCACGGCTTCTGTAAATCCACGCTTCACAGAGTCTCCATCTGACTTCAGCCAAGTCAGCTTCACTTCTACCAGTAAGGAGAACGGTACCAGTACTGAAAATAGTACCAGTACGAAGGAGAAGAGGAAGACCATGATGACCAAGCTGTTTTCTAGTTCAGCCATTGTAAATGACCTTCAATTACATCCTGATTTCCAGTCCTGAAGTTTACACTTTCTGTCTCTCAGTGTTTTCATCTGCAAGCTTTAAAGACGCTGAGAATGAACCTATTTAATAAAATAAAAATATAATAAAATGTTTAAATCTGTATGATTTACAGTTTAGTACTATAAATATGTATGATGTACTAAATGTGGATTGTTCATCAAATAAACAACATAGAAATACTATGGCAGCATATTCTGGACTTTCTAAATGAATCAAATCTGCTAATTAAACAGTGTGTGTACAATTGCATAAGAGTGTACAGTGTTTAAAGCCTTATCTAAATGAGGAGCTTCAGCAGTTTGGAGTTTATGGAAGATTTTCCATCTGCAATCCTCATCGTCGCTCCAGCTTTGCCCAAATGAAGCTGTAGTCCAGTTGTGTTGGGACGAGGCGCAGTCACCGGTATCGCCCCTTCCAGTCTGTCAGTCTACTTCAAGGAGGCTCCCAGGACAGACGTTCCCGATAGAGCCAGGTGAGTTCATGTGAACTAGCTGCTTTTAAGCTGATCTTTTACCTTATATGTGACCATAAACGTACAGTGAATGTTTGAAAGCTTGGTTTTCTGCTTTCGTGTGTGTTTGTACTTCAGCTGTACGACTGGAGGAGCTAACTTGCTAGCGCTGCTGATGTTCGGCGTTAACTTAGAAACTTCGGGAGCTCTAACCTTTCTAAAAGAGGCTCTTATTTTCCACGTTGTTGGAAAAGCTCCTGATAAAAACGGACTAACTTTTCTATACTGTTTCATCCGACAACACAGGCTTTCTGCCGTTAGCTGTTTTAGCTGGTCTTGTTGTTTCCTCCAGTAGGAATATTAGTTAGAGTTAATAGCTGATGCTGAGCTGCATTAGCTCTGTTTAACTCAACTTTACCTCACATATTTCATTAGTTCTTATTTAAGTGAGAATTGAAAACTTCCAGGGTCACATTTTAGCTCTGAAGCGTAATGAAAAAGTACTGATTTCTTTCCAGTGTCTGAAAGTAGTCCTCCTTCTAAGTAGCAGAATTAAACAGCTCCAGAAGCTGCTGCTTGTCTAGATATTGGGAGGCAGGGGCTGAATCTGCTAGTCCTGCTCATACTTTGGCAACACAAGGTAAAATGAATTTGTGGGTTTTATTAGATCCTGAAATGTATTTGCAGAGACTCTGAATTAACTGTAGTTAATGATATAATTGTATTTAGAAATAATAGTTTCAGAAGCTCACGGGACTTGGGACAGGATTTGCTGTGGCACAACACACTGGCAGAGCTTAAACAGTAGAAACATTAAATTAGTAAGTATTATTGCAACCTCACTTTAATTTAATGTTCAAATGTACGGTGGGTGCCTCCAGGACCAGGGTGGAGAAGCTGAATGGCTGAAGTGAACGCTTTAGTAACTGAACTGACAGCCCATATGCTAAATGAAGTTAATGAGGCTGTAACTGTGAAAACGAGAGCCAGTAGTAATCTAGATTTTCCAGACATAACCTGGAATTCTAGTAGCGTCTAGTAGAGTCTACAGACTATGGATATTGTGAAAATGTGGAGTAGACACAGATGCAGAACTTTTAAGCACAGTTGGTGATGGACCTGACCTCGCCTCAGCCATTAACTACAGAACTACAGAATGAAGGTGTTATCTTTCAGGGAGACACCGACAAAGTCAGACATGTCCATGTGATTAACCTGCTTGAGCTTTTTTAAAATGTACCAGACTAAACAGATAAAGAGGTCAGTCAGTTTGCACACCACGAGAACCACCAGTTTGACAAAAGCCCACTTATTACAGCTGGAAGACCTTGTCAGTAGTTTTGCATTAGACTACATGCATTTATTGTGTTTAGGTGTTGTGAAATGTGTGCTTGTGTTTTTGTGCATAGGACCCAATACCTGTCATTTGTCATTAGAAAAATGAAATTTCTGACTAACTTGTGAGGTTGAATGGAGCTATGCCTACTGAATTTGAACTTTTTCCCAGCAGGATGCTCATCATTCTGCTTCCTCTGCAGAAGTTTCTGCTTCTTCGTGTTCCCAGCAGGCTTGTGAGGATGTGCTCTGTGGTCCAGTGGTGGAGGCAGAAGCTGTTCTCACACAGTCCACCATGAAGCAAAGAACCAGGAGGCTAAAGTTCCCAAGATTAAGGTATGTGAGTTGAGTGGTGAGTGAATAAATGAATAAAGAAGTCGACAAGGGTAAACCCCTTGTAGCCCTCAAGCATGGCTCTAAGTCTTGACCTACTGGCTGGGTTCAATTCTGATAGGAAAGTCCTGCTTCGTGAGTCATGGTTGAGCTGGAACCTTTGCTCCCACAGTGATGCAGGAAACCAGGAGACCGAGGCTTCAACTCCCCTTCAATTTATTATTATTATTATTATTAACTAGTATTCAGCTCTGAGGTATTTGAAGTTATCCAAATCACTTGACATGTTCTAGATAATCTGTCATGTTGTCTCTCAAGCAGATCCTGAAGAAAAGGAAGACTATACCTCTTGTAGCCAGTTAGAGAAGATTTCAGGTAACTTTCAGTGTTTGTTTAAACTGTGGTGAACATCATGAACCTTTTTAACCTCTGAAACTCCACAGGAACTCATTCCTCACTCCTCTAACTTTAGAAAGATTTGGCCAGTATGTGCTGTATTCCATGTCCTTGCTGAATAATAATCCTTAGGATGTCAAAGTCTGGGAGTTTAAGAGGTGAAAGGCCCTAAGGAGGTTCATGTCTTCTACGTGACACAAATGTCTTTATAAGAAATAAATGTGTTGTTGATCAGCTTCACCATCCCAGGAGGTTTCATTTTTTAAGAATAGAATATCTTAAAAGGTAAAATCTGTGCTTGGGTTCGGTACCTACACTGATTCTAATCGTCAGTTTAATTAGAAAATACACAGCAACACAACACCGTCTAATCGCTGCTCCTGACATTGAGAGAGAGGGAGTTTGATCCCTGGGAGGCCACAGCGATCAGAGTCTAAGATCCAAGGAACCTTTTTCATAACAACCCTCACGCTAACCTGCTGTTTGAAGTTTCTAAACATGCTGACGCAGCATTTATCCACAACTGACTAAACTCCTCAACATACAGTTTTTAAACCAGGAGGCCGAGGTTTCCTCTCCTGTATCTAGACTAAGATTCATTTTTAAAGTATGTGAGATATTTCATTTCATTTCTGCCCCATTGTTGTTTTATAGAAACATGTTAGTGTGCAGTGTGTAGAATACACCCTAAATAAACCCTCATATTTGGAGATGGAAGTGTATGAAGTGTTTAACGTGTGTGTGTGTGTGTGTGTGTGTGTGTGTGTGTGTGTGTGTGTGTGTGTTTTTCCATTGTAGGAAGTGAACGGGCTGAGATCCTCCTTTTCATCACAACTCGTCCACAGAGAAGCACACGACTAATCAGTTTATCATTAATACACACATCAGTGCTGAGCAGCGTCTTCATTTCTACACTTACTTTAGACTCCTCCTTAATGCTTCATCTTTTCCAAACAGCTGTAAAGTTTATATTATTAATATCATGTTCAGGAAAAGAGCCTGAATGAAGAGCTGTTCTGCATTACTGATGTGTTCTGGATGTTTATTTGTTTCTACTCAAAGTAAAATCTAAAACTCCTCTCTTTATTTAGTCCAGGTTTAAGTTTAGACCTGCTGCTCTCAGAACTGACCAGAGTCTCTTCAACAAAAGAATTCAGCATTTCTAAGAAAAACACTATATGACAAAAGTATTTGGACACCTGCTTATTTGTTGTTTCTTTTGAAATCAAGAGTATTAAAAAGGAGTTTAGCCTGCTTTTGTTGGAGTAACTGTTTCTACTACCATGAAAGACTTTCTGCTAGATTTTGGAGCATTGCTGTGAGAAATGCATTTAGCAAGAAGAGCATTGGTGAGGTCAGAATATTGGATGATCACCCAACCTCATCTCCAACTCAAAGCTAAAAGTTTCCCCAGCTCACCCTAGAAGTAAAGGACATCATGAGCACCATCATTCCAGAGAACACAGTTCCACCTCTCCTCAGCTCAATGCTGGAGGCTTTATACCCCTCTAGCCCACGATTGGCATTAGGCATGGAGCCGATAGGTTCATATTTATCTGTTCCAGAGAGTCCTATTCTATTGGCAGTACTTCTTTAGGGACAGTGTCAGCAATGGGTGCAACTGATTGCTGAATGCATTGATTAAAAAATGGTGTCCACAAACATTTGGACATATAATGTGTTACTGTCAGATAATATAAAGAAAATATATAATAATTACTTAATAAAATAAAGCTCTGCTGAACTGAGGCTTTATAAAAGTCTAAAAACAGGGCAGATCCTTTATCACAGAAATGAGTCTGTAATCAATCAACCCTTTCATGCAGAAATGAGGGAAAAGTGGTTGGATGCTGCTCAGCTTCACAGCTCTACTGCGCCACCTGTTGTACAAATACAATACTACACCACCACTGCCTGATTCACTTGTGTTCATAAGCTTTGTCCAAACTGCTCCATACAGCGATGTCGGACTGCGTTTCTTCCTTTAACTGAATGAATTTCATCTGAGTGTGTAATTCCTTTACTCTCCTCCTAAACAAAACAGCATGTTTGACACTATTAGATTAAGGAGAAACAGCACTGTTGAATGTGCATGTAGACTGTACATCTGTTGAACACAGAAATAGAGCTGTAAAATGTTTTTATTCAGGTCATTTCACATCGTCTCCAGTAAAAAACCTTGAATGCTGAGGAATGTCAATAATTTGATGATGAAAGTGAAGCAGATTCACACATGTTCTGTATTTACGTTTTATTTAAGTACATATTTCAGATGATATGCAGCTCGTCTACAGCGGGACCGGAAACTCACGCGCAGTGAACCGCGATTGCGTTCCAGTGACGTAAGGAAGCTTCGTTTCCGGCGATCACGTGATCGTAGGTATTTGGAGGAGACTCTGAGCTGCTGTTTCGATGCGGCCCTGCTTTCAAAGCTCGAGCCGTGATTCCACACAGAGCTTCGACCGGCCATCCTGCTTTATAGTCCGTAATGTGAGCTTTGTCTTCTTCCTCTTAGGCAGTTGTTGTAGTGCTTGTGCTGTCTGTGTTACTGTACAGTCCTCTGTCTCACTAACCGGCCTTTGCGTTTTTCTCTGTAGCCTCGAGAAACATGGCGACCGCGGAGAAACCAGCTTTCCAGCCGCTCTGCGAGGAAGTCGTCCAGCTTGACCCGTGACTCCTCCAACGCGGCGTCTGAGCTCCAGCACTACCGGCGCGACGGACACCGAGAGTCGTCGTCTCCACTCCCGCACCGGAGAGGGACTGGCGGCGTCTGCGTGACCCCGGAAAAGCCGAGGAGCTCCTCGACCACCACGGCCGTTTTTCCCTCTGCTAACCGCTTCAGCTCCTCAGTGTAAAGTATGGAGGAAGGACGACTCTGTGCTACACTCACACTTTAGTACTTTTGGGGGAGCTGCGTGATTCTTAGCTAGGGCTGCCTCTTAGCTACAGAACATGTGAAATCTCCACACTTGAATTGATCTATTTTTGTTCTCTTTCTTAATATGAATAGAACTATAAATGAGGAGGATTTGGGCTGTGCAGGACTCTCAACACCGTTCATACAAACACTGTCGGACCATAATGCTTTAAAACTCAAGGGAAATGAGATGAGGTCTCTGAACTGAACTACATGAACTGTACATTTGACACCATATTTATGAGAATAGCTTGACGTTGCAGAATAACCTAAACAAATCTAAGCTGCAGTAAATGACAGTAACTTTAAATTCAGTCAGCAGATGGACAGGAGCTTGAACCGTGTCCTCTGAATGTGTGTGTGAATATTGTAAATGTGTACTGTATGTGTGTTCCAGATTCAGTCCTTGTATCTTGCTGGTGTTTTCACTTGTCTTCCTGACCTTGTGAAGAATGCCTCTCTCGGATGTGTCTCAGGTAAGTCTGATTGTTTTGCTACACCAGTTTCTGCAGGAGGACCAGATTCACTGACCTGCAGCTCGACACAGGAATCTGCAACAACATTGGGTGATGCTGATGGGAACTCTTTCAGTCGTCCTGAGGAGGTGTTTTCTGTTTCTCCTATAGATTCTTCCATGTCTCACGTTCTAGTATTGCTGGTACATCACTTTAAACAATGTGAAATTTAATCTTGCATTTTTTTGGCTTTTGTGTTCACAGGTGAGAGTTAGCTTTCCTGACAGTGACATGCAGTGGCTAGAATATGTGAGCGGTTTTCAAGCTGAATTCTGGGGTTTTGTTTCAAATCTGAGTGACTTGTAGACATTTCCTGAGATGACCTTGCATTCAGCACCAGTGTCCAACTTGAAAACAATGTTCTTGTTTATTTCAAGATTTTCAGTCCAGTTATTCTTTTCACTTTTGTTGTGACAGTGTTGTTTGTCTAATATTCTGCTTTTCTGATTTCAACTGTTCTAATGAAGAAATCTTCCTGCTCTGTCTTTTGATGTCTTTTTATTTGCACAGCAGATATTCATGGTCTTTGTCAATGTCTGATCTGTTTCTCTCAGCAACCTTGCCCACAAGGTCTTCCCTAATACCACAAACACTCCTGTCTCTGATTAATGAGTCATGCAACTCACTGAAATCATGGTCTTTTGCTTTCTTCAGGTCTGTGGTGTACGCATCAGTGCTTTCAACAGGCCAGAGAAAAGCTGAGGGCTCCTCGAACATCACTGCTAACCGGTCCCTCAGTGTAAAATATGGACTAAGGACGACTCAGTGGTACACTTTATTGTGTTTGGTTGACCTGCTTGATCGTTACCTACGGCTGCCTCTTTGGTACACAACGTAGGTGACATCCCCACACAATATATATTTTTTTCTTGCATATATAAGAATGAGAATAGCTTGACATTGCAGAATAACCTAAACAAATCTAGGATGCAGTAAATGACAGTAACTTTAAATTCAGTCAGCAGATGGACGGGAGCTTGAACCGTGTCCTCTGAATGTGTGTGTGAATATTGTATGTGTTCCAGATTCAGTCCTTGTATCTTGCTGCTGTTTTCACTTGTCTTCCTGAAGAATGCCTCTCTCTGATGTCTCAGGTAAGTCTGATTGTTTTGCAGTACCAGTTTCTGCAGGTGGACCAGATTCACTGACCTGCAGCTCGACACAGGAATCTGCAACAACATTGGGTGATTCTGATGGGAACTGTTTTTCAGTCGTCCTGAGGAGGTGTTTTCTGTTTCTCCTATAGGTTCTTCCATCATGTCTCACGTTCTAGTATTTCTGGTTCATCACTGTCAACAATGTGAAATTCAATCTTGCATTTTTGATTTGAGTTTTGTTTCAAATCTGATTTGTAGATCTGTGCTGTGATGACATTGCATTCAGCACCAGTGCCCAACTTGAAGACAAAGTTCTTGTTTTATTTTCAGTCCAGTTATTCTATTCACTTTTGTTGACTGTGTTGATGTTTGTCTAATATTCTGTTCCAGTGAAGAAATCTTCCTGCTCTGTTCAACTGCATGATTTTTTTTGTTTTGTTTGTTTTTCCTCATTCTGCTCTGATTGTTTTTAACACATTTTTGGTAAAGTGATTTTGCTGTTACAGGATTTGCACACTTGTCCATAAGCAGGACATTGTTTCTGTTTCTGTTCATACCCACATCTGGAGAAGGACAGGAACTTGAACTGTGTTCTGTTTTCTGTTTCTTCTGTAGGTTCTTCCATCTGGCGTCTGGACTGTGAAGAATCGTGGCTGGTCATGATAGCAGGTTGCCCTCTCTGAATTCTCACCTTGTCCCACATGTATATGCCTGGGGGGCTCTTTGTCTGTCTGTCATAATAGCTGTTCTGCTTGAGTTGTCTTCTCTGCAGCTTGTCTTGAATCTGTATTTTGCTTTTCTTCTTTGAATGTCCAGTATGTTCGGATTTTTCTCATTGGGCCATCCTTCCATGGTCCTTGTGTGTAGTAGCTGCATCTCTGGATCATTTGCTGTTGCCTTTCAGAATATAATTTAGCCACTGGCTTTCCCTCCTGCAGAACTGCTGCTCCGAGGCCTTCTGAGCTCGCATCTACAGATGGTGTACCAGGTATTTTTACATCATAGAGCTTTAGTGTGAGAGCATTTATCAGCAGAGATTTCAGGGTTTTTTTTTATAGCTTTGTGCTCGACTTGCCACGGAGTGCCACAGATGTCATGCTCGAGCAGTTTTCTGAGAGGTGCGCTGACTTCAGACAGGTTGGGAATAAACTTGGAAAGGTACTGAATCATGCCCTTTAATCTCATGAGTGCCTGCTTGTTTTCTGGTGTAGGCATGTGTGTTACAGCTCTCGCTTTATCTCGATCTAGATTGAGACCTTCTGCAGAGAGCATATGGCCATGTACCGGATTTGTGGTGATCTTGCACTTGTTTTTGTTGAGTTTCAGGTTCCACTGTCTTTCCCTTTTCAGCGCTTGGACGAGTCTGCCGTCATGTTTCCTTGACCGTTTCACCCCAGACTAAGATATCATTCGTAATGTTGACGACACCTTCCAGGCCTTTTAATAGTCTGCAATTGACCTTTGGAATACCTGAAGGACCTGAAGCTGAGGGCACCCCAAAAGAAGGTCAAAGGAATCTGTATCTTTCAATAGGTATGTTCAATGTGCAGAGCTTGGAACTTTCATCATGACGTTTGATCTGCCAAAATCCTCACCACTGTGACCATGCTGTTTGGTGATTTACACCCCTTCATTTTGTGTAGCTCATCAATGCTTGTTGTCTTTCAGGGCAATCGGGACTTTTCTTGATGGATGAATCACTGGTGAGACCATGGGATCTACTTGAATGTGGTGATGTCCTGGTAGGAATCCAAGAACAGTGAACAGATCAATGTCAAATTTCAGAATGTCATTTTACGTTGTGATTCCATGCACTTTTTAACCACACCTAACATCTCCCATGTCTCACGTCCTAGTATTGCTGGAACATCACCACCAACAATATGTGAAATTCAATTTAGCATTTTTGGCTTGTGTGTTCACAGGTGAGTGGTAGCTTTCCCAGTGGTGACATGCAGTGGCCAGAATGTGAGTACTCTGCTGAATTCTGCAGTTTCTGGTCCCCGAATTCCTCCCGTACGCTTTCAGCTGGACCCTGAGCTCTCGTGAAGAACAAATGGTGAACATCGGGTAGGTTCTTTCTTGACTCTCAGTAATCCCTGAACTTGTTTTCAGCACATTTCTTGTTTCAGTTTCTTTCTCTCTGAATTGTAACATGTTGTAGACCTTAACTGCATCTTCCCCAGCGACGTGCAGAAAGGTGGCGCATTGTACTCAACAATCCCACTCTCTGTAAGAAACAGGTAAAACCTTTGCATCTAAAAATCCAATTTTTTACGAGATTGCCTTGTAAGCACAGTGCTGAAGGTGGCTGCAGCTGTGCCACTTGCTTGTGTTCTGCTTGGACAGTGTTGGGCTGCTTGTGTTTTGCATCAAACTTATTGCGCTGCTGTGTTCTGCTTGAACAGTTTCACTTGTTCTATATAATAATTTTGCTGCTGTCCTGCTTGTGTTTTTCATCAACATTATGCTGCTGTGTCCTGCTTGATAGGTGTTGGGCTGCTGTGTCCTGCTTGTGTTTTGCTTGACCGTTCTGCTAGAACAGTGTCCCTTAACCTTGTTCTGTATATTAATTGTGCTGCTGTGTTCTGCTTGATTGGTATTTTGCTGCTGTGTCCTGCTTGTATTTTTCATCAAAATTGTTACGCTGCTGTTTTCTGCTTGAACAACATTTCACTACTGTGTTCTGCTTTTACCATGTTGGGCTGCTGTGTTCTGCATCAAAATTGTTACTCTGCTGTCTTCTGCTTGAACGATATTTTGCTGGTGTGCCACTTGCTTGTGTTCTGCTTGAACGGTGTTTGGCTGCTGTGTCCTGCTTGTGTTTTGCATTTAAATGGTTACACTGCTGTGTGCTGTATAAATTGTTTTGTTGCTTTGTTGTGCTTGAGCGGTGTTACGGTGCTGTTCATATTCATACATAAACCTAAACCTTTTCTTCATTATTTTTTTTTCTATCATTTTTTTTCTTTTCCCCCATGTGCTGAGCTGCCCCCTGCTGTTTGCTGGTGCGAGTGCGTTTGTGTTTGGCTGCTCTTTCCTAACCTGTCCTGCTGTAACCCTTCTCTCCCCCCCCCCCCCCACACACACACACACACACACACACACACACACACACACAATTTCCTGAGATGACTTTGCATTCAGCACCAGTGTCCAACCTGAAAACAATGTTCTTGTTGTTTTATTTCAAAATCTTCAGTCTAGTTATTCGTTTCACTTTTGTTGTGACAGTGTTGATGTTTGTCTAATATTCTGTTTTTCTGATTTCAACTGTTCCAATGAAGAAATCTTCCTGCTCTGTCTTTTGTTCAACTGCATGATTTTTTTTTTTTTTTTTTTTTTTTTTTTTTTTTTTTTTTCTCATTCTGCTCTGATTGTTTTGTTTTACACATTTTTGGTCATTTTGCTGTTACAGGATTTGCACACTTGTCCATAAGCAGGACATTGTTTCATGCAGGCCATCCTTCCATGGTCCTTGTGTGTAGTAGCTGCATCTCTGGATCATTTGCTGTTGCCTTTCGGAATGTAATTTAGCCACTGGCTTTCTCTCCTGCAGAACTGCTGCTCCGAAGCCTTCTGAGCTCGTGTCTACAGATGGTGTACCAGGTATTTTTACATCATAGTTTTAGTGTGGGAGCATTTATCAGCAGAGATTTCAGTTTTTTTATAGCTTTGTGCTCGACTTGCCACGGTGTGTCATGCTCGAGCCGTTTCCTGAGAGGTGCGCCGACTTCAGACAGGTTGGGAATAAACTTGGAAAGGTACTGAATCATGCCCATTAATCTCATGAGTGCCTGCTTGTTTTGTGGTGTAGGCATGTGTGTTACAGCTCTCACTTTATCTCTATCTAGATTGAGACCTTCTGCAGAGAGCATATGGCCATGTACTGGATTTGTGATGATCTGATCTTGCACTTGTTTTTGTTGAGTTTCAGGTTCCACTGTCTTTCCCTTTTCAGCACTTGGACGAGTCTGCCATCATATTTCCTTGACCGTTTCACCCCAGACTAAGATATCGTTTGTAACGTTGACCACACCTTCCAGGCCTTTAATAGTCTGCAATTAACCTTTGGAATATCTCTGAAGCTGAGGACGCCCCAAAAGAAGGTCAAAGGAATGTGTATCTTCCAATGGGTATGTTCAATGTGCAGAGCTTGGAACTTTCATCATGATGTTTGATCTGCCAAAATCCTCTACACCCCTTTTCTCCGTTTTGTGTAGCTCATCAATGATTGTTGTCTTTCAGGGCAATCTGGACTTTTCTTGGTGGATGAATCACTGGTGAGACCATGGGATCTACTTGAATGTGGTGATGTCCTGGTAGGAATCCAAGAACAGTGAACAGATCAATATCTTTCAGAATGTCATTTTACGTTGTGATTCCATGCACTCTTTAAACCACACCTAACATCTCCCATGTCTCACGTCCTAGTATTGCTGGTACATCACCACCAACAATATGTGAAATTCAATTTAGCATTTTTGGCTTTTGTGTTCACAGGTTTCCCAGCCGTGACATGCGGTGGCTAGAATATGTGAGTACTTTGCTGAATTCTGCAGTTTCTGGTTCCCAAATTCCTCCCGTACGCCTCAGTGCTTTCAGCTGGATCCTGAGCTCTCGTGAAGAACAAATGGTGAACATCGGGTAGGTTCTTTCTTGACTCTCAGTAATCCCTGAACTTTTTTCAGCAAGTTTCTTTCTCTCTGAACTGTATCATGTTGTAGACCTTCACTGCATCTTCCCCAGCGACGTGTGGAAAGGTGGCGCATTGTACTTTTTCAGACTCCTCAACAATCCCGCTCTCTGTAAGAAACAGGTAAAACTTTTGCACCCACAGTCTCCAATTTTCGACGAGATTGCCTTGCAAGCACAGTGCTAAAGGTGGCTGCAGCTGTGCCACTTGCTTGTGTTCTGCTTGAACCATGTTGGGCTGCTGTGTCCTGCTTGTTTTACATGAAAATGATGCTGTTGTGTTCTGTATAATTTGTTTTGCTGCTTTGTTGTGCTTGAGCGGTGTTACGGTGTTGTTCATATTCATACATAAACCTAAACCTTTTCTTCATTATTTTTGTTTCCATCATTTCTTCTTTTCCCCATGTGCTGAGCTGCCCCCTGCTGTCTGCTGGTGCGAGTGCATTTGTGTTTGGCTGCTCTTTCCTAACCTGTCCTGCTGTAAACCCCCCCCCCTTGCATTCAGCACCAGTGTCCAACTTGAAAACAATGTTCTTGTTGTTTATTTCAAGATTTTCAGTCCAGTTATTCTTTTCACTTTTGTTGTGACAGTGTTGATGTTTGTCTAATATTCTGTTTTTCTGATTTCAACTGTTCCAGTGAAGAAATCTTCCTGCTCTGTCTTTTGTTCAACTGCATGATTTTTTTTTTTTTTTTTTTTTTTTTCTGCTCTGATTGTTTTGTTTTACACATTTTTGGTAAAGTGATTTTTCTGTTACAGGATTTACACACTTGGCCAAAGGCAGGACATTATTTCTGTTTCTGTTCATAATCACATCTGGAGCAGCTTGTTCATTTTTAGCTAGTTTGGATTTGCTCTTGTGTTCAAACCCAACTGTTTTGTTTCTGTCGTTCTGTTTTGTATTTCATTGAGCACTTTTTTTCACTTCACTTGATGTCCCTTCATTTGCACAGCAGATATTCATGGCCTTTGTCTGTCTGATCTGTTTCTCTCAGCAACTTTGCCCACAAGGTCTTGCAAACACTCCTGTGTCTGATTAGCAAGTCATGCAACTCACTGAATTAGTGGTCTTTTGCCTTTTTCAGGTCTGTGGAAAAAGCCTCTCTGTATGCTTTTCTCGCATGTGACTCAGGTAAGTCAGATTGTTTTGCAATACCGGCTTCTACAGGTCGACCGGATTCAGTGACCTGCCGCTCGAAACAGGAATAGGCAACAACATTGTGTGATGGTGATGGACAGGAGCTTGAACCGTGTCCTCTGAATGTGTGTGTGAATATTGTAAATGTGTACTCTGTGTGTTCCAGATTCAGTCCTTGTATCTTGCTGGTGTTTTCACTTGTCTTCCTGACCTTGTGAAGAATGCCTCTCTCGGATGTGTCTCAGGTAAGTCTGATTGTTTTCCAGTACCAGTTTCTGCAGGTGGACCGGATTTACTGACCTGCAGCTCGACACAGGAATCTGCAACAACATTGGGTGATTCTGATGGGAACTCTTTCAGTCGTCCTGAGGAGGTGTTTTCTGTTTCTCCTATAGGTTCTTCCATCATTAAACCAGACCTAACGTCTTACATGTCTCACGTTCTAGTATTGCTGGTACATCACTGTAAACAATGTGAAATTCAATCTTGCATTTTGTGGCTTTTGTGTTCACAGGTGAGAGTTCGCTTTCCTAACTGTGACATGCAGTGGCTAGCATATGTGAGAGATTTGAAACAAAACCCCAGAATTCAGCTTGAAAACCAGAGTGACTTGTAGACATTTCCTGAGATGACCTTGCATTCAGCACCAGTGTCCAACTTGAAAACAATGTTCTTGTTGGTTATTTCAAGATTTTCAGTCCAGTTATTCTTTTCACTTTTGTTGTGACAGTGTTGATGTTTGTCTAATATTCTGTTTTTCTGATTTCAACTGTTCTAATGAAGAAATCTTCCTGCTCTGTCTTTTGTTCAACTGCATGATTTTTGTTTTTCCTCATTCTGCTTTGATTGTTTTGTTTTACACATTTATGGTAAAGTGATTTTCTGTTGCAGGATTTACACACTTGGCCAAAGGCAGGACATTGTTTCTGTTCATAACCACATCTGGAGCAGCTTGCTTCTGTTGCTTGTTTATTTTCAGCTAGTTTGGATTTGCTCTTGTGTTCAAACCCAACTGTTTTGTTTCTGTCGTTCTGTTTTGTATTTCATTGAGCACTTTTTTTTACTTCACTTGATGTCCCTTCATTTGCACAGCAGATATCCCTGGCCTTTGTCTATGTCTGATCTGTTTCTCTCAGCAACTTTGCCCACAAGGTCTTGCCTAATACCACAAACACTCCTGTCTCTGATTAACAAGTCATGCAACTCACTGAAATCATGGTCTTTCGCCTTTTTTCAGGTCTGTGGAAGTAGCCTCCCCGTATGCTTCTCTTGCATGTGTCTCAGGTAAGTCTGATTGTTTTGCAATACCAGTTTCTGCAGGTGGACCAGATTCACTGACCTGCGGCTCGACACAGCAATCTGCAACAACATTGGGTGATGCAGATGGACAGGAGCTTGAACCGTGTCCTCTGAATGTGTGAGAATATTCTGATTGTGTACTGTATGTGTGTTCTGACTGAAAATAAAACAAGAACTTTGCATTCAGCACCAGTGCCCAACTTGAAGACACTTTTGTTGTGTCAGTGTTGATGTTTGTGTAATATTCTGTTTCTGATTTCAACTGTTCTTCAATCTTCCTGCTCTGTCTTTTTGATTAACTGCATGATTGTTTTTATTTTTTCCTCATTCTGCTCTGATTGTTTTGTTAGACACATTTTTGGTAAAGTGATTTTGCTGTTACAGGATTTGCACACTTGTCCATAAGCAGGACATTGTTTCTGTTTCTGTTCATAACCACATCTGGAGAAGGACAGGAACTTGAACTGTGTCCTGTGAATGTTTGTTCTGTTTTCTGTTTCTTCTATAGGTTCTTCCATCTGGCGTCTGGACTGTGAAGAATCGTGGCTGGTCATGATAGCAGGTTGCCCTCTCTGAATTCTCACCTTGTCCCACATGTATATGCCTGGGGGGCTGTCTGTCTGTCTGTCTGTCATAATAGCTGTTCTGCTTGAGTTGTCTTCACTGCAGCTTGTCTTGAATCTGTATTTTGCTTTTCTGCTTTGAATGTCCAGTATGTTTGGATTTTTCGTCCTACATTATGTGAAATTCAATTTAGCATTTTTGGCTTTTGTGTTCACAGGTGAGTGGTAGCTTTTCCAGTGGTGACATGCAGTGGCCAGAATATGTGAGTACTCTGCTGAATTCTGCAGTTTCTGGTCCCCAAATTCCTCCCGTACGCTTTCAGCTGGACCCTGAGCTCTCGTGAAGAACAAATGGCGAACATCGGGTAGGTTCTTTCTTGACTCTCAGTAATCCCTGAACTTGTTTTTCAGCACATTTCTTGTTTGTTTCTTTCTCTCTGAATTGTAACATGTTGTAGACCTTCACTGCATTTTCCCCAGCGACGTGTGGAAAGGTGGCGCATTGAACTCCTCAACAATCCCACTCTCTGTAAGAAACAGGTAAAACTTTTGCACCTAAAAATCCAATTTTTTATGAGATTGCCTTGCAAGCACAGTGCTGAAGGTGGCTGCAGCTGTGCCACTTGCTTGTGTTCTGCATCAAAATTTGTTACTTTGCTGTCTTCTGCTTGAACGATATTTCGCTGCTGTGCCACTTTTTTGTGTCCTGCTTGAACAGTGTTGGGCTGCTGTGTCCTGCTTGTGTTTTGCATCAACATTATGCTGCTGTGTTCTGCTTGAACAGCGTCACTTGTTCTGTATAATAATTTCACTGCTGTCCTGCTTGTGTTTTTCATCAACATTATGCTGCTGTGTCCTGCTTGAACGATATTTCGCTAATGTGTCCTGCTTGAACCATGTTTGGCTGCTGTGTCCTGCTTGTTTTGCATGAAAATGATGCTGCTGTGTTCTGTGTAATTTGTTTTGCTGCTTTATTGTGCTTGAGCGGTGTTACGGTGCTGTTCATGTTCATATTCATATGTAAACCTAAACCTTTTCTTCATTATTTTTATTGCTTCCTTCATTTCTTCTTTTCCCAATGTGCTGAGCTGCCCCCTGCTGTCTGCTGGTGTGAGTGCATTTGTGTTTAGCTGCTTTTTCCTACCCTGTCCTTCTGTAACATCTCCGTAAGAAATGTAACGTGTAACGTCTCTGTAAGAAACAGAGAACTTTTGCACCCACAGTCTCCAATTTTTTACAAGATTGCCTTGCAAGCACAGTGCTAAAGGTGGCTGCAGCTGTGCCACTTGCTTGTGCTTGAACCGTGTTGGGCTGCTGTGTTCTGCATCAAAATTGTTACTCTGCTGTCTTCTGCTTGAACGATATTTCGCTGCTGTGCCACTTTTTTGTGTCCTGCTTGAACAGTGTTGGGCTGCTGTGTCCTGCTTGATTTGTATTTCACTGCTGTGTCCTGCTTGTGTTTTGCATGACCGTTCTGCTTGAACAGTGTCACTTAACCTTGTTCTGTGTATTAATTGTGCTGCTGTGTTCTGCTTGATTGGTATTTCGCTGCTTTGTCCTGCTTGTGTTTTTCATCAAAATTGTTACGCTGCTGTGTCCTGCTTTTACCATGTTGGGCTGCTGTGTCCTGCATCAAAATTGTGACTCTGCTGTCTTCTGCTTGAATGATATTTCGCTGCTGTGCCACTTGCTTGTGTTCTGCTTGAACAGTGTTTGGCTGCTGTGTCCTGCTTGTGTTTTGCATGAAAATGATGCTGCTGTGTTCTTTAAGTTTTTTTTTTTTTTTTTTTTTTTTTTTTTGCTGCTTTGTTGCGCTTGAGCGGTGTTACGGTGATGTTCATATTCATATATAAACCTAAACCTTTTCTTTATTATTATTTTTTTCCTTAATTTCTTCTCTTCCCCCATGTGCTGAGCTGCCCCCTGCTGTAACCCTTCTAAAAAGTTTTTGCTGTGATTCCTCCCCTCCTAACCCTGTGTTTTTTCTCTCGTTTCCATGTGTTGAGATGCCCAGTTTCAAGTGTTCCATCGGCAGACCTGGCTCTCACCACCACTCTCCTGCCTGCTGTCCGGTTCTGAGGCCTCGAATGGAGTCCACCTCACTGCATGGCTGTATTGTGACAGTGTACCTGCATGGACTTTAACATTTCACTCATGTTTTCATCTTTTTATGGCTTGACGGCACATTGACACTGTTTCCACTGGCTTGGACCCGGATCTCTGTAAAGCTGCTGTGACCACATTTGTTGTGAAAGCGCTGTATAAATAAAATTCATTTGAACTGAATACTGTATTCTGTGTGAGTTATGCTCCTCTATGCTGGTTGTGTAGTGTTATGCTACCGTATTCTGGTTGAAAGAGTAATGGTACGTTTGTTAAATGTAGAGCCATGTTGTCGTTTTGATGAAGGGCTTTCTGCTTCTGCTGCGCGTTTGTGAATCTGCAGCGCGGTGGGTCTTCTTGCCCACCGTACTTTATATTAGGGCTGGACAGAACGAGGCTTTTTAACCCAGTTGAAGACAAAGTGGTTGGAGGCTCGACAGCTCTACTGCACCTGCTGTTCTAATAAAACACTACACCTCCTTCGCCTGATTCTGATTTTTCCCTCCAAATAAAAGTCAGCTTGTAAAATCCTAAAGTCCAGCAGAAAGAATTCACTATGGAAAATGATTCTAGCAGTATTATGAGGAAAACGTCAGGTTAAACTGGTTAGAGAGGCTTTTTACGATCAGCCTTAGTGTTTTCTTATAACTACTGTTGATTCACTCATTTTACTGAAACTCTGAGCAGGAAAAAGCTGAGTTTCTGATATGCTGATAGTGTCTACCTTCAGACTAGTGTGTCTGATAAACACAGTTTTACTGTCACTTTTAATATAATCTTAATCAGAACACATGAATATAGAAGAAAAGTGGCCTTATGAAGGAAAATACTACAGAATCAGTGGATTTCTGACATTTTGTCCAAAATCTCTCCAGTCAAACTAGTGTTGTATGAAAATGACAGCTGACAAAAAAAAATATTTTAAGATTTTAAAACATAGACTTTTGAATCACTGTTATCAGAGTATTTTAAATATCTTTTGTAAAAATATACAATGCATTCAGAAAGTATTTCACTTGTTTTCAAATTTTATGTTGAGATCATGTGCTAAAATAAAAATCCCATCATTCTGCATCAATACTCCATAATGAGAAAGAGAAAACTGAATTTTTAACATTTATTAAAATTAAAAACTTTTACATGGAAATTCAGACCCTTTGCTATGACACCTAAAATTTAGCTCTGGGGGTCTCCCATGTTTCTGCACCTTGATTGGAGTCCAGCTCTGGTAGGTTTATTGGATGTGTTTAAAGACACACACCTGTCTACATAAGGTCTCACAGCTGACATGAGGAGGAAGGAAGTGCCTGTAGAGATCAGAGACAGGACTTTGTGGAGGCACAGATCTGGAGAAGGCTACAAAACAGATCTGCTGTCAAAAATCTCTGTAGAGATCTGAAAATGGCTGTCTACCGACGTCCACATCCAACATTACGGAGAGGATCTGCAGAGAAGAAAGGCAGAAAATCCCCATATCCAGGTGAGCAAACCTTGTGGCATCTTACCCAAGAAGACTGGAGGCTGTAATCACTGCCAAAGCTGCTTCAACTAAGTACCAAGTAAAGGGTCTGAATACTTATGTCAAAATTGTAGTTTTTCCTTTTCAATAAATTAACAAAAAAATCTAAAACTCTGTTTTACTTTGTCATTACGGGATAAACATGGTGCCAGTGTCTGAAAGCTAAATATTTTCCTTCATAAGGCCACTTTTATTAAAGATTTATGTGTCCTGTGTCAGATTTCTCCTTTATATCTGTTATTATTTACAGTTATTAATTTAAGTTACTTTAATAAGCTTTTAAATGGTTGTAAATGCTCTGTTTTCTTAAACCAGTTCATCATTTTTAATTTAGAGAGTCAGAAAGTATTTTATTCAGGTTTAGGAGGGACTTTTATTTTGACAGAAGTTCGTTCGCTACTCCTCCACCACCACAGCCAGTTTTCTCCTCTGCGGACTGGTTGGAGGTCCTCGGCTCTTCACCTGCTCCGGCAGCGAGGACAGCTCCTCAGGGCGGTGTTCTCACTGCTGGAGGTTCTTCTGTAAAACACTGAAAAGTATCGGAGCCCAAATCCTCAGTGTCTCCTCCTGTGTTCAGTGTGTGTGTGTGAACAGGATGGTCAGCTGGGTTCTGTGTAGAGACATTTTTGATCTAGATAATAATGCAGCCTGGTTCCAGCTTCCTCCAGACTGTTTGAGAGCATACAGTGACTTATTCAGTTTACAGACAACCAAAAATTTGACCTCCCTTCAGATCCCTCTGGTTGCTCCATACAGATCTCAGTATTAATCAGAGCGGTCAAGTAGGCTGTTGTAACGTCCATCTGGTGGAGCTGAAGGTCGGACTGTGTGGTCATCTGCATCAGAGTGTGTAACGTCTGCAGTTGGAGAAAATGTCTGCTTGTGATCCACTTCCATTGCATGACTGTGTGCATGACAAGCTCTGTGGTACATTACAGACCCTGTAGTGATGGTCAGTATTGGTCAGTGTCTGGTCTTCAGTATCTGAACCAGTCAGCTGAGTACTGAGGTGCTCTCCTATCTCTCTAGTCTGCAGTGATTTAGGGTGGGTCAATGTCGCGATATGCAGTTTTACCGTCAGTAAAAACATGTTCGCCTTGTGTGGTTTAGAAAGGATCTGAGTAGGCTAACAAAATGCCCAACCGCACCAAACACTCTCTCTGATGGAGCTCTGAGTGAGCTGCTCGGACTCTCTAGGGTATGAAGGCAAAAGTCGTTGTTTTTGGTGGTGCACTACCGGCATCTCTGAGTGCGTGGTTTCATCTGCTCATTGATATGACTCCTCTACAGCTGATGTCCAACATGCAGGCTTTGTCTCACAAATAGTGCATAGTGCCTTGTCTAAACTGGTTAATCTGCGTTTGGTTTTGTGACCAAAGCACCTGTTGTTGTCTCCAGCTTACGGAACAGAGAAAACATGAACGCTGCGGTGTGGTGATTGCTTGCCATTCTCTGCGGTTTGCTTGTTAATAGTGTGATATTGTCAGTTCTATGCACAACCCAAACCTTCATTTCTGAAGCTAAATGCTCAACAGCTCGTGTTTTCATTAATAACCTTCCAGATTTCTCCATCTCCTTCCTATTTCACCCTAAAGATCTAGAGCATGTAACAGATGATCTGTAGATTGTGCTCCATTCCAGTCTTGACAATGTTGCTCAGGATCAAACAAATTTGGTAGAAAAAGCTAGCAGTGTGGTATAATGACCAGACCTGCACTCTGAAACTGATCACTTGTAGCTGTGAACGTCAACGACAAGCAGAATTAGTCTTGTAGAATGCAAAAAAATCCTAATTAAAGCCAATCATCTTTATCCTCTCTAATATATACCACTGTTGAATATGCATGTAGACTGTTCATCTGCTGAACACAGACTTAAATGTTAGTCAAGGTCATTTTCCATCGTTTCCAGTTAAAAACCCTGGAATACGGAGGAGGTTTGTCAGTTACTTTTTGTTCTGTTTTGTTGGTTTGAAAACAACACTTGACCTTCAAAGCAAAAACGATGTGTCTGTTTTGTTGTCTTTTAAAATGAAACGCGTCCAAATTCTCACACTTACTATATTTCTATTTAATTTAAGGCCATATTTCAGTTTATATTCCGCTCATTGCGCTCGGGTCTACAGCGGGAGCGGGGAACTGACGTGTATTGAAGCGTGGTTGTGAAATGCTGTTTCCATGCGGTTCTGCTTTGGAAGATCGAGACGTGATTTGACACAGAGCGTTGAGCGACCGTCCCTACTTTATAGTCTTTAATATCAGCTCTGTCTTCCTTATCTGAGCCAGTTGTTGTGATGCTTGTGCTCTCAGCTCTCTGTGTTACTGTACAGTTCTCTGTCTCACTGACCGGTGTTTGCGTTTTTGTCGCAGGAACATGGCGACCGCGGAGGGACGAGCTCACCAGACGCGTTGCAGAGAGGTCATCAAGCTTGACCCGCAGATCCAGCTGCTGTTGTAAAGGCACTCCAAAGTCCATCGATGGAGACATCATCAGGGCTTCCAGCTCTTCAGTGTTCATATATTAGAAACCTCACCCAGGTACTTCCATTTCATGTAGTTATTGTTACACATTAGTTTATTAGATTGTGTTTACCCTCGTTTACTTTGTTAACATTCTGGAAATAAAGTAAAATTATTAATGAACAATGATGTTGTAACAACTGTTTCTTTAGAAATACATCAATCAGGGTGACTCATGAGTTGATGAAAGACAAGATGAAAATGATCAATTTTATTAAACAGTTGTATGAATTTCCTGTCTACAGAGAAATAAGGGCTTAAGGGTTAAATACACACAAAAAAGTATCAAAATGGTTATCACATTGTTTAAAATGATGGATAAACATGATTTAGAGTATTAATAAGTGGAAAATTTCATAGAGCTAATTGCTGTACATGGTATATAATAAACAATACTAGAAATGCTGAGATTAGTATACAAACTCCAATCAGTGCAACAATCTTATTTTAAAAATAATGCACAGCAAATACAGCAACAGATTTGGATAAATATAATACAGAAAAATAGATAATAGACTATAAAGTGACTTGAGAGACGTGCAGCTCTTACTCCAGTGTGAATTGTTCTCATTAGTCTGGAACACTGGCACTGTGGAGAATAATTAATGTTATTACAGAAACAATGTGGTTGTTTTGTGGGCTAGTTCTTGAGCACAGTGTGATGTACAGTTGAAACTACAAGTTTACACACACTATATAAAAAAACACATGCATTTTGTTTCACTGTCTGACATGAATTTAGAATAAACTTGACCTGTTTCAGATCAATTAGGATTACCAAAATTATTTCTTTTAAAATGTATTTGCTAAATGCCAGATTAATGAGAGGGGGGGGGGTATTTTTAAGGCAAGTTTTATGATTTTCTTCTAAGTCAAAAGTAAATTAAATACATTTCATTAATATTTGGGACCGTTGTCCTTAAACTGTACGATTTGGGTCAGATGTTTTTGATATCCTTCCACAAGCTTCTCACAATAGTTGGCAGGAATTTTGGCCCATTCCTCCTGACAGAACTGGTGTAACTGAGCCATGTTTGTAGGCCGACTTGCTTGCACATGTCTTTTCAGCTTTTTACATAAATTTTCAGTAGGATTGAGGTCAGGGTTTTTTTTTTGACGATTGGGTTTTGGATAGAAGAAGCAGAGCACAGGCAGACAGAGAGAGAAAAGAGGGAGGGGGGTAAAACTAAACCAGTGTCTCAGTGTGTCTCATTTCCTGCTGATCCTGACCTCGACGCCGCCCCGCCAAGAAGACCAGCACCAGCGGGAAACCAGAACCAGCCTGAAGCAGCACCCGAACAAGCGGCAGTGAGGCCACTTCCTCCACATGTCCCACCCCCAGCGTCGGGTCCCTACGCCGATGTGCAGCAGGAGCTCGAGGAGCTGGCTGCTGGACAAAGGGAGGCCAGACCACTTACATCGCCAGTAGCCTCCCATACCAGAAACCGTGATCCAGAAAGAGAACCTAACTTCAGCACACCCTTCAAGGGTCCGCCTGACCAAGGGGAAGTCTTCACTGCAGTCCAAGCCCTGAGCGGCTCTTTCCCTATGGTAGAGGTGGCTGGACCAGAGGGTCCCCTCTTAATACATCGATACTGGACTGAAAAGGACATGATGGAAACTGCCTCCAGCCTGTCTGACCCCCAACAAGTAGGAGGACGCAAGTTTGGAGGAGAATTTGAGGACTTTGTCATGCCGCCCGACCTCGAATGAGATAAAACGCATTCTGTTCCGAAAATTGGGCTCCAGCTACTGCAAGGTTGATCGAGGCTGGCCGGATAGAGATGTACGCCTGGCTGATCCCACCTACAACCCTGGAGCTAACGTTCATCCGGACCCCAATGCCCCTTATCGGAACATGATAAGAGACTTGAGAACTTGATTGGACGCAGACGAAAGGGTTATTGGGACCATTAAAAATGACACAACAAACAGGCCTTAATTGGGTTAAGTGCCTCCCCCTGGTTCTCTGGCAAAGCAGAACCAGGCCACAAAAAAGAACTGGTCTCAGTGCCTTTGAGATGGTGTTTGGCAGGCCTCCCAATACGGGATTAGGTCCACCCTCACTCGATAACCAGTTACTTGACCACTCTCTCACAGCGTTTTGCGTCTCTTTGTACGAGGCGCTTCTGTCTGTGTCTAAGCAGGTGAAAGCAGTGCTGCCGAAACCAGCTGACCAGCCCTTCCATGACCACAAGCCAGGTGATTGGGTGCTGATACGGGACCTCTGCAGACAAGGTGGAACCAGCCGAGATGGCCAACAAAGGGACACTGTATATCCTAACTGCTAAACATGATTCTGATGGCTCTGATGAAATTTAATTTAGACATAATTTAGAATTTGGAACAATGAGAATAGAGTCAAAAACGACCTCTAAGTTTCTCACTGTTTTACCAGGTATAGCTAAGTGAGCATCTGTGTTTACCACAGTATTATCATTTATATCTTTATCTATATTAGGACCATGTAGAAGGACCTCTGTTTTATCAGAATTAAGTAAAAGAAAATTGAGTCATCCAGTTTTTAATTTCTTTAATACAGTCTGTTATTCGGCTGAGACACAGGTCCTCGTTAGGTTTAGCTGATATGTAAATTTGGGTATCATCAGCATAACAGTGAAAGATAATACGGTGTTTACGGATTCTTTTACACAGCGGTAAAATATAAAGAGTATTAAACTCATTTAAAGCTATATATTCATCAGGTTTAACCCATGTCTCCAAGAGACATAGTGCATTAAGCCAATGGTCAGTAATAATGTCGTTTACAATAACTGATTTAGGTGCTAGCAATCTTATATTTAACACTTCTAATTTAATGCGGTAGTTGCTGTTGCTCTGATGGACGGACAAGTTTGTATTAATTCTAATGAGGTTGTTAAAACAGTTTTTCTGGCTTTTTGGATTATAAGTTACACAGGGGACAGACACAGTCTCAATATTGAATTGTTTATTTAGCACTGTTATGAGGAAAAGGCATGGAAATAGTACATGCTGAAATACAAGCAGAAAAATGGCAGGCTGAATTATTAAAATGGTATAGATCACTTACCTGGCCGGTGTGACTGGGTAGAGCCAGGTATACTGAGCATCTCAGTATACTACAGTTCCCTGTGTCCGTTAACCCCTGGACCTACAACCTTTATCTAAGGTGAAATCATTGTTTTCGAGTTCTGGCTGTGGAAGTGGGTAGAATGCTTACGAAGCGGTAAATGACTAAACAGATATTGAACGCCGGCTTCACAGTACTGTGAACTTTAAACAATGAACTTTTTAAAACTAGTAATAGTACAAAGGTCATTGTACATTCAGTGTTAAAATAATGAACTCCTTGGGACATTAAAGTGTATGATGTTCCTGGGACCATATAATATACTAATAATGTGATCACACAGCTTAACTGCTAATGCTGTTATTAAACACACTGTACTACTGTACTTTCTACAAAGCTCATTGTCAAATCACTTCTTCAAATAAATCATGAGTCAAAATTGGTGTATGATGTCCCTATTTTAAGACTGAATGATGTTCCTGGGACTATATAATGTGCTAATACTGTGGTCAGTCTTTTCGAGGGAGCGAACGTTGGCTGCAACAGGCTAGGTAGCGGTGGACACGCAGCCCTAGCCTTCAGCCTAGCATGTAGCCCACCTCTCTTGCCCCGTTTCCGCCTTGGGCACTCTGTCCATCCGCTGTGTTGTCTTCCTGAGGCCGGTGCTGCTGTACCTTGCTGACTGGTTTCGGCGGTGTCCTGGTGCAAAAGAAAATGGAAATCAGAAAGGCTTAAGGTAAGTTCATGATGAACTTTACCAAACTCCAGGAACGCCTCTCAACTGTAACTAAGCGTTCTGGAGGAGAACTGTACATGTAAAATAAATATTAAAGTTAAAATCAATAATAAATAGCATCATTTGCCAGAGGAACACACAAAGACGTCTGCCATGGTGGGAATCATCTTGGAGTTGAGGATGCAGTGCTTTGTGGGAACAGTGGTTTCTATGCAGGTGCTGATGTAGCTGGTTACTCCAGAGGCATAGTCTTCTAAGTCAGCAGTACAGCAGCAGTTCTGAACACATCCCAGTTTGCACTGTCAAAGTAGTCCTGAAGCACCAGGTCAGTTTCTTCATTCCACACAAGCTCACGTGATAATGATATTGGGGGAGGACAGTCCTCAGGTTGCTGTGGTTAAAACTGCAGACGGCAATGAACAGCACGTCCGGATGTGCGGTATCTTGTTTGCTGATTGCGTCATGCAGCAGCCCCAGCACCGTCGCTGAGTTCGCACGTGACTGAATGTAAACAGCCAGGATAAACACAGCGCTTCTTTGTGTCTGAATACGACCTGTTGTTTACAAAGACGCAGACGCTGCCGCCCCCTGCTTTTCCCGGGTGTTGCCATGTGGTCTCCGGGGTGGACGAAATGCGTTTATGCCCTCCCACAGGCCACAGATTGGAGCTAGGTGCTTGGGAATTTAATCATTATCAGATGTTTGTAAGACCTCCTGCATCTTTGATTTGCAAAACTTCATGGCTCGTGCTTCTTGGCAATGTTGAGGGTATGTTTGTTTGTGTAGGAGTGAATGTAAGTGTCAAAGAGGAACAAAGAAGAGACAGAGAGATGTTTATATACACTGAGCCTTAAGCTGATATTTAGAGACATATCTGTGAAGATTTTGCCGCTGTGATTTGGCATAGCCTGATGAGTATGATCCTGCAGCGAGAAAAGAGTATATACTCTTCCATTTCTTCTCCAAAGCTGTCAGGAAAAATAAAAGGAAAAATGTCAATTTAAGCACACATTAAAAATAGAATAATCTATAAGCTGTGAAAAGACAAGAAAAAATACATTCACTGGCCTGACGGTGGCGCTGCAGCAAAGCATTAAATGTTTTTATTCAATAACGTCTGACCTGTAAGTCCTACCCTCAAAATGATTTATGGCTGATTCCTTGATGCCTTCCTACTTCTGCTAACTAGTCCAAGATTTTCTTTTTACCTCTCCTCACATATTTGGTATTAAAATACTTGCAATGGTCTTAATAACTAATAATTATTCAAAAAAGTAAGCCTGGAACTTTTGAACGCTTGAGCCTATTTAAACAAAATCTGTTCAGCACATGATTTTAAGGTGTCATGTCAAGTTTAGTTTCAGATCCAATGTGATACATAAACTTATTAATAAATACACAATATCTGTCCAATACTATTAAATAAATAAACTGTATGCCTCAACATGTGGGAGAAATTAAAGGCATCAGCTAACATCACTAACTTTGTAAAATAAAATATAACAAATTATCACAGATATACATTTATTGAATTGCTATTTATTTTATTACTAAAATAAGAAATGATTGTGCAGGACTTTGGGACAGAATTTGCCTTACAATGATGAAGTATTAATAGGAGACCAGATTTTGTAATTTTCAAAAGATACTAGGCTATTCTAATATGTCTTTATATGAGATATGACTATTAACTAAATGTTATGTAGTTATGTAGATATAATAGATTATACAAAACATATAGATTTGTTATTCATGTATTTAGCAGTGTTGGCTCAGGACTTTTATTCTGAAATGTGAAGTCCAGTGAGACCAAAGGGAAGCAAGCATTGCTAATATCGGGACCAATATCCAATCCTAATATCTGATGGGTGCACTAGTCTCATCGGGCCTGTTGTGCTGGTTCTTTAGGTCTCATTGGGCCTGTTGTGCTGGTTCTTTAGGTCTCATTGGGCCTGTTGTGGTTGTGGCAAATCTTACAACTTAGGCCTACTTAAAGCCATAGCTGACAAATTGCATGTTTTTTTCATGGTAATTCCTACTCCATCCACTATGTGGCAGTATATTGGAAATAGGCCAGGTTACAAGTCAAAAGGAGAGGATCATTCAGTAGCAAAGAGGTTTAGCTGAGTCTCACTTCAGGCCTCATTGTAATGAAGACTGAATGAAGGAACTTTGGTTCAAATACTCATTGTAAGTTTGCAATCCTTTAATTCTTTATATATTCTATCAAGGTTTGTGTATGTTTAATGCATGAGGTCGGGTGCTGTTGTGCTTTTGCAGAAAGCTTCTCTTTTTTCTTGTTGTTTGTTTGTTTGTTTCTCTATTTGCACTCCTTACAACTAACTTGCTCTTCATATGGACATTGGGATTAGCCTGTTGTGCTTGTTTTTAGGGTCTCATTGGGCCTGTTTTCATGTTCCTAAGTTCTCATTTGTCATGTGCTTATGGTCTCATCGGGCCTGTTGTTCTGGTGCTTTAGTTCTCATCGGGCCTGTTGTGCTGGTGCTTTAGGTCTCATCGGGCCTGTAGTGCTGGTTCTTTAGGTCTAATTGGGCCTGTTGTGGTTGTGGCATAAAACAAATCCTCCAACTTAGGCCTACTTGAAGCCATAGCATAGTGTTGAGACAAATGGCATGAGTACAGGCCCAAGACTCATTGTAAGTTTGCAATCCTTTAATTCTTTATATATTTTGTCAGTGTTTGTGTATGTTTAATGCATGAGGTTGGGTGCTGTAGTGCTTTTGCAGAAAGCTTCTCTTTTTTCTTGTTTGTTTGTTTGTGTTTCTCTATTTGCACTCCTTACAACTAACTTGCTCTTCATATGGACATTGGGATAAGCCTGTTGTGCTGGTGCTTTAGTTCTCATTGGGCCTGTTGTGCTGGTGCTTTAGGTCTCATTGGGCCTGTTGTGGTTGTGGCATAAAACAAATCCTACAACTTAGGCCTACTTGAAGCCATACCTGACACCCATTCCCATCTATTCTAAGGGTAGTAGTATATTTCAGATGTGTCTCTGTACACTACAACTGACTTTGGATTTGTATGCTATCTGGATGTTTTACTGGAAGAATATTACATTACAAATTGTGAAAATCAGCATGTTTTATGTATATATTTATTATTGTTATATATTGTTTTTTATTTAAAGTGCTAAGTGCTTGCCAAACTTGACTGAGCTCCCCAAACTCAAGTGGAAATGTGCTTGTATGTACAAACGAACATTTTTTTGGCTCATTAGTAAGACAGCCCGATTCACCTTGGTGAAGTTTATATTGCTAGCATTTTCTGAGGAGACCCTGAAAGCTGTTTATCATGAAATTCATGTGTCATACTGTCATGTGTGTCTCTTGTATGATCTTTGTTCTTTGAAATGCAGCTTCTCCTAGTCTTAGAAATATGTGGAAATAGTACCACCAGTGAAAGTGGTGAGATTTGGTATGGGGGGTGAGATTAGGCGCAGCAGTGTTAACTGAGTGTTAACTGTTTACTAGCTCTCATGTTGCTTGTTAATCATTTCTTTGTAATCTTTAATATTAGCTTTGGCTTGTTTCTTAGCCAGTGTCAATCCTTGCGCTATCTACTATGTGTGTTACTTTACATTACTTTGCTTTACTAACCTGTGTTTTTTCTCAAGAAACATGATGGCCGTGGAGAGACACTGTTAGGAAGAAGACAGACGCCAGAATCGAGGGAGCAAGCAAGCTCCACTGCTGACTGCAGGTTTGAAGTCCGGTCCTCTACCACCTAGAAAGGCTTCACCTGTGCTGCCTGGGATCTGTCTTGCTTTACGGTAACATTGAGAAGGTGCTACTCTAGGGATTATTGTCCCTACCCAGTCCCACAGGTAAGTCAGGTAAGTATTTATTTACTCTATTCAAATAACTTGTTCTGCCATTTCTCTACTTGTATTAAAGTAATATTAGTATCTCTTGCTCATATTTCAAACCCTGCAGTATCGCGATGATGTCGGTGTTTGTAATCATAGATGTCAGAAAATGAGTTAAAACAATCTGAGGAACAAAAGGAAACATATGTATCAATTCTTATGAGAACCAGTGATATTACATTTAAATTTGGGTTGTACAATCTCTGGCAACTAAAGCAGTCCTTGTCAATTGTTATTACTGATAACTTAGTTCACTATGTCTAATGAGTACGTAACCCTGAATGAATCCACTGTCCCAGGTTTTAGATGTTAGTTACCCACACAGGTCTGATTTTGGTGGTGGTGTAGATGCAATTTATGGTACATTTCTGATGAAAAGCTAGATTTTGTCTGTTCCATCTACAACACTGTTTAGCTGTCTATATGTTCCTCTTCAATTTTGTCTGTCCATGTGCAACTCTGAGGCTGGCTGGCTGTCCATCTGACTATGAAACAATTCTGGCTAGCTCTCTATCCAAGAGAAACTGAGTTGTTGTTTTTTTTGTTTGTTTGTTTGTTTTGCTTTTTTTGCATTTTTGCATATTCAGTTTCTTTATATATATATATATATATATATATATATATATATATATATATATATATATATATATATATATATATATAAATATAAATATATATATATATATATATATATATAAATATAAATATATATATATAAATATAAATATATATATTGACTTTCTTTTTTCTCATACAGGTTTTCAGGAGCCCATGATCCCATCCCTCTATGAATGTGGATTTGGCCAACAAGAGTCTAGCCATCTGCAAATGTGTGTGGTTGTCTCCATCTGGAACTGTGGCTGGCTGGATTTCTGTAAGTGTGATTCAGGTGGGTGATCATTTAGTTTCTATACATGTATTGACTGATTTTTTTTTTTTTTTTTAATCATACAGTTTCCCAGGATCCCATGACTGACTCCCTCTCTGAAGGTGGAAACGACTAACAAAGGTCATTCCATCTGCATCTCCATTTTCAACTATATATAGCTAAATACAGCTATACAGTGTGTGCAGAATTATTAGACCGGTTGTATTTAAGAGGATTCTTTTGAACAGCAACTATGTTCTCAATCAACCCAAAAGACTCATAAATATCAAAGCTTAATATTTTTGGAAGTTGGAGTGTTTTTTTTGTTTTTAGATTTGGGAGATCTTGGGAGGATATCTGTTTGTGCAGGTAACTATTACTGTGCAGAATTATTAGGCAACTTAATAAAAAACAAATATATACCCATCTCACTTGTTTTTAACCAGGTAAACCAATATAACAACACACAATTTAGAAATAAACATTTCTGACATTCAAAAACAAAACCAAAAACAAATCAGTGACCAATATAGCCACCTTTCTTTACAATGACACTCAAAAGTCTTCCATCTATAGATTCTGTCAGTTGCTTGATCTGTTTACGATCAACATTGCGTGCAGCAGACACCACAGCCTCCCAGACACTGTTCAGAGAGGTGTACTGTTTTCTCTCCCTGTAGATCTCACATTTTATGAGGGACCACAGGTTCTCTATGGGGTTCAGATCAGGATGACTGACGGGTGACAAGGACACGGGTGACACGTGGCGCATGTGGCAGGGCATCCAGGAAATCACAAACTACAGGACAATGCCACCGTCCTGTGACAGTGATGCCTTCCTCCCCGATGCCCTGAATGACTTTAATGCACGGTTTGAGGCACAGAACAACACGTCGGTGAGAAAGATCACGCCCAAGCCGGACGAGAAGGTGTTGTGCCTGACTGCAGTGGACGTGAGGAAAACTCTGCGCAGAGTCAACCCATGGAAAGCTGCAGGACCAGACAACATCCCCGGCAGAGTGCTGTGAGAGTGTGCAGACCAGTTGACAGATGTTCTCACGGACATCTTCAACGTGTCCTTGCGCAGCTCCACTGTCCCAACGTGCCTCAAGACCACCACCATCGTCCCCGTGCCGAAGAAGACTTTGCAACAGCTTCTTCCCCCAAGCCATCAGACTTCTCAACTCAACTCAACTTCTGAACTGATGTCTTTTCTGTTACATGCACATTCTCTCTCTCTCTCCCCAACCATTTACCCCAGATAAAAGGGGAAGCATTTTTGCACAAACCATTTGCACTAATAACTTACTACCTCACTGGACTCTATTTATTACACATTGCACAAATTTGCACACTACTGGCAATTATTTATTATTCTCTGTCTGCACTTGTGTTTTGTATGCACTGTCTATGTTGCACCATGGTCCTGGAGGAACGTTGTTTCGTTTCACTGTGTACTCTGTATGTAGTTGAAATGACAATAAAACCCACTTGACTTGACTTGACTTGAGGTGAACAAGGGGGCCATGTCATCATTTTTTCTTCTTTTAGACCCTTACTGGCCAGCCATGCTGTGGAGTATTTGGATGCATGTGATGGAGCCATTGTCCTGCATGAAAATCATGTTTTCCTTGAACGATACAGACTTCTTTCTGTACCACTGCTTGAAGGTGTCTTCCAGAAACTGACAGTAGGTCTGGGAGTTGAGCTTCACTCCATCCTCAACCCGAAAAGGTTCCACAAGTTCATCTTTGATGATACCAGCCCATGGTCAGATGGATCCAGCCTCGGGCCCATGCATCTGGCCCATCAAGAGTCACTCGCATTTCATCAGTCCATAAAACCTTGAAAATAAATAAATAAATAAATTTCAGTCTTTCAGCCTTCCTTACCTTGGCCATGTCCCTGAGTATTGCACATCTTGTGCTTTTTGATACTCCAGTAACATTGCAGCTCTGTAATATGGCAAAACTGGTGGCAAATGGCATCTTGGCAGCTTCACGCTTGATTTCTCAATTCATGGGCAGTTATTTTGCGTTATATTTTTTTTTAACACATTTCTTGCGACCCTGTTGGCTATTTGCCATGAAACGCTTGATTGTTCGTTGATCACGCTTCAAATGTTTGGCAATTTCAAGACTGCTGCATCCCTCTGCAAAATTTTTGACTTTTCAGAATCTGTCAAATCTCTCTTCTGACCCATTTTGCCAAAGGAAAGGAAGTTGTCTAATAATTAAGCACACCTTATATAGGGTGTTGATGTCATTAGACCACACCCCTTCTCATTGCAGAGATGCACATCACCTGATTTACTTGATTGGTAGTTGGCTTTCAAGCCTATAGAGCTTGGAGTAGGACATGTATAAAAAGGATGATGTGATCAAAATACTCATTTGCTTAATAATTCTGCACACAGTGTATTCTGTCCATCTTCAACTGTGTGAGGCTGACTGTTCGTAAACAGCTTTGATACAGGTAAGTGATCATTCAGTTTCTATACTGTATTGACTTTTTTCTCTTTTTTGTCGTACAGTTTCCCAGGATCCCATTACCGACTCCCTCACTGAAGGTGGTATAACCAAGGTCTTTACATCTGCATCTACATTTAAAACTACTGGCTGGCTGGTATTCTGTCCATCTTCAACTGTGTGAGGCTGACTGTTCGCAAACAGCTGTGATACTGGTAAGTCATCATTCAGTTTCTATACACGTATTGACTTTTTTTCTTTTTTGTCGTACAGTTTCCCAGGATCCCTTTACCGACTCATTCTCTGAAGGTGGACTATCAAGGGTCTAGGGTCTGACTGTTCGTAAACAGCTGTGATACGGGTAAGTGATCATTCAGTACATGTATTGACTTTTTTTCTCTTTTTTGTCGTACAGTTTCCCAGGATCCCGTGACCGAATCCCTCTCTGAAGGTGGAAACGACTAACAAGGATTTTTCCATCTGCATCTCCATTTACAACTGTGACTGGCTGGCTGGTATTCTGTCCATCTTCAACTGTGTGAGGCTGACGGTTCGTAAACAGCTGTGATACTGGTAAGTGATTATTCAGTTTCTATACATGTATTGACTTTTTTTCTTTTTTGTCATACACTTTCCCAGGATCCCGTGACCGACTCCCTCTCTGAAGGTGGAAACGACTAACAAGGATTTCTCCATTCTCTACTATGACTGGCTGGCTGGTATTCTGTCCGTCTTCAAATGTGTGAGGCTGACTGTTCGTAAACAGCTGTGATACTGGTAAGTGATCATTTAGTACATGTATTGACTTTTTTTTTCATTTTTGTCGTACAGTTTCGCAGGATCCCATTACCGACTCCCTTTCTGAAGGTGGACTATCAAGGGTCTAGGGTCTGACCGTTTGTGAACAGCTTTGATACAGGTAAGTGATTATTCAGGTTCTATACATGTATTGACTTTTTTTTCTTTTTTGTCATACAGTTTCCCAGGATCCCGTGACCGACTCCCTCTCTGAAGGTGGAAACGACTAACAAGGATTTTTCCATCTGCATCTCCATTCCCTACTATGACTGGCTGGCTGGTATTCTGTCCATCTTCAACTGTGTGAGGCTGACTGTTCACAAACAGCTTTGATACAGGTAAGTGATCATTCAGTTTCTATACACGTATTGACTTTTTTTCTTTCTTGTCATACAATTTCCCAGGATCCCATTACCAACTCCCCCTCTGAAGGTGGACTATCAAGGGTCTAGGGTCTGACTGTTGGTAAACAGCTGTGATACTGGTAATTGATTATTCAGTACATATACTGACTTTATTTTCTTTTTTTGTCGTACACTTTCGCAGGATCCCGTTACCGACTCCCCCTCTGAAGGTGGACTATCAAGGGTCTAGGGTCTGACTGTTCGTAAACAGCTGTGATACTGGTAAGTGATCATTCAGTACATGTATTGACTTTTTTTTCTTTTTTGTCGTACAGTTTCGCAGGATCCCGTGACCGACTCCCTCTCTGAAGGTGGACTAACCAAGGTCTTTACATCTGCATCTCCATTTACAACTGTGACTGGCTGGCTGGTATTCTGTCCATCTTCAACTGTGTGAGGCTGACTGTTCGCAAACAGCTGTGATACAGGTAAGTGATCATTCAGTACATGTATTTACTTTTTTTTGTTCTTTTTTGTTGTACAGTTTCCCAGGATCCCGTGACCGACTCCCTCTCTGAAGGTGGAAACGACTAACAAGGATTTTTCCATCTGCATCTCCATTCTCTACTATGACTGGCTGGCTGGTATTCTGTCCATCTTCAACTGTGTGAGGCTGACTGTCCGTAAACAGCTGTTATAAAGGTAAGTGATCATTCAGTTTCTATACATGTATTGACTTTTTTTTTTCTTTTTTGTCGTACAGTTTCCCAGGATCCCGTGTAGGTTGAAACGACTAACAAGGATTTCTCCATCTGCATCTCCATTCTCTACTATGACTGGCTGGCAGGTATTCTGTCCATCTTGAACTGTGTGAGTCTGACTGTTCGTAATAGCTTTGATACAGGTAAGTGATCATTCAGTTTCTATACATGTATTGACTTTTTTTCTTTTTTGTCGTACAGTTTCCTAGCATCCCGTGACCGACTCCCTCTCTGAAGGTGGAAACGACTAACAAGAGTCTATCCATTTTCTTCTCACTTCACAACTCTATATAGGTAAATACAGCTATATTCTGTCCATCTTCAGCTGTGTGAGGCTGAATGTTCTTAAACAGCTGTTATACAGGTAAGTGACTGTTCAGTTTCTATACATGTATTGAATTTTTTTTTTTCTTTTTGTCATACAGTTTCCCAGGATTCCATTATCA
The DNA here is from genome assembly GCF_030463535.1 of Salminus brasiliensis. Classification (NCBI taxonomy): domain Eukaryota; kingdom Metazoa; phylum Chordata; class Actinopteri; order Characiformes; family Bryconidae; genus Salminus; species Salminus brasiliensis. The sequence continues at coordinate 10,889,272 of NC_132892.1, forward strand.
ACTCCCTCTATGAAGGTGGACAATCAAGGGTCTAGGGTCTGACTGTTGGTAAACAGCTGTGATACTGGTAAGTGATTATTCAGTACATATACTGACTTTTTTTTCTTTTTTGTCGTACAGTTTCCCAGGATTCCATTACTGACTCCCTCTCTGAAGGTGGACAATCAAGGGTCTAGGGTCTGACTGTTCGTAAACAGCTGTGATACAGGTAAGTGATCATTCAGTTTCTATACACGTACTGACTTTCTTTTCTTTTTTATTGTACAGTTTCGCAGGATCCTGTTATCGACTCCCTCTCTGAAGGTGGACTATCAAGGGTCTAGGGTCTGAGTGTTCGTGAACAGCTTTGATACACGTAAGTGATCATTCATTACATGTATTGACTTTTTTTTTTCTTTTTTGTCGTACAGTTTCGCAGGATCCCATTACCGACTCCCTCTATGAAGGTGGACAATCAAGGGTCTAGGGTCTGACTGTTGGTAAACAGCTGTGATACTGGTAAGTGATTATTCAGTACATATACTAACTTTTTTTTTCTTTTTTGTTGTACAGTTTCGCAGGATCCCGTGCCCGACTCCCTCTATGAAGGTGGACAATCAAGGGTCTAGGGTCTGACTGTTGGTAAACAGCTGTGATACTGGTAAGTGATTATTCAGTACATATACTGACTTTTTTTTCTTTTTTGTCGTACAGTTTCCCAGGATTCCATTACTGACTCCCTCTCTGAAGGTGGACAATCAAGGGTCTAGGGTCTGACTGTTCGTAAACAGCTGTGATACAGGTAAGTGATCATTCAGTTTCTATACACGTACTGACTTTCTTTTCTTTTTTATTGTACAGTTTCGCAGGACCCTGTTACCGACTCCCTCTCTGAAGGTGCACTATCAAGGGTCTAGGGTCTGACTGTTCGTAAACAGCTTTGATACAAGTAAGTGATTATTCAGTTTCTATACACGTATTGACTTTTTTTCTTTCTTGTCATACAATTTCCCAGGATCCCATTTCGGACTCCCCCTCTGAAGGTGGACTATCAAGGGTCTAGGGTCTGACTGTTCGTAAACAGCTGTGATACTGGTAAGTGATCATTCAGTACATGTATTGACTTTTTTTTTTCTTTTGTCGTACAGTTTCGCAGGATCCCATTACTGACTCCCTCTATGAAGGTGGACAATCAAGGGTCTAGGGTCTGACTGTTGGTAAACAGCTGTGATACTGGTAAGTGATTATTCAGTACATATACTGACTTTTTTTTCTTTTTTCTTGTACAGTTTCGCAGGATCCTGTTACCGACTCCCTCTCTGAAGGTGGACTATCAAGGGTCTAGGGTCTGAGTTTTCGTGAACAGCTGTGATACAGGTAAGTGATCATTCAGTACATGTATTGACTTTTTTTTTCTTTTTTGTCGTACAGTTTCGCAGGATCCCATTACCGACTCCCTTTATGAAGGTGGACAATCAAGGGTCTAGGGTCTAACTTTTGGTAAACAGCTGTGATACTGGTAAGTGATTATTCAGTACATATACTGACTTTCTTTTCTTTTTTCTTGTACAGTTTCGCAGGATCCCATTACCGACTCCCTCTATGAAGGTGGACAATCAAGGGTCTAGGGTCTGACTGTTGGTAAACAGCTGTGATACTGGTAAGTGATTATTCAGTACATATACTAACTTTTTTTTTCTTTTTTGTTGTACAGTTTCGCAGGATCCCGTGACCGACTCCCTCTATGAAGGTGGACTATCAAGGGTCTGACTGTTGGTAAACAGCTGTGATACTGGTAAGTGATTATTCAGTACATATACTGACTTTCTTTTTTGTTGTACAGTTTCGCAGGATCCTGTTACCGACTCCCTCTCTGAAGGTGGACTATCAAGGGTCTAGGGTCTGAGTGTTGGTAAACAGTTGTGATACTGGTAAGTGATTATTCAGTACATATACTGACTTTTTTTTCTTTTTTCTTGTACAGTTTCGCAGGATCCTGTGACCGACTCCCTCTCTGAAGGTGGACTAACCAAGGTCTTTACATCTTTATCTCCATTTACAACTGTGACTGGCTGGCTGGTATTCTGTCCATCTTCAACTGTGTGAGGCTGACTGTTCGTAAACAGCTGTGATACAGGTAAGTGATCATTCAGTACATGTATTTACTTTTTTTTTGTTCTTTTTTGTTGTACAGTTTCCCAGGATCCCGTGACCGACTCCCTCTCTGAAGGTGGAAACGACTAACAAGGATTTTTCCATCTGCATCTCCATTCTCTACTATGACTGGCTGGCTGGTATTCTGTCCATCTTGAACTGTGTGAGTCTGACTGTTCGTAATAGCTTTGATACAGGTAAGTGATCATTCAGTTTCTATACATGTATTGACTTTTTTTTTTCTTTTTTGTCGTACAGTTTCCTAGCATCCCGTGACCGACTCCCTCTCTAAAGGTGGAAACTACTAACAAGAGTCTATCCATTTTCTTCTCACTTCACAACTCTATATAGGTAAATACAGCTATATTCTGTCCATCTTTAGCTGTGTGAGGCTGAATGTTCGTAAACAGCTGTTATACAGGTAAGTGATCTTTCAGTACATGTATTGACTTTTTTTTTTCTTTTGTCGTACAGTTTCGCAGGATCCCATTACCGACTCCCTCTCTGAAGGTGGACAATCAAGGGTCTAGGATCTGACTGTTCGTAAACAGCTTTGATACAAGTAAGTGATTATTCAGTTTCTATAGACGTATTGACTTTTTTTCTTTCTTGTCATACAATTTCCCAGGATCCCATTTCGGACTCCCCCTCTGAAGGTGGACTATCAAGGGTCTAGGGTCTGACTGTTCGTAAACAGCTGTGATACTGGTAAGTGATCATTCAGTACATGTATTGACTTTTTTTTTTCTTTTGTCGTACAGTTTCGCAGGATCCCATTACCGACTCCCTCTATGAAGGTGGACAATCAAGGGTCTAGGGTCTGACTGTTGGTAAACAGCTGTGATACTGGTAAGTGATTATTCAGTACATATACTGACTTTTTTTCTTTTTTCTTGTACAGTTTCGCAGGATCCTGTTACCGACTCCCTCTCTGAAGGTGGACTATCAAGGGTCTAGGGTCTGAGTTTTCGTGAACAGCTGTGATTCAGGTAAGTGATCATTCAGTACATGTATTGACTTTTTTTTTCTTTTTTGTCGTACAGTTTCGCAGGATCCCATTACCGACTCCCTTTATGAAGGTGGACAATCAAGGGTCTAGGGTCTGACTGTTGGTAAACAGCTGTGATACTGGTAAGTGATTATTTGGTACATATACTAACATTTTTTTTCTTTTTTGTTGTACAGTTTCGCAGGATCCCGTGACCGACTCCCTCTATGAAGGTGGACAATCAAGGGTCTAGGGTCTGACTGTTGGTAAACAGCTGTGATACTGGTAAGTGATTATTCAGTACATATACTGACTTTATTTTCTTTTTTGTTGTACAGTTTCGCAGGATCCTGTTACCGACTCCCTCTCTGAAGGTGGACTATCAAGGGTCTAGGGTCTGAGTGTTCGTGAACAGCTGTGATACAGGTAAGTGATCATTCAGTACATGTATTGACTTTTTTTTTCTTTTTTGTCGTACAGTTTCGCAGGATCCCATTACTGACTCCCTTTATGAAGGTGGACAATCAAGGGTGTAGGGTCTGACTGTTGGTAAACAGTTGTGATACTGGTAAGTGATTATTCAGTACATATACTGACTTTTTTTTCTTTTTTCTTGTACAGTTTCGCAGGATCCTGTGACCGACTCCCTCTCTGAAGGTGGACTAACCAAGGTCTTTACATCTGCATCTCCATTTACAACTGTGACTGGCTGGCTGGTATTCTGTCCATCTTCAACTGTGTGAGGCTGACTGTTGGTAAACAGCTGTGATACTGGTAAGTGATCATTCAGTACATGTATTGACTTTTTTTTTCTTTTTTGTCGTACAGTTTCCCAGGATCCCGTGACCGACTCCCTCTCTGAAGGTGGAAACGACTAACAAGGATTTCTCCATCTGCATCTCCATTCTCTATTATGACTGGCTGGCAGGTATTCTGTCCATCTTGAAATGTGTGAGTCTGACTGTTCGTAATAGCTTTGATACAGGTAAGTGATCATTCAGTTTCTATACATGTATTGACTTTTTTTTCTTTTTTGTCGTACAGTTTCCTAGCATCCCGTGACCGACTCCCTCTCTGAAGGTGGAAACGACTAACAAGAGTCTATCCATTTTCTTCTCACTTCACAACTCTATATAGGTAAATACAGCTATATTCTGTCCATCTTCAGCTGTGTGAGGCTGAATGTTCGTAAACAGCTGTAATACTGGTAAGTGATTATTCAGTACATATACTGAGTTTTTTTTCTTTTTTGTCGTACAGTTTCCCAGGATTCCATTACTGACTCCCTCTCTGAAGGTGGACTATCAAGGGTCTAGGGTCTGAGTGTTCGTGAACAGCTGTGATACAGGTAAGTGATCATTCAGTACATGTATTGACTTTTTTTTTTCTTTTTTGTTGTACAGTTTCGCAGGATCCCATTACCGACTCCCTCTATGAAGGTGGACAATCAAGGGTCGGGGGTCTGACTGTTGGTAAACAGCTGTGATACTGGTAAGTGATTATTCAGTGTATATATACTAACTTTTTTTTCTTTTTTGTTGTACAGTTTCGCAGGATCCTTTTACCGACTCCCTCTATGAAGGTGGACAATCAAGGGTCTAGGGTCTGACTGTTGGTAAACAGCTGTGATACTGGTAAGTGATTATTCAGTACATGTGCTGACTTTTTTTTCTTTTTTGTCGTACAGTTTCCCAGGATTCCATTACTGACTCCCTCTCTGAAGGTGGACTATCAAGGGTCTAGGGTCTGAGTGTTCGTAAACAGCTGTGATACAGGTAAGTGATCATTCAGTACATTTATTGACTTTTTTTCTTTTCTTTTGTCGTACAGTTTCGCAGGATCCCATTACCGACTCCCTCTATGAAGGTGGACAATCAAGGGTCTAGGGTCTGACTGTTGGTAAACAGCTGTGATACTGGTAAGTGATTATTCAGTACATATACTGACTTTTTTTTCTTTTTTCTTGTACACTTTCGCAGGATCCTGTTACCGACTCCCTCTCTGAAGGTGCACTATCAAGGGTCTAGGGTCTGACTGTTCGTAAACAGCTTTGATACAGGTAAGTGATCATTCAGTTTCTATACACGTACTGATTTTTTTTTTCTTTTTTGTTATACAGTTTCCCAGGATTCTATTACCGACTCCCTCTCTGAAGGTGGACTATCAAGGGTCTAGGGTCTGACTGTTCATGAACAGCTGTGATACAGGTAAGTGATTATTCAGTTTCTATACACGTATTGACTTTTTTTTTCTTTTTTGTCGTACAGTTTCCCAGGATCCTGTGAAGGTTGAAACGACTAACAAGGATTTCTCCATCTGCATCTCCATTCTCTACTATGACTGGCTGGCAGGTATTCTGTCCATCTATAACTGTGTGAGTCTGACTGTTCGTAATAGCTTTGATACAGGTAAGTGATCATTCAGTTTCTATACATGTATTGACTCTTTTTTCTTTTTTCTCGTACAGTTTCCTAGGATCCCGTGACCGACTCCCTCTCTAAAGGTAAGTAAATACAGCTATATTCTGTCCATCTTCAGCTGTGTGAGGCTGAATGTTCGTAAACAGCTGTTATACAGGTAAGTGATTGTTCAGTTTCTATACACGTTCTGACTTTTTTCTTTTTTGTCGTACAGTTTCCCAGGATTCCATTACCGACTCCCTCTCTGAAGGTGGACTATCAAGGGTCTAGGGTCTGACTGTTGGTAAAGAGCTGTGATACTGGTAAGTGATTATTCAGTATATATACTGACTTTTTTTTCTTTTTTCTTGTACAGTTTTGCAGGATCCTGTTACTGACTCCCTCTCTGAAGGTGGACAATCAAGGGTCTAGGGCTGACTGTTGGTAAACAGCTGTGATACAGGTATGTGATCATTCAGTACATGTATTGACTTTTTTTTTTCTTTTTTGTTGTACAGTTTCGCAGGATCCCATTACCGACTCCCTCTATGAAGGTGGACAATCAAGGGTCTAGGGTCTGACTGTTGGTAAACAGCTGTGATACTGGTAAGTGATTATTCAGTATATGTATTGACTTTTTTCTTTTTTGTCGTACAGTTTCCCAGGATTCCATTACCGACTCCCTCTCTGAAGGTGGACTATCAAGGGTCTAGGGTCTGACTGTTGGTAAAGAGCTGTGATACTGGTAAGTGATTATTCAGTATATATACTGACTTTTCTTTCATTTTTCTTGTACAGTTTTGCAGGATCCTGTTACCGACTCCCTCTCTGAAGGTGGACAATCAAGGGTCTAGGGTCTGACTGTTGGTAAACAGCTGTGATACAGGTAAGTGATCATTCAGTACATGTATTGACTTTTTTTTTCTTTTGTCGTACAGTTTCGCAGGATCCCATTACCGACTCCCTCTATGAAGGTGGACAATCAAGGGTCTAGGGTCTGACTGTTGGTAAACAGCTGTGATACTGGTAAGTGATTATTCAGTACATATACTGACTTTATTTTCTTTTTTGTTGTACAATTTCGCAGGATCCTGTTACCGACTCCCTCTCTGAAGGTGGACTATCAAGGGTCTAGGGTCTGACTGTTGGTAAACAGCTGTGATACTGGTAAGTGATTATTCAGTACATATACTGACTTTATTTTCTATTTTGTTGTACAGTTTCGCAGGATCCTGTTACCGACTCCCTCTCTGAAGGTGGACTATCAAGGGTCTACGGTCTGACTGTTCGTAAACAGCTTTGATACAAGTAAGTGATTATTCAGTTTCTATAGACGTATTGACTTTTTTTCTTTCTTGTCATACAATTTCCCAGGATCCCATTTCGGACTCCCCCTCTGAAGGTGGACTATCAAGGGTCTAGGGTCTGACTGTTCGTAAACAGCTTTGATACAAGTAAGTGATTATTCAGTTTCTATAGACGTATTGACTTTTTTTCTTTCTTGTCATACAATTTCCCAGGATCCCATTTCGGACTCCCCCTCTGAAGGTGGACTATCAAGGGTCTAGGGTCTGACTGTTCGTAAACAGCTGTGATACTGGTAAGTGATCATTCAGTACATGTATTGACACTTTTTTTCTTTTGTCGTACATTTTCGCAGGATCCCATTACCGACTCCCTCTATGAAGGTGGACAATCAAGGGTCTAGGGTCTGACTGTTGGTAAACAGTTGTGATACTGGTAAGTGATTATTCAGTACATATACTGACTTTTTATTCTTTTTTCTTGTACAGTTTCGCAGGATCCTGTTATCGACTCCCTCTCTGAAGGTGGACTATCAAGGGTCTAGGGTCTGAGTGTTCGTGAACAGCTGTGATACAGGTAAGTGATCATTCAGTACATGTATTGACTTTTTTTTTTCTTTTTTGTCGTACAGTTTCGCAGGATCCTGTTACCGACTCCCTCTCTGAAGGTGGACTATCAAGGGTCTAGGGTCTGACTGTTCGTAAACAGCTTTGATACAAGTAAGTGATTATTCAGTTTCTATAGACGTATTGACTTTTTTTCTTTCTTGTCATACAATTTCCCAGGATCCCATTTCGGACTCCCCCTCTGAAGGTGGACTATCAAGGGTCTAGGGTCTGAGTGTTCGTGAACAGCTGTGATACAGGTAAGTGATCATTCAGTACATGTATTTACTTTTTTTTTTTCTTTTTTGTTGTACAGTTTCGCAGGATCCCGTGACCGACTCCCTCTATGAAGGTGGACAATCAAGGGTCTAGGGTCTGACTGTTGGTAAACAGCTGTGATACTGGTAAGTGATTATTCAGTACATATACTGACTTTTTCTTTTTTCTTGTACACTTTCGCAGGACCCTGTTACCGACTCCCTCTCTGAAGGTGCACTATCAAGGGTCTAGGGTCTGACTGTTCGTAAACAGCTTTGATACAAGTAAGTGATTATTCAGTTTCTATACACGTATTGACTTTTTTTCTTTCTTGTCATACAATTTCCCAGGATCCCATTTCGGACTCCCCCTCTGAAGGTGGACTATCAAGGGACTAGGGTCTGAGTGTTCGTGAACAGCTGTGATACAGGTAAGTGATCATTCAGTACATGTATTGACTTTTTTTTTTTCTTTTTTGTCGTACAGTTTCGCAGGATCCCATTACCGACTCCCTCTATGAAGGTCGACAATCAAGGGTCTAGGGTCTGACTGTTGGTAAACAGCTGTGATACTGGTAAGTGATTATTCAGTACATATACTGACTTTTTTTTCTTTTTTGTCGTACAGTTTCCCAGGATTCCATTACTGACTCCCTCTCTGAAGGTGGACTATCAAGGGTCTAGGGTCTGAGTGTTCGTAAACAGCTGTGATACTGGTAAGTGATTATTCAGTACATATACTGACTTTTTTTTCTTTTTTCTTGTACACTTTTGCAGGATCCTGTTACCGACTCCCTCTCTGAAGGTGCACTATCAAGGGTCTAGGGTCTGACTGTTCGTAAACAGCTTTGATACAGGTAAGTGATCATTCAGTTTCTATAGACGTACTGACTTTTTTTTTCTTTTTTGTCATACAGTTTCCCAGGATTCTATTACCGACTCCCTCTCTGAAGGTGGACTATCAAGGGTCTAGTGTCTGACTGTTCGTGAACAGCTGTGATACAGGTAAGTAATCATTCAGTTTCTATACACGTATTGACTTTTTTTTTCTTTTTTGTCGTACAGTTTCCCAGGATCCCATTTCGGACTCCCCCTCTGAAGGTGGACTATCAAGGGTCTAGGGTCTGAGTGTTCGTGAACAGCTGTGATACAGGTAAGTGATCATTCAGTACATGTATTGACTTTTTTTTTTTCTTTTTTGTCGTACAGTTTCGCAGGATCCCATTACCGACTCCCTCTATGAAGGTCGACAATCAAGGGTCTAGGGTCTGACTGTTGGTAAACAGCTGTGATACTGGTAAGTGATTATTCAGTACATATACTGACTTTTTTTTCTTTATTGTTGTACAGTTTCGCAGGATCCCGTGACCGACTCCCTCTATGAAGGTGGACAATCAAGGGTCTAGGGTCTGACTGTTGGTAAACAGCTGTGAAACTGGTAAGTGATTATTCAGTACATATACTGACTTTATTTTCTATTTTGTCATACAGTTTCGCAGGATCCTGTTACCGACTCCCTCTCTGAAGGTGGACTATCAAGGGTCTAGGGTCTGACTGTTCGTAAACAGCTTTGTTACAAGTAAGTGATTATTCAGTTTCTATAGACGTATTGACTTTTTTTCTTTCTTGTCATACAATTTCCCAGGATCCCATTTCGGACTCCCCCTCTGAAGGTGGACTATCAAGGGTCTAGGGTCTGACTGTTCGTAAACAGCTGTGATACTGGTAAGTGATCATTCAGTACATGTATTGACACTTTTTTTCTTTTGTCGTACATTTTCGCAGGATCCCATTACCGACTCCCTCTATGAAGGTGGACAATCAAGGGTCTAGGGTCTGACTGTTGGTAAACAGTTGTGATACTGGTAAGTGATTATTCAGTACATATACTGACTTTTTTTTCTTTTTTGTCGTACAGTTTCCCAGGATTCCATTACTGACTCCCTCTCTGAAGGTGGACTATCAAGGGTCTAGGGTCTGAGTGTTCGTAAACAGCTGTGATACTGGTAAGTGATTATTCAGTACATATACTGACTTTTTTTTCTTTTTTCTTGTACACTTTTGCAGGATCCTGTTACCGACTCCCTCTCTGAAGGTGCACTATCAAGGGTCTAGGGTCTGACTGTTCGTAAACAGCTTTGATACAGGTAAGTGATCATTCAGTTTCTATACACGTACTGACTTTTTTTTTTTCTTTTTTGTCATACAGTTTCCCAGGATTCTATTACCGACTCCCTCTCTGAAGGTGGACTATCAAGGGTCTAGTGTCTGACTGTTCGTGAACAGCTGTGATACAGGTAAGTAATCATTCAGTTTCTATACACGTATTGACTTTTTTTTTCTTTTTTGTCGTACAGTTTCCCAGGATCCCGTGAAGGTTGAAACGACTAACAAGGATTTCTCCATCTGCATCTCCATTCTCTACTATGACTGGCTGGCAGGTATTCTGTCCATCTTGAACTGTGTGAGTCTGACTGTTCGTAATAGCTTTGATACAGGTAAGTGATCATTCAGTTTCTATACATGTATTGACTCTTTTTTCTTTTTTCTCGTACAGTTTCCTAGGATCCCGTGACCGACTCCCTCTCTGAATGTGGAAACGACTAACAAGAGTCTATCCATTTTCTTCTCACTTCACAACTCTATATAGGTAAATACAGCTATATTCTGTCCATCTTCAGCTGTGTGAGGCTGAATGTTCGTAAACAGCTGTTATACAGGTAAGTGATTGTTCAGTTTCTATACACGTTCTGACTTTTTTCTTTTTTGTCGTACAGTTTCCCAGGATTCCATTACCGACTCCCTCTCTGAAGGTGGACTATCAAGGGTCTAGGGTCTGACTGTTGGTAAAGAGCTGTGATACTGGTAAGTGATTATTCAGTATATATACTGACTTTTTTTTCTTTTTTCTTGTACAGTTTTGCAGGATCCTGTTACCGACTCCCTCTCTGAAGGTGGACAATCAAGGGTCTAGGGTCTGACTGTTGGTAAACAGTTGTGATACTGGTAAGTGATTATTCAGTACATATACTGACTTTTTTTTCTTTTTTCTTGTACAGTTTCGCAGAATCCTGTTATCGACTCCCTCTCTGAAGGTGGACTATCAAGGGTCTAGGGTCTGAGTGTTCGTGAACAGCTGTGATACAGGTATGTGATCATTCAGTACATGTGTTGACTTTTTTTTCTTTTTTGTCGTACAGTTTCGCAGGATCCCATTACCGACTCCCTCTATGAAGGTGGACAATCAAGGGTCTAGGGTCTGACTGTTGGTAAACAGCTGTGATACTGGTAAGTGATTATTCAGTACATATACTGACTTTATTTTCTTTTTTGTTGTACAGTTTCGCAGGATCCTGTTACCGACTCCCTCTCTGAAGGTGGACTATCAAGGGTCTAGGGTCTGAGTGTTCGTGAACAGCTGTGATACAGGTAAGTGATCATTCAGTACATGTATTGACTTTTTTTTTCTTTTTTGTCGTACAGTTTCGCAGGATCCCATTACTGACTCCCTTTATGAAGGTGGACAATCAAGGGTGTAGGGTCTGACTGTTGGTAAACAGTTGTGATACTGGTAAGTGATTATTCAGTACATATTCTGACTTTTTTTTCTTTTTTCTTGTACAGTTTCGCAGGATCCTGTGACCGACTCCCTCTCTGAAGGTGGACTAACCAAGGTCTTTACATCTGCATCTCCATTTACAACTGTGACTGGCTGGCTGGTATTCTGTCCATCTTCAACTGTGTGAGGCTGACTGTTGGTAAACAGCTGTGATACTGGTAAGTGATCATTCAGTACATGTATTGACTTTTTTTTTCTTTTTTGTCGTACAGTTTCCCAGGATCCCGTGACCGACTCCCTCTCTGAAGGTGGAAACGACTAACAAGGATTTTTCCATCTGCATCTCCATTCTCTCCTATGACTGACTGGCTGGTATTCTGTCCATCTTGAAATGTGTGAGTCTGACTGTTCGTAATAGCTTTGATACAGGTAAGTGATCATTCAGTTTCTATACATGTATTGACTCTTTTTTCTTTTTTCTCGTACAGTTTCCTAGGATCCCGTGACCGACTCCCTCTCTGAATGTGGAAACGACTAACAAGAGTCTATCCATTTTCTTCTCACTTCACAACTCTATATAGGTAAATACAGCTATATTCTGTCCATCTTCAGCTGTGTGAGGCTGAATGTTCGTAAACAACTGTTATACAGGTAAGTGATTGTTCACTTTCTAATACATGTATTGACTTTTTTTTCTTTTTGTCGTACAGTTTCCCAGGATTCCATTATCAACTCCCTCTATGATGGTGGACAATCAAGGGTCTAGGGTCTGACTGTTCGTGAACAGCTGTGATACAGATAAGTGATCATTCAGTACATGTATTGACTTTTTTTTTTTTTTTTTTTTTTTTTTTTTTTGTACAGTTTCGCAGGATCCCATTACCGACTCCCTCTCTGAAGGTGGACAATCAAGGGTCTAGGGTCTGACTGTTGGTAAACAGCTGTGATACCGGTAAGTGATTATTCAGTACATATACTAACTTTTTCTTCTTTTTTGTTGTACAGTTTCGCAGGAGCCTGTTACCGACTCACTCTCTGAAGGTGGAAACGACTAACAAGGATTTTTCCATCTGCATCTCCATTCTCTACTATGACTGGCTGGCTGGTATTCTGTCCATCTTCAACTGTGTGAGGCTGACTGTTCGTAAATAGCTGTGATACTGGTAAGTGATTATTCAGTTTCTATACCTGTATTGACTTTTTTTTTTCTTTTTTGTCATACAATTTCCCAGGATCCCGTGACCGACTCCCTCTCTGAAGGTGGACTAACCAAGGTCTTTATATCTGCATCTCCATTTACAACTGTGACTGGCTGGCTGGTATTCTGTCCATCTTCAACTGTGTGAGGCTGACTGTCCGTAAACAGCTGTTATAAAGGTAAGTGATCATTCAGTTTCTATACACGTATTGACTTTTTTTTTCTTTTTTGTCATACAGTTTCCCAGGATTCTATTACCGACTCCCTCTCTGTAGGTGGACTATCAAGGGTCTAGGGTCTGACTGTTCGTGAACAGCTGTGATACAGGTAAGTGATCATTCAGTACATGTATTGACTTTTTTTTTCTTTTTTGTCGTACAGTTTCCCAGGATCCCGTGAAGGTTGAAACGACTAACAAGGATTTCTCCATCTGCATCTCCATTCTCTATTATGACTGGCTGGCAGGTATTCTGTCCATCTTGAACTGTGTGAGTCTGACTGTTCGTAATAGCTTTGATACAGGTAAGTGATCATTCAGTTTCTATACATGTATTGACTTTTTTTTCTTTTTTGTCGTACAGTTTCCTAGCATCCCGTGACCGACTCCCTCTCTGAAGGTGGAAACGACTAACAAGAGTCTATCCATTTTCTTCTCACTTCACAACTCTATATAGGTAAATACATCTATATTCTGTCCATCTTCAGCTGTGTGAGGCTGAATGTTCGTAAACAGCTGTGATACTGGTAAGTGATTATTCAGTACATATACTGAGTTTTTTTTCTTTTTTGTCGTACAGTTTCCCAGGATTCCATTACTGACTCCCTCTCTGAAGGTGGACTATCAAGGGTCTAGGGTCTGAGTGTTCGTGAACAGCTGTGATACAGGTAAGTGATCATTCAGTACATGTATTGACTTTTTTTTTTCTTTTTTGTTGTACAGTTTCGCAGGATCCCATTACCGACTCCCTCTATGAAGGTGGACAATCAAGGGTCTAGGGTCTGACTGTTGGTAAACAGCTGTGATACTGGTAAGTGATTATTCAGTGTATATATACTAACTTTTTTTTCTTTTTTGTTGTACAGTTTCGCAGGATCCTTTTACCGACTCCCTCTATGAAGGTGGACAATCAAGGGTCTAGGGTCTGACTGTTGGTAAACAGCTGTGATACTGGTAAGTGATTATTCAGTACATGTGCTGACTTTTTTTTCTTTTTTGTCGTACAGTTTCCCAGGATTCCATTACTGACTCCCTCTCTGAAGGTGGACTATCAAGGGTCTAGGGTCTGAGTGTTCGTGAACAGCTGTGATACAGGTAAGTGATCATTCAGTACATGTATTGACTTTTTTTTTTTTCTTTTTTGTCGTACAGTTTCGCAGGATCCCATTACCGACTCCCTCTATGAAGGTCGACAATCAAGGGTCTAGGGTCTGACTGTTGGTAAACAGCTGTGATACTGGTAAGTGATTATTCAGTACATATACTGACTTTTTTTTCTTTTTTGTCGTACAGTTTCCCAGGATTCCATTACTGACTCCCTCTCTGAAGGTGGACTATCAAGGGTCTAGGGTCTGAGTGTTCGTAAACAGCTGTGATACTGGTAAGTGATTATTCAGTACATATACTGACTTTTTTTTCTTTTTTCTTGTACACTTTTGCAGGATCCTGTTACCGACTCCCTCTCTGAAGGTGCACTATCAAGGGTCTAGGGTCTGACTGTTCGTAAACAGCTTTGATACAGGTAAGTGATCATTCAGTTTCTATAGACGTACTGACTTTTTTTTTCTTTTTTGTCATACAGTTTCCCAGGATTCTATTACCGACTCCCTCTCTGAAGGTGGACTATCAAGGGTCTAGTGTCTGACTGTTCGTGAACAGCTGTGATACAGGTAAGTAATCATTCAGTTTCTATACACGTATTGACTTTTTTTTTCTTTTTTGTCGTACAGTTTCCCAGGATCCCGTGAAGGTTGAAACGACTAACAAGGATTTCTCCATCTGCATCTCCATTCTCTACTATGACTGGCTGGCAGGTATTCTGTCCATCTTGAACTGTGTGAGTCTGACTGTTCGTAATAGCTTTGATACAGGTAAGTGATCATTCAGTTTCTATACATGTATTGACTCTTTTTTCTTTTTTCTCGTACAGTTTCCTAGGATCCCGTGACCGACTCCCTCTCTGAATGTGGAAACGACTAACAAGAGTCTATCCATTTTCTTCTCACTTCACAACTCTATATAGGTAAATACAGCTATATTCTGTCCATCTTCAGCTGTGTGAGGCTGAATGTTCGTAAACAGCTGTTATACAGGTAAGTGATTGTTCAGTTTCTATACACGTTCTGACTTTTTTCTTTTTTGTCGTACAGTTTCCCAGGATTCCATTACCGACTCCCTCTCTGAAGGTGGACTATCAAGGGTCTAGGGTCTGACTGTTGGTAAAGAGCTGTGATACTGGTAAGTGATTATTCAGTATATATACTGACTTTTTTTTCTTTTTTCTTGTACAGTTTTGCAGGATCCTGTTACCGACTCCCTCTCTGAAGGTGGACTATCAAGGGTCTAGGGTCTGACTGTTCGTGAACAGCTTTGATACAAGTAAGTGATTATTCAGTTTCTATAGACGTATTGACTTTTTTTCTTTCTTGTCATACAATTTCCCAGGATCCCATTTCGGACTCCCCCTCTGAAGGTGGACTATCAAGGGTCTAGGGTCTGACTGTTCGTAAACAGCTGTGATACTGGTAAGTGATCATTCAGTACATGTATTGACACTTTTTTTCTTTTGTCGTACATTTTCGCAGGATCCCATTACCGACTCCCTCTATGAAGGTGGACAATCAAGGGTCTAGGGTCTGACTGTTGGTAAACAGTTGTGATACTGGTAAGTGATTATTCAGTACATATACTGACTTTTTTTTCTTTTTTCTTGTACAGTTTCGCAGAATCCTGTTATCGACTCCCTCTCTGAAGGTGGACTATCAAGGGTCTAGGGTCTGAGTGTTCGTGAACAGCTGTGATACAGGTAAGTGATCATTCAGTACATGTATTGACTTTTTTTTCTTTTTTGTCGTACAGTTTCGCAGGATCCCATTACCGACTCCCTCTATGAAGGTGGACAATCAAGGGTCTAGGGTCTGACTGTTGGTAAACAGCTGTGATACTGGTAAGTGATTATTCAGTACATATACTGACTTTATTTTCTTTTTTGTTGTACAGTTTCGCAGGATCCTGTTACCGACTCCCTCTCTGAAGGTGGACTATCAAGGGTCTAGGGTCTGAGTGTTCGTGAACAGCTGTGATACAGGTAAGTGATCATTCAGTACATGTATTGACTTTTTTTTTCTTTTTTGTCGTACAGTTTCGCAGGATCCCATTACTGACTCCCTTTATGAAGGTGGACAATCAAGGGTGTAGGGTCTGACTGTTGGTAAACAGTTGTGATACTGGTAAGTGATTATTCAGTACATATTCTGACTTTTTTTTCTTTTTTCTTGTACAGTTTCGCAGGATCCTGTGACCGACTCCCTCTCTGAAGGTGGACTAACCAAGGTCTTTACATCTGCATCTCCATTTACAACTGTGACTGGCTGGCTGGTATTCTGTCCATCTTCAACTGTGTGAGGCTGACTGTTGGTAAACAGCTGTGATACTGGTAAGTGATCATTCAGTACATGTATTGACTTTTTTTTTCTTTTTTGTCGTACAGTTTCCCAGGATCCCGTGACCGACTCCCTCTCTGAAGGTGGAAACGACTAACAAGGATTTTTCCATCTGCATCTCCATTCTCTCCTATGACTGACTGGCTGGTATTCTGTCCATCTTGAAATGTGTGAGTCTGACTGTTCGTAATAGCTTTGATACAGGTAAGTGATCATTCAGTTTCTATACATGTATTGACTTTTTTTTCTTTTTTGTCGTACAGTTTCCTAGGATCCCGTGACCGACTCCCTCTCTGAAGGTGGAAACGACTAACAAGAGTCTATCCATTTTCTTCTCACTTCACAACTCTATATAGGTAAATACAGCTATATTCTGTCCATCTTCAGCTGTGTGAGGCTGAATGTTCGTAAACAGCTGTTATACAGGTAAGTGATTGTTCACTTTCTAATACATGTATTGACTTTTTTTTCTTTTTGTCGTACAGTTTCCCAGGATTCCATTATCAACTCCCTCTATGATGGTGGACAATCAAGGGTCTAGGGTCTGACTGTTCGTGAACAGCTGTGATACAGATAAGTGATCATTCAGTACATGTATTGACTTTTTTTTTTTTTTTTTTTTTTTTTTTGTACAGTTTCGCAGGATCCCATTACCGACTCCCTCTCTGAAGGTGGACAATCAAGGGTCTAGGGTCTGACTGTTGGTAAACAGCTGTGATACCGGTAAGTGATTATTCAGTACATATACTAACTTTTTCTTCTTTTTTGTTGTACAGTTTCGCAGGAGCCTGTTACCGACTCACTCTCTGAAGGTGGAAACGACTAACAAGGATTTTTCCATCTGCATCTCCATTCTCTACTATGACTGGCTGGCTGGTATTCTGTCCATCTTCAACTGTGTGAGGCTGACTGTTCGTAAATAGCTGTGATACTGGTAAGTGATTATTCAGTTTCTATACCTGTATTGACTTTTTTTTTTCTTTTTTGTCATACAATTTCCCAGGATCCCGTGACCGACTCCCTCTCTGAAGGTGGACTAACCAAGGTCTTTATATCTGCATCTCCATTTACAACTGTGACTGGCTGGCTGGTATTCTGTCCATCTTCAACTGTGTGAGGCTGACTGTCCGTAAACAGCTGTTATAAAGGTAAGTGATCATTCAGTTTCTATACACGTATTGACTTTTTTTTTCTTTTTTGTCATACAGTTTCCCAGGATTCTATTACCGACTCCCTCTCTGTAGGTGGACTATCAAGGGTCTAGGGTCTGACTGTTCGTGAACAGCTGTGATACAGGTAAGTGATCATTCAGTACATGTATTGACTTTTTTTTTCTTTTTTGTCGTACAGTTTCCCAGGATCCCGTGAAGGTTGAAACGACTAACAAGGATTTCTCCATCTGCATCTCCATTCTCTATTATGACTGGCTGGCAGGTATTCTGTCCATCTTGAAATGTGTGAGTCTGATTGTTCGTAATAGCTTTGATACAGGTAAGTGATCATTCAGTTTCTATACATGTATTGACTTTTTTTTCTTTTTTGTCGTACAGTTTCCTAGCATCCCGTGACCGACTCCCTCTCTGAAGGTGGAAACGACTAACAAGAGTCTATCCATTTTCTTCTCACTTCACAACTCTATATAGGTAAATACATCTATATTCTGTCCATCTTCAGCTGTGTGAGGCTGAATGTTCGTAAACAGCTGTGATACTGGTAAGTGATTATTCAGTACATATACTGAGTTTTTTTTCTTTTTTGTCGTACAGTTTCCCAGGATTCCATTACTGACTCCCTCTCTGAAGGTGGACTATCAAGGGTCTAGGGTCTGAGTGTTCGTGAACAGCTGTGATACAGGTAAGTGATCATTCAGTACATGTATTGACTTTTTTTTTTCTTTTTTGTTGTACAGTTTCGCAGGATCCCATTACCGACTCCCTCTATGAAGGTGGACAATCAAGGGTCTAGGGTCTGACTGTTGGTAAACAGCTGTGATACTGGTAAGTGATTATTCAGTGTATATATACTAACTTTTTTTTCTTTTTTGTTGTACAGTTTCGCAGGATCCTTTTACCGACTCCCTCTATGAAGGTGGACAATCAAGGGTGTAGGGTCTGACTGTTGGTAAACAGCTGTGATACTGGTAAGTGATTATTCAGTACATGTGCTGACTTTTTTTTCTTTTTTGTCGTACAGTTTCCCAGGATTCCATTACTGACTCCCTCTCTGAAGGTGGACTATCAAGGGTCTAGGGTCTGAGTGTTCGTAAACAGCTGTGATACAGGTAAGTGATCATTCAGTACATGTATTGACTTTTTTTCTTTTCTTTTGTCGTACAGTTTCGCAGGATCCCATTACCGACTCCCTCTATGAAGGTGGACAATCAAGGGTCTAGGGTCTGACTGTTGGTAAACAGCTGTGATACTGGTAAGTGATTATTCAGTACATATACTGACTTTTTTTTCTTTTTTCTTGTACACTTTCGCAGGATCCTGTTACCGACTCCCTCTCTGAAGGTGCACTATCAAGGGTCTAGGGTCTGACTGTTCGTAAACAGCTTTGATACAGGTAAGTGATCATTCAGTTTCTATACACGTACTGATTTTTTTTTTCTTTTTTGTTATACAGTTTCCCAGGATTCTATTACCGACTCCCTCTCTGAAGGTGGACTATCAAGGGTCTAGGGTCTGACTGTTCGTGAACAGCTGTGATACAGGTAAGTGATTATTCAGTTTCTATACACGTATTGACTTTTTTTTTCTTTTTTGTCGTACAGTTTCCCAGGATCCTGTGAAGGTTGAAACGACTAACAAGGATTTCTCCATCTGCATCTCCATTCTCTACTATGACTGGCTGGCAGGTATTCTGTCCATCTATAACTGTGTGAGTCTGACTGTTCGTAATAGCTTTGATACAGGTAAGTGATCATTCAGTTTCTATACATGTATTGACTTTTTTTTCTTTTTTGTCGTACAGTTTCCTAGCATCCCGTGACCGACTCCCTCTCTGAAGGTGGAAACGACTAACAAGAGTCTATCCATTTTCTTCTCACTTCACAACTCTATATAGGTAAATACAGCTATATTCTGTCCATCTTCAGCTGTGTGAGGCTGAATGTTCGTAAACAGCTGTTATACAGGTAAGTGATTGTTCAGTTTCTATACACGTTCTGACTTTTTTCTTTTTTGTCGTACAGTTTCCCAGGATTCCATTACCGACTCCCTCTCTGAAGGTGGACTATCAAGGGTCTAGGGTCTGACTGTTGGTAAAGAGCTGTGATACTGGTAAGTGATTATTCAGTATATATACTGACTTTTTTTTCTTTTTTCTTGTACAGTTTTGCAGGATCCTGTTACTGACTCCCTCTCTGAAGGTGGACAATCAAGGGTCTAGGGTCTGACTGTTGGTAAACAGCTGTGATACAGGTATGTGATCATTCAGTACATGTATTGACTTTTTTTTTTTCTTTTTTGTTGTACAGTTTCGCAGGATCCCATTACCGACTCCCTCTATGAAGGTGGACAATCAAGGGTCTAGGGTCTGACTGATGGTAAACAGCTGTGATACTGGTAAGTGATTATTCAGTGTATATATACTAACTTTTTTTTCTTTTTTGTTGTACAGTTTCGCAGGATCCTGTTCCCGACTCCCTCTATGAAGGTGGACAATCAAGGGTCTAGGGTCTGAATGTTGGTAAACAGCTGTGATACTGGTAAGTGATCATTCAGTATATGTATTGACTTTTTTCTTTTTTGTCGTACAGTTTCCCAGGATTCCATTACCGACTCCCTCTCTGAAGGTGGACTATCAAGGGTCTAGGGTCTGACTGTTGGTAAACAGCTGTGATACTGGTAAGTGATTATTCAGTATATATACTGACTTTTTTTTCTTTTTTCTTGTACACTTTCGCAGGATCCTGTTACCGACTCCCTCTCTGAAGGTGCACTATCAAGGGTCTAGGGTCTGACTGTTCGTAAACAGCTTTGATACAGGTAAGTGATTATTCAGTTTCTATACACGTACTGACTTTTTTTTTCTTTTTTGTCATACAGTTTCCCAGGATTCTATTACCGACTCCCTCTCTGAAGGTGGACTATCAAGGGTCTAGGGTCTGAGTGTTCGTGAACAGCTGTGATACAGGTAAATGATCATTCAGTACATGTATTGACTTTTTTTTTTTCTTTTTTGTCGTACAGTTTCGCAGGATCCCATTACCGACTCCCTCTATGAAGGTGGAAAATCAAGGGTCTAGGGTCTGACTGTTGGTAAACAGCTGTGATACTGGTAAGTGATTATTCAGTACATATACTAACTTTTTTTTTCATTTTTGTCGTACAGTTTCGCAGGATCCCATTACCGACTCCCTTTATGAAGGTGGACAATCAAGGGTGTAGGGTCTAACTTTTGGTAAACAGCTGTGATACTGGTAAGTGATTATTCAGTACATATACTGACTTTTTTTTCTTTTTTCTCGTACAGTTTCGCAGGATCCTGTTACCGACTCCCTCTCTGAAGGTGGACTATCAAGGGTCTAGGGTCTGAGTGTTCGTGAACAGCTGTGATACAGGTAAGTGATCATTCAGTCCATGTATTGACTTTTTTTTTTCTTTTTTGTCATACAGTTTCGCAGGATCCTGTTACCGACTCCCTTTATGAAGGTGGACAATCAAGGGTGTAGGGTCTAACTTTTGGTAAACAGCTGTGATACTGGTAAGTGATTATTCAGTACATATACTGACTTTTTTTTCTTTTTTCTTGTACAGTTTCGCAGGATCCTGTTACCGACTCCCTCTCTGAAGGTGGACTATCAAGGGTCTAGGGTCTGACTGTTGGTAAAGAGCTGTGATACTGGTAAGTGATTATTCAGTATATATACTGACTTTTTTTTCTTTTTTCTTGTACAGTTTTGCAGGATCCTGTTACTGACTCCCTCTCTGAAGGTGGACAATCAAGGGTCTAGGGTCTGACTGTTGGTAAACAGCTGTGATACAGGTATGTGATCATTCAGTACATGTATTGACTTTTTTTTTTTCTTTTTTGTTGTACAGTTTCGCAGGATCCCATTACCGACTCCCTCTATGAAGGTGGACAATCAAGGGTCTAGGGTCTGACTGTTGGTAAACAGCTGTGATACTGGTAAGTGATTATTCAGTGTATATATACTAACTTTTTTTTCTTTTTTGTTGTACAGTTTCGCAGGATCCTGTTACCGACTCCCTCTCTGAAGGTGGACTATCAAGGGTCTAGGGTCTGACTGTTGGTAAACAGCTGTGATACTGGTAAGTGATTATTCAGTACATATACTAACTTTTTTTTTCTTTTTTGTTGTTCAGTTTCGCAGGATCCCGTGACCGACTCCCTCTATGAAGGTGGACAATCAAGGGTCTAGGGTCTGACTGTTGGTAAACAGCTGTGATACTGGTAAGTGATTATTCAGTACATATACTGACTTTATTTTCTATTTTGTTGTACAGTTTCGCAGGATCCTGTTACCGACTCCCTCTCTGAAGGTGGACTATCAAGGGTCTAGGGTCTGAGTGTTCGTGAACAGCTGTGATACAGGTAAGTGATCATTCAGTACATGTATTGACTTTTTTTTTTCTTTTTTGTCGCACAGTTTCGCAGGATCCCATTACCGACTCCCTCTATGAAGGTGGACAATCAAGGGTCTAGGGTCTGACTGTTGGTAAACAGCTGTGATACTGGTAAGTGATTATTCAGTACATGTGCTGACTTTTTTTTCTTTTTTGTCGTACAGTTTCCCAGGATTCCATTACTGACTCCCTCTCTGAAGGTGGACTATCAAGGGTCTAGGGTCTGAGTGTTCGTAAACAGCTGTGATACTGGTAAGTGATTATTCAGTACATATACTGACTTTTTTTTCTTTTTTCTTGTACACTTTTGCAGGATACTGTTACCGACTCCCTCTCTGAAGGTGCACTATCAAGGGTCTAGGGTCTGACTGTTCGTAAACAGCTTTGATACAGGTAAGTGATCATTCAGTTTCTATACACTTACTGACTTTTTTTTTTTCTTTTTTGTCGTACAGTTTCCCAGGATCCCGTGAAGGTTGAAACGACTAACAAGGATTTCTCCATCTGCATCTCCATTCTCTACTATGACTGGCTGGCAGGTATTCTGTCCATCTTGAAATGTGTGAGTCTGACTGTTCGTAATAGCTTTGATACAAGTAAGTGATTATTCAGTTTCTATAGACGTATTGACTTTTTTTCTTTCTTGTCATACAATTTCCCAGGATCCCATTTCGGACTCCCCCTCTGAAGGTGGACTATCAAGGGTCTAGGGTCTGACTGTTCGTAAACAGCTGTGATACTGGTAAGTGATCATTCAGTACATGTATTGACACTTTTTTTCTTTTGTCGTACATTTTCGCAGGATCCCATTACCGACTCCCTCTATGAAGGTGGACAATCAAGGGTCTAGGGTCTGACTGTTGGTAAACAGTTGTGATACTGGTAAGTGATTATTCAGTACATATACTGACTTTTTTTTCTTTTTTCTTGTACAGTTTCGCAGAATCCTGTTATCGACTCCCTCTCTGAAGGTGGACTATCAAGGGTCTAGGGTCTGAGTGCTTCGTGAACAGCTGTGATACAGGTAAGTGATCATTCAGTACATGTATTGACTTTTTTTTTTCTTTTTTGTCGTACAGTTTCGCAGGATCCCATTACCGACTCCCTCTATGAAGGTGGACAATCAAGGGTCTAGGGTCTGACTGTTGGTAAACAGCTGTGATACTGGTAAGTGATTATTCAGTACATATACTGACTTTATTTTCTTTTTTGTTGTACAGTTTCGCAGGATCCCGTGACCGACTCCCTCTCTGAAGGTGCACTATCAAGGGTCTAGGGTCTGACTGTTCGTAAACAGCTTTGATACAAGTAAGTGATTATTCAGTTTCTATACACGTATTGACTTTTTTTCTTTCTTGTCATACAATTTCCCAGGATCCCATTTCGGACTCCCCCTCTGAAGGTGGACTATCAAGGGTCTAGGGTCTGAGTGTTCGTGAACAGCTGTGATACAGGTAAGTGATCATTCAGTACATGTATTGACTTTTTTTTTTCATTTTTGTCGTACAGTTTCGCAGGATCCCATTACCGACTCCCTTTATGAAGGTGGACAATCATGGGTGTAGGGTCTAACTTTTGGTAAACAGCTGTGATACTGGTAAGTGATTATTCAGTACATATACTGACTTTTTTTTCTTTTTTCTTGTACAGTTTCGCAGGATCCTGTTACCGACTCCCTCTCTGAAGGTGGACTATCAAGGGTCTAGGGTCTGAGTGTTCGTGAACAGCTGTGATACAGGTAAGTGATCATTCAGTACATGTATTGACTTTTTTTTTCTTTTTTGTCATACAGTTTCGCAGGATCCTGTTACCGACTCCCTCTATGAAGGTGGACAATCAAGGGTCTAGGGTCTGACTGTTGGTAAACAGCTGTGATACTGGTAAGTGATTATTCAGTACATATACTGACTTTTTTTTCTTTTTTGTCGTACAGTTTCCCAGGATTCCATTACTGACTCCCTCTCTGAAGGTGGACTATCAAGGGTCTAGGGTCTGAGTGTTCGTAAACAGCTGTGATACAGGTAAGTGATCATTCAGTATATGTATTGACTTTTTTTTTTCTTTTGTCGTACAGTTTCGCAGGATCCCATTACCGACTCCCTCTATGAAGGTGGACAATCAAGGGTCTAGGGTCTGACTGTTGGTAAACAGCTGTGATACTGGTAAGTGATTATTCAGTACATATACTGAGTTTTTTTTCTTTTTTCTTGTACACTTTCGCAGGATCCTGTTACCGACTCCCTCTCTGAAGGTGCACTATCAAGGGTCTAGGGTCTGACTGTTCGTAAACAGCTTTGATACAGGTAAGTGATCATTCAGTTTCTATACACGTACTGACTTTTTTTTTCTTTTTTGTCATACAGTTTCCCAGGATTCTATTACCGACTCCCTCTCTGAAGGTGGACTATCAAGGGTCTAGGGTCTGAGTGTTCGTAAACAGCTGTGATACAGGTAAGTGATCATTCAGTATATGTATTGACTTTTTTTTTTCTTTTGTCGTACAGTTTCGCAGGATCCCATTACCGACTCCCTCTATGAAGGTGGACAATCAAGGGTCTAGGGTCTGACTGTTGGTAAACAGCTGTGATACTGGTAAGTGATTATTCAGTACATATACTGACTTTATTTTCTTTTTTGTTGTACAGTTTCGCAGGATCCTGTTACCGACTCCCTCTCTGAAGGTGGACTATCAAGGGTCTAGGGTCTGAGTGTTCGTAAACAGCTGTGATACTGGTAAGTGATCATTCAGTACATGTATTGACTTTTTTTTTTTCTTTTTTGTCGTAATGTTTCGCAGGATCCCATTACCGACTCCCTCTATGAAGGTGGACAATCAAGGGTCTAGGGTCTGACTGTTGGTAAACAGCTGTGATACTGGTAAGTGATTATTCAGTACATATACTGACTATTTTCTTTTTTGTTGTATAGTTTCGCAGGATCCTGTTACCGACTCCCTCTCTGAAGGTGGACTATCAAGGGTCTAGGGTCTGACTGTTGGTAAACAGCTGTGATACTGGTAAGTGATTATTCAGTACATATACTAACTTTTCTTTTTTGTTGTACAGTTTCGCAGGATCCCGTGACCGACTCCCTCTATGAAGGTGGACAATCAAGGGTCTAGGGTCTGACTGTTGGTAAACAGCTGTGATACTGGTAAGTGATTATTCAGTACATATACTGACTTTTTTTTCTTTTTTCTTGTACACTTTCGCAGGACCCTGTTACCGACTCCCTCTCTGAAGGTGCACTA
This sequence comes from Salminus brasiliensis, assembly GCF_030463535.1. NCBI lineage: Eukaryota > Metazoa > Chordata > Actinopteri > Characiformes > Bryconidae > Salminus > Salminus brasiliensis. Next base: position 10,914,217 of record NC_132892.1, read on the forward strand.
TCAAGGGTCTAGGGCTGACTGTTCGTAAACAGCTTTGATACAAGTAAGTGATTATTCAGTTTCTATACACGTATTGACTTTTTTTCTTTCTTGTCATACAATTTCCCAGGATCCCATTTCGGACTCCCCCTCTGAAGGTGGACTATCAAGGGTCTAGGGTCTGAGTGTTCGTGAACAGCTGTGATACAGGTAAGTGATCATTCAGTACATGTATTGACTTTTTTTTTTTCTTTTTTGTCGTACAGTTTCGCAGGATCCCATTACCGACTCCCTCTATGAAGGTGGAAAATCAAGGGTCTAGGGTCTGACTGTTGGTAAACAGCTGTGATACTGGTAAGTGATTATTCAGTACATATACTAACTTTTTTTTTCTTTTTTGTTGTACAGTTTCGCAGGATCCCGTGAACGACTCCCTCTATGAAGGTGGACAATCAAGGGTTGTTCTTTGTTGTCATACAATTTCCCAGGATCCCATTTCGGACTCCCCCTCTGAAGGTGGACTATCAAGGGTCTAGGGTCTGAGTGTTCGTGAACAGCTGTGATACAGGTAAGTGATCATTCAGTACATGTATTGACTTTTTTTTTTTCTTTTTTGTCGTACAGTTTCGCAGGATCCCATTACCGACTCCCTCTATGAAGGTGGAAAATCAAGGGTCTAGGGTCTGACTGTTGGTAAACAGCTGTGATACTGGTAAGTGATTATTCAGTAGATATACTAACTTTTTTTTTCTTTTTTGTTGTACAGTTTCGCAGGATCCCGTGACCGACTCCCTCTATGAAGGTGGACAATCAAGGGTCTAGGGTCTGACTGTTGGTAAACAGCTGTGATACTGGTAAGTGATTATTCAGTACATATACTGACTTTATTTTCTATTTTGTTGTACAGTTTCGCAGGATCCTGTTACCGACTCCCTCTCTGAAGGTGGACTATCAAGGGTCTAGGGTCTGAGTGTTCGTGAACAGCTGTGATACAGGTAAGTGATCATTCAGTACATGTATTGACTTTTTTTTTTCTTTTTTGTCGCACAGTTTCGCAGGATCCCATTACCGACTCCCTCTATGAAGGTGGACAATCAAGGGTCTAGGGTCTGACTGTTGGTAAACAGCTGTGATACTGGTAAGTGATTATTCAGTACATATACTGACTTTATTTTCTTTTTTCTTGTACAGTTTCGCAGGATCCTGTGACCGACTCCCTCTCTGAAGGTGGACTAACCAAGGTCTTTACATCTGCATCTCCATTTACAACTGTGACTGGCTGGCTGGTATTCTGTCCATCTTCAACTGTGTGAGGCTGACTGTTGGTAAACAGCTGTGATACTGGTAAGTGATCATTCAGTACATGTATTGACTTTTTTTTTCTTTTTTGTTGTACAGTTTCCCAGGATCCCGTGACCGACTCCCTCTCTGAAGGTGGAAACGACTAACAAGGATTTTTCCATCTGCATCTCCATTCTCTCCTATGACTGACTGGCTGGTATTCTGTCCATCTTCAACTGTGTGAGTCTGACTGTTCGTAAATAGCTGTGATACTGGTAAGTGATTATTCAGTTTCTATACATGTATTGACTTTTTTTTTTCTTTTTTGTCATACAATTTCCCAGGATCCCGTGACCGACTCCCTCTCTGAAGGTGGACTATCAAGGGTCTAGGGTCTGACTGTTCGTAAATAGCTGTGATACTGGTAAGTGATTATTCCGTTTCTATACACGTATTGACTTTTCTTTTTTTTCTTTTTTGTCGTACAGTTTCCCAGGATCCCGTGAAGGTTGAAAAGACTAACAAGGATTTTTCCATCTGCATCTCCATTCTCTACTATGACTGGCTGGCATGTATTCTGTCCATCTTGAACTGTGTGAGTCTGACTGTTGGTAATAGCTTTGATACAGGTAAGTGATCATTCAGTTTCTATACATGTATTGACTTTTTTTATTTTTTGTTATACAGTTTCCCAGGATCCCGTGACCGAATCCCTCACTGAAGGTGAAAGCGAATAACAAGGATTTTTCCATCTGCATCTCCATTCTCTACTATGACTGGCTGGCTGGCTGGTATTCTGTCCATCTTGAAATGTGTGAGTCTGACTGTTCGTAATAGCTTTGATACAGGTAAGTGATCATTCAGTTTCTATACATGTATTGACTTTTTTTTCTTTTTTGTCGTACAGTTTCCTAGGATCCCGTGACCGACTCCCTCTCTGAAGGTGGAAACGACTAACAAGAGTCTATCCATTTTCTTCTCACTTCACAACTCTATATAGGTAAATACAGCTATATTCTGTCCATCTTCAGCTGTGTGAGGCTGAATGTTCGTAAACAGCTGTTATACAGGTAAGTGATTGTTCACTTTCTAATACATGTATTGACTTTTTTTTCTTTTTGTCGTACAGTTTCCCAGGATTCCATTATCAACTCCCTCTATGATGGTGGACAATCAATGGTCTAGGGTCTGACTGTTCGTGAACAGCTGTGATACAGATAAGTGATCATTCAGTACATGTATTGACTTTTTTTTTTTTTTTTTTTGTACAGTTTCGCAGGATCCCATTACCGACTCCCTCTATGAAGGTGGACAATCAAGGGTCTAGGGTCTGACTGTTGCTAAACAGCTGTGATACCGGTAAGTGATTATTCAGTACATATACTAACTTTTTCTTCTTTTTTGTTGTACAGTTTCGCAGGAGCCTGTTACCGGCTCACTCTCTGAAGGTGGAAACGACTAACAAGGATTTTTCCATCTGCATCTCCATTCTCTACTATGACTGGCTGGCTGGTATTCTGTCCATCTTCAACTGTGTGAGGCTGACTGTTCGTAAATAGCTGTGATACTGGTAAGTGATTATTCAGTTTCTATACCTGTATTGACTTTTTTTTTTCTTTTTTGTCATACAATTTCCCAGGATCCCGTGACCGACTCCCTCTCTGAAGGTGGACTAACCAAGGTCTTTATATCTGCATCTCCATTTACAACTGTGACTGGCTGGCTGGTATTCTGTCCATCTTCAACTGTGTGAGGCTGACTGTCCGTAAACAGCTGTTATAAAGGTAAGTGATCATTCAGTTTCTATACACGTATTGACTTTTTTGTTCTTTTTTGTCATACAGTTTCCCAGGATTCTATTACCGACTCCCTCTCTGTAGGTGGACTATCAAGGGTCTAGGGTCTGACTGTTCGTGAACAGCTGTGATACAGTTAAGTGATCATTCAGTTTCTATACACGTATTGACTTTTTTTTTTCTTTTTTGTCGTACAGTTTCCCAGGATCCCGTGAAGGTTGAAACGACTAACAAGGATTTCTCCATCTGCATCTCCATTCTCTATTATGACTGGCTGGCAGGTATTCTGTCCATCTTGAACTGTGTGAGTCTGACTGTTCGTAATAGCTTTGATACAGGTAAGTGATCATTCAGTTTCTATACATGTATTGACTTTTTTTTCTTTTTTGTCGTACAGTTTCCTAGCATCCCGTGACCGACTCCCTCTCTGAAGGTGGAAACGACTAACAAGAGTCTATCCATTTTCTTCTCACTTCACAACTCTATATAGGTAAATACATCTATATTCTGTCCATCTTCAGCTGTGTGAGGCTGAATGTTCGTAAACAGCTGTGATACTGGTAAGTGATTATTCAGTACATATACTGACTTTATTTTCTTTTTTGTCGTACAGTTTCTTAGGATTCCATTACTGACTCCCTCTCTGAAGGGGGACTATCAAGGGTCTACGGTCTGAGTGTTCGTAAACAGCTTTGATACAAGTAAGTGATTATTCAGTTCATATACACGTATCCACTTTTTTTTCTTTTTTGTCATACACTTTCCCAGGATTCTATTACCGACTCCCTCTCTGAAGGTGGACTATCAAGTGTCTAGGGTCTGACTGTTCGTGAACAGCTGTGATACAGGTAAGTGATTATTCAGTTTCTATACATGTATTGACTTTTTTTTATTTTTTGTTGTACAGTTTCCCAGGATCCCTTGACCGACTCCCTCTCTGAAGGTGGACTAACCAAGGTCTTTACATCTGCATCTCCATTTACAACTTTGACTGGCTGGCTGGTATTCTGTCCATCTTCAACTGTGTGAGGCTGACTGTCCGTAAACAGCTGTTATACAGGTAAGTGATCATTCAGTTTCTATACACGTATTGACTCTTTTTTCTTTTTTGTAATACAATTTCCCAGGATCCCATTACCGACTCCCCCTCTGAAGGTGGACTATCAAGGGTCTAGGGTCTGAGTGTTCCTGGACAGCTGTGATACAGGTAAGTGATCATTCAGTACATGTATTGACTTTTTTTTTTCTTTTTTGTTGTACAGTTTCGCAGGATCCCATTACCGACTCCCTCTCTGAAGGTGGACAATCAAGGGTCTAGGGTCTGACTGTTGGTAAACAGCTGTGATACTGGTAAGTGATTATTCAGTGTATATATACTAACTTTTTTTTCTTTTTTGTCGTACAGTTTCCCAGGATCCCATTACTGACTCCCTTTATGAAGGTGGACAATCAAGGGTCTAGGGTCTAACTTTTGGTAAACAGCTGTGATACTGGTAAGTGATTATTCAGTACATATACTGACTTTTTTTTCTTTTTTCTTGTACACTTTCGCAGGATCCTGTTACCGACTCCCTCTCTGAAGGTGGACTATCAAGGGTCTAGGGTCTGACTGTTCGTAAACAGCTTTGATACAAGTAAGTGATCATTCAGTTTCTATACATGTATTGACTTTTTTTTCTTTTTTGTCGTACAGTTTCCTAGCATCCCGTGACCGACTCCCTCTCTGAAGGTGGAAACGACTAACAAGAGTCTATCCATTTTCTTCTCACTTCACAACTCTATATAGGTAAATACAGCTATATTCTGTCCATCTTCAGCTGTGTGAGGCTGAATGTTCGTAAACAGCTGTTATACAGGTAAGTGATCATTCAGTTTCTATACATGTATTGACTTTTTTTTCTTTTTGTCGTACAGTTTCCCAGGATTCCATTATCAACTCCCTCTATGAAGGTGGACAATCAAGGGTCTAGGGTCTGACTGTTGGTAAACAGCTGTGATACTGGTAAGTGATTATTCAGTACATATACTGAGTTTTTTTTCTTTTTTGTCGTACAGTTTCCCAGGATTCCATTACTGACTCCCTCTCTGAAGGTGGACTATCAAGGGTCTAGGGTCTGAGTGTTCGTGAACAGCTGTGATACAGGTAAGTGATCATTCAGTACATGTATTGACTTTTTTTTTTCTTTTTTGTTGTACAGTTTCGCAGGATCCCATTACCGACTCCCTCTCTGAAGGTGGACAATCAAGGGTCTAGGGTCTGACTGTTGGTAAACAGCTGTGATACTGGTAAGTGATTATTCAGTGTATATATACTAACTTTTTTTTCTTTTTTGTTGTACAGTTTCGCAGGATCCTTTTACCGACTCCCTCTATGAAGGTGGACAATCAAGGGTCTAGGGTCTGACTGTTGGTAAACAGCTGTGATACTGGTAAGTGATTATTCAGTACATGTGCTGACTTTTTTTTCTTTTTTGTCGTACAGTTTCCCAGGATTCCATTACTGACTCCCTCTCTGAAGGTGGACTATCAAGGGTCTAGGGTCTGAGTGTTCGTAAACAGCTGTGATACAGGTAAGTGATCATTCAGTACATGTATTGACTTTTTTTCTTTTCTTTTGTCGTACAGTTTCGCAGGATCCCATTACCGACTCCCTCTATGAAGGTGGACAATCAAGGGTCTAGGGTCTGACTGTTCGTGAACAGCTGTGATACAGGTAAGTGATTATTCAGTTTCTATACACGTATTGACTTTTTTTTTCTTTTTTGTCGTACAGTTTCCCAGGATCCTGTGAAGGTTGAAACGACTAACAAGGATTTCTCCATCTGCATCTCCATTCTCTACTATGACTGGCTGGCAGGTATTCTGTCCATCTATAACTGTGTGAGTCTGACTGTTCGTAATAGCTTTGATACAGGTAAGTGATCATTCAGTTTCTATACATGTATTGACTCTTTTTTCTTTTTTCTCATACAGTTTCCTAGGATCCCGTGACCGACTCCCTCTCTGAATGTGGAAACGACTAACAAGAGTCTATCCATTTTCTTCTCACTTCACAACTCTATATAGGTAAATACAGCTATATTCTGTCCATCTTCAGCTGTGTGAGGCTGAATGTTCGTAAACAGCTGTTATACAGGTAAGTGATTGTTCAGTTTCTATACACGTTCTGACTTTTTTCTTTTTTGTCGTACAGTTTCCCAGGATTCCATTACCGACTCCCTCTCTGAAGGTGGACTATCAAGGGTCTAGGGTCTGACTGTTGGTAAAGAGCTGTGATACTGGTAAGTGATTATTCAGTATATATACTGACTTTTTTTTCTTTTTTCTTGTACAGTTTTGCAGGATCCTGTTACCGACTCCCTCTCTGAAGGTGGACAATCAAGGGTCTAGGGTCTGACTGTTGGTAAACAGCTGTGATACAGGTATGTGATCATTCAGTACATGTATTGACTTTTTTTTTTCTTTTTTGTTGTACAGTTTCGCAGGATCCCATTACCGACTCCCTCTATGAAGGTGGACAATCAAGGGTCTAGGGTCTGACTGTTGGTAAACAGCTGTGATACTGGTAAGTGATTATTCAGTGTATATATACTAACTTTTTTTTCTTTTTTGTTGTACAGTTTCGCAGGATCCTGTTACCGACTCCCTCTATGAAGGTGGACAATCAAGGGTCTAGGGTCTGAATGTTGGTAAACAGCTGTGATACTGGTAAGTGATCATTCAGTATATGTATTGACTTTTTTCTTTTTTGTCGTACAGTTTCCCAGGATTCCATTACCGACTCCCTCTATGAAGGTGGACAATCAAGGGTCTAGGGTCTGACTGTTGGTAAACAGCTGTGATACTGGTAAGTGATTATTCAGTACATATACTGACTTTATTTTCTATTTTGTCATACAGTTTCGCAGGATCCTGTTACCGACTCCCTCTCTGAAGGTGGACTATCAAGGGTCTAGGGTCTGACTGTTCGTAAACAGCTTTGATACAAGTAAGTGATTATTCAGTTTCTATAGACGTATTGACTTTTTTTCTTTCTTGTCATACAATTTCCCAGGATCCCATTTCGGACTCCCCCTCTGAAGGTGGACTATCAAGGGTCTAGGGTCTGACTGTTCGTAAACAGCTGTGATACTAGTAAGTGATCATTCAGTACATGTATTGACTTTTTTTTTTCTTTTTTGTTGTACAGTTTCGCAGGATCCCATTACCGACTCCCTCTCTGAAGGTGGACAATCAAGGGTCTAGGGTCTGACTGTTGGTAAACAGCTGTGATACTGGTAAGTGATTATTCAGTGTATATATACTAACTTTTTTTTCTTTTTTGTTGTACAGTTTCGCAGGATCCTTTTACCGACTCCCTCTATGAAGGTGGACAATCAAGGGTCTAGGGTCTGACTGTTGGTAAACAGCTGTGATACTGGTAAGTGATTATTCAGTACATGTGCTGACTTTTTTTTCTTTTTTGTCGTACAGTTTCCCAGGATTCCATTACTGACTCCCTCTCTGAAGGTGGACTATCAAGGGACTAGGGTCTGAGTGTTCGTGAACAGCTGTGATACAGGTAAGTGATCATTCAGTACATGTATTGACACTTTTTTTCTTTTGTCGTACATTATCGCAGGATCCCATTACCGACTCCCTCTATGAAGGTGGACAATCAAGGGTCTAGGGTCTGACTGATGGTAAACAGTTGTGATACTGGTAAGTGATTATTCAGTACATATACTGACTTTTTTTTCTTTTTTCTTGTACAGTTTCGCAGGATCCTGTTATCGACTCCCTCTCTGAAGGTGGACTATCAAGGGTCTAGGGTCTGACTGTTCGTAAACAGCTTTGATACAAGTAAGTGATTATTCAGTTTCTATAGACGTATTGACTTTTTTTCTTTCTTGTCATACAATTTCCCAGGATCCCATTTCGGACTCCCCCTCTGAAGGTGGACTATCAAGGGTCTAGGGTCTGACTGTTCGTAAACAGCTGTGATACTGGTAAGTGATCATTCAGTACATGTATTGACACTTTTTTTCTTTTGTCGTACATTTTCGCAGGATCCCAATACCGACTCCCTCTATGAAGGTGGACAATCAAGGGTCTAGGGTCTGACTGTTGGTAAACAGCTGTGATACTGGTAAGTGATTATTCAGTACATATACTGACTTTATTTTCTTTTTTGTTGTACAGTTTCGCAGGATCCTGTTACCGACTCCCTCTCTGAAGGTGGACTATCAAGGGTCTAGGGTCTGAGTGTTCGTGAACAGCTGTGATACTGGTAAGTGATCATTCAGTACATGTATTGACTTTTTTTTTTTCATTTTTGTCGTACAGTTTCGCAGGATCCTGTTACCGACTCCCTCTATGAAGGTGGACAATCAAGGGTCTTGGGTCTGACTGTTGGTAAACAGCTGTGATACTGGTAAGTGATTATTCAGTACATATACTGACTTTTTTTTCTTTTTTGTCGTACAATTTCCCAGGATTCCATGACTGACTCCCTCTCTGAAGGTGGACTATCAAGGGTCTAGGGTCTGAGTGTTCGTAAACAGCTGTGATACAGGTAAGTGATCATTCAGTATATGTATTGACTTTTTTTTTTCTTTTGTCGTACAGTTTCGCAGGATCCCATTACCGACTCCCTCTATGAAGGTGGACAATCAAGGGTCTGACTGTTGGTAAACAGCTGTGATACTGGTAAGTGATTATTCAGTACATATACTGACTTTTTTTTTTCTTTTTTCTTGTACACTTTCGCAGGATCCTCTTACCGACTCCCTCTCTGAAGGTGCACTATCAAGGTTCTAGGGTCTGACTGTTCGTAAACAGCTTTGATACAAGTAAGTGATCATTCAGTTTCTATACATGTATTGACTTTTTTTTCTTTTTTGTCGTACAGTTTCCTAGCATCCCGTGACCGACTCCCTCTCTGAAGGTGGAAACGACTATCAAGAGTCTATCCATTTTCTTCTCACTTCACAACTCTATATAGGTAAATACAGCTATATTCTGTCCATCTTCAGCTGTGTGAGGCTGAATGTTCGTAAACAGCTGTTATACAGGTAAGTGATCATTCAGTTTCTATACATGTATTGACTTTTTTTTCTTTTTGTCGTACAGTTTCCCAGGATTCCATTATCAACTCCCTCTATGAAGGTGGACAATCAAGGGTCTAGGGTCTGACTGTTGGTAAACAGCTGTGATACTGGTAAGTGATTATTCAGTACATATACTGACTTTTTTTTTTCTTTTTTCTTGTACACTTTTGCAGGATCCTGTTACCGACTCCCTCTCTGAAGGTGCACTATCAAGGGTCTAGGGTCTGACTGTTCGTAAACAGCTTTGATACAGGTAAGTGATCATTCAGTTTCTATACACGTACTGATTTTTTTTTTTTCTTTTTTGTTATACAGTTTCCCAGGATTCTATTACCGACTCCCTCTCTGAAGGTGGACTATCAAGGGTCTAGGGTCTGACTGTTCGTGAACAGCTGTGATACAGGTAAGTGATTATTCAGTTTCTATACATGTATTGACTTTTTTTTTCTTTTTTGTCGTACAGTTTCCCAGGATCCTGTGAAGGTTGAAACGACTAACAAGGATTTCTCCATCTGCATCTCCATTCTCTACTATGACTGGCTGGCAGGTATTCTGTCCATCTATAACTGTGTGAGTCTGACTGTTCGTAATAGCTTTGATACAGGTAAGTGATCATTCAGTTTCTATACATGTATTGACTCTTTTTTCTTTTTTCTCGTACAGTTTCCTAGGATCCCGTGACCGACTCCCTCTCTGAATGTGGAAACGACTAACAAGAGTCTATCCATTTTCTTCTCACTTCACAACTCTATATAGGTAAATACAGCTATATTCTGTCCATCTTCAGCTGTGTGAGGCTGAATGTTCGTAAACAGCTGTTATACAGGTAAGTGATTGTTCAGTTTCTATACACGTTCTGACTTTTTTCTTTTTTGTCGTACAGTTTCCCAGGATTCCATTACTGACTCCCTCTCTGAAGGTGGACTATCAAGGGTCTAGGGTCTGACTGTTGGTAAAGAGCTGTGATACTGGTAAGTGATTATTCAGTATATATACTGACTTTTTTTTCTTTTTTCTTGTACAGTTTTGCAGGATCCTGTTACCGACTCCCTCTCTGAAGGTGGACAATCAAGGGTCTAGGGTCTGACTGTTGGTAAACAGCTGTGATACAGGTATGTGATCATTCAGTACATGTATTGACTTTTTTTTTTCTTTTTTGTTGTACAGTTTCGCAGGATCCCATTACCGACTCCCTCTATGAAGGTGGACAATCAAGGGTCTAGGGTCTGACTGTTGGTAAACAGCTGTGATACTGGTAAGTGATTATTCAGTGTATATATACTAACTTTTTTTTCTTTTTTGTTGTACAGTTTCGCAGGATCCTGTTACCGACTCCCTCTATGAAGGTGGACAATCAAGGGTCTAGGGTCTGAATGTTGGTAAACAGCTGTGATACTGGTAAGTGATCATTCAGTATATGTATTGACTTTTTTCTTTTTTGTCGTACAGTTTCCCAGGATTCCATTACCGACTCCCTCTCTGAAGGTGGACTATCAAGGGTCTAGGGTCTGACTGTTGGTAAAGAGCTGTGATACTGGTAAGTGATTATTCAGTATATATACTGACTTTTTTTTCATTTTTCTTGTACAGTTTTGCAGGATCCTGTTACCGACTCCCTCTCTGAAGGTGGACAATCAAGGGTCTAGGGTCTGACTGTTGGTAAACAGCTTTGATACAAGTAAGTGATTATTCAGTTTCTATAGACGTATTGACTTTTTTTCTTTCTTGTCATACAATTTCCCAGGATCCCATTTCGGACTCCCCCTCTGAAGGTGGACTATCAAGGGTCTAGGGTCTGACTGTTCGTAAACAGCTGTGATACTGGTAAGTGATCATTCAGTACATGTATTGACACTTTTTTTCTTTTGTCGTACATTTTCGCAGGATCCCATTACCGACTCCCTCTATGAAGGTGGACAATCAAGGGTCTAGGGTCTGACTGTTGGTAAACAGTTGTGATACTGGTAAGTGATTATTCAGTACATATACTGACTTTTTTTTCTTTTTTGTCGTACATTTTCGCAGGATCCCATTACCGACTCCCTCTATGAAGGTGGACAATCAAGGGTCTAGGGTCTAACTTTTGGTAAACAGCTGTGATACAGGTAAGTGATCATTCAGTACATGTATTGACTTTTTTTTTCTTTTGTTGTACAGTTTCGCAGGATCCCATTACCGACTCCCTCTCTGAAGGTGGACTATCAAGGGTCTAGAGTCTGACTGTTGGTAAACAGCTGTGATACTGGTAAGTGATTATTCAGTACATATACTAACTTTTTTTTTCTTTTTTGTTGTACAGTTTCGCAGGATCCCGTGACCGACTCCCTCTATGAAGGTGGACAATCAAGGGTCTAGGGTCTGACTGTTGGTAAACAGCTGTGATACTGGTAAGTGATTATTCAGTACATATACTGACTTTATTTTCAATTTTGTTGTACAGTTTCGAAGGATCTTGTTACCGACTCCCTCTCTGAAGGTGGACTATCAAGGGTCTAGGGTCTGAGTGTTCGTGAACAGCTGTGATACAGGTAAGTGATCATTCAGTACATGTATTGACTTTTTTTTTTCTTTTTTGTCGCACAGTTTCGCAGGATCCCATTACCGACTCCCTCTATGAAGGTGGACAATCAAGGGTCTAGGGTCTGACTGTTGGTAAACAGCTGTGATACTGGTAAGTGATTATTCAGTACATATACTAACTTTTTTTTTCTTTTTTGTTGTACAGTTTCGCAGGATCCCGTGACCGACTCCCTCTATGAAGGTGGACAATCAAGGGTCTAGGGTCTGACTGTTGGTAAACAGCTGTGATACTGGTAAGTGATTATTCAGTACATATACTGACTTTATTTTCTATTTTGTCATACAGTTTCGCAGGATCCTGTTACCGACTCCCTCTCTGAAGGTGGACTATCAAGGGTCTAGGGTCTGACTGTTCGTAAACAGCTTTGATACAAGTAAGTGATTATTCAGTTTCTATAGACGTATTGACTTTTTTTCTTTCTTGTCATACAATTTCCCAGGATCCCATTTCGGACTCCCCCTCTGAAGGTGGACTATCAAGGGTCTAGGGTCTGACTGTTCGTAAACAGCTGTGATACTGGTAAGTGATCATTCAGTACATGTATTGACTTTTTTTTTTTCTTTTTTGTTGTACAGTTTCGCAGGATCCCATTACCGACTCCCTCTCTGAAGGTGGACAATCAAGGGTCTAGGGTCTGACTGTTGGTAAACAGCTGTGATACTGGTAAGTGATTATTCAGTGTATATATACTAACTTTTTTTTCTTTTTTGTTGTACAGTTTCGCAGGATCCTTTTACCGACTCCCTCTATGAAGGTGGACAATCAAGGGTCTAGGGTCTGACTGTTGGTAAACAGCTGTGATACTGGTAAGTGATTATTCAGTACATATACTAACTTTTTTTTTCTTTTTTGTTGTACAGTTTCGCAGGATCCCGTGACCGACTCCCTCTATGAAGGTGGACAATCAAGGGTCTAGGGTCTGACTGTTGGTAAACAGCTGTGATACTGGTAAGTGATTATTCAGTACATATACTGACTTTATTTTCTATTTTGTTGTACAGTTTCGAAGGATCCTGTTACCGACTCCCTCTCTGAAGGTGGACTATCAAGGGTCTAGGGTCTGAGTGTTCGTGAACAGCTGTGATACAGGTAAGTGATCATTCAGTACATGTATTGACTTTTTTTTTTCTTTTTTGTCGCACAGTTTCGCAGGATCCCATTACCGACTCCCTCTATGAAGGTGGACAATCAAGGGTCTAGGGTCTGACTGTTGGTAAACAGCTGTGATACTGGTAAGTGATTATTCAGTACATATACTAACTTTTTTTTTCTTTTTTGTTGTACAGTTTCGCAGGATCCCGTGACCGACTCCCTCTATGAAGGTGGACAATCAAGGGTCTAGGGTCTGACTGTTGGTAAACAGCTGTGATACTGGTAAGTGATTATTCAGTACATATACTGACTTTATTTTCTATTTTGTCATACAGTTTCGCAGGATCCTGTTACCGACTCCCTCTCTGAAGGTGGACTATCAAGGGTCTAGGGTCTGACTGTTCGTAAACAGCTTTGATACAAGTAAGTGATTATTCAGTTTCTATAGACGTATTGACTTTTTTTCTTTCTTGTCATACAATTTCCCAGGATCCCATTTCGGACTCCCCCTCTGAAGGTGAACTATCAAGGGTCTAGGGTCTGACTGTTCGTAAACAGCTGTGATACTGGTAAGTGATTATTCAGTACATGTGCTGACTTTTTTTTTCTTTTTTGTCGTACAGTTTCCCAGGATTCCATTACTGACTCCCTCTCTGAAGGTGGACTATCAAGGGTCTAGGGTCTGAGTGTTCGTAAACAGCTGTGATACAGGTAAGTGATCATTCAGTACATGTATTGACTTTTTTTCTTTTCTTTTGTCGTACAGTTTCGCAGGATCCCATTACCGACTCCCTCTATGAAGGTGGACAATCAAGGGTCTAGGGTCTGACTGTTGGTAAACAGCTGTGATACTGGTAAGTGATTATTCAGTACATATACTGACTTTTTTTTCTTTTTTCTTGTACACTTTCGCAGGATCCTGTTACCGACTCCCTCTCTGAAGGTGCACTATCAAGGGTCTAGGGTCTGACTGTTCGTAAACAGCTTTGATACAAGTAAGTGATCATTCAGTTTCTATACACGTACTGATTTTTTTTTTCTTTTTTCTTATACAGTTTCCCAGGATTCTATTACCGACTCCCTCTCTGAAGGTGGACTATCAAGGGTCTAGGGTCTGACTGTTCGTGAACAGCTGTGATACAGGTAAGTGATTATTCAGTTTCTATACACGTATTGACTTGTTTTTTCTTTTTTGTCGTACAGTTTCCCAGGATCCTGTGAAGGTTGAAACGACTAACAAGGATTTCTCCATCTGCATCTCCATTCTCTACTATGACTGGCTGGCAGGTATTCTGTCCATCTATAACTGTGTGAGTCTGACTGTTCGTAATAGCTTTGATACAGGTAAGTGATCATTCAGTTTCTATACATGTATTGACTCTTTTTTCTTTTTTCTCGTACAGTTTCCTAGGATCCCGTGACCGACTCCCTCTCTGAATGTGGAAACGACTAACAAGAGTCTATCCATTTTCTTCTCACTTCACAACTCTATATAGGTAAATACAGCTATATTCTGTCCATCTTCAGCTGTGTGAGGCTGAATGTTCGTAAACAGCTGTTATACAGGTAAGTGATTGTTCAGTTTCTATACACGTTCTGACTTTTTTCTTTTTTGTCGTACAGTTTCCCAGGATTCCATTACCGACTCCCTCTCTGAAGGTGGACTATCAAGGGTCTAGGGTCTGACTGTTGGTAAAGAGCTGTGATACTGGTAAGTGATTATTCAGTATATATACTGACTTTTTTTTCTTTTTTCTTGTACAGTTTTGCAGGATCCTGTTACCGACTCCCTCTCTGAAGGTGGACAATCAAGGGTCTAGGGTCTGACTGTTGGTAAACAGCTGTGATACAGGTATGTGATCATTCAGTACATGTATTGACTTTTTTTTTTCTTTTTTGTTGTACAGTTTCGCAGGATCCCATTACCGACTCCCTCTATGAAGGTGGACAATCAAGGGTCTAGGGTCTGACTGTTGGTAAACAGCTGTGATACTGGTAAGTGATTATTCAGTGTATATATACTAACTTTTTTTTCTTTTTTGTTGTACAGTTTCGCAGGATCCTGTTACCGACTCCCTCTATGAAGGTGGACAATCAAGGGTCTAGGGTCTGAATGTTGATAAACAGCTGTGATACTGGTAAGTGATCATTCAGTATATGTATTGACTTTTTTCTTTTTTGTCGTACAGTTTCCCAGGATTCCATTACCGACTCCCTCTCTGAAGGTGGACTATCAAGGGTCTAGGGTCTGACTGTTGGTAAAGAGCTGTGATACTGGTAAGTGATTATTCAGTATATATACTGACTTTTTTTTCCATTTTTCTTGTACAGTTTTGCAGGATCCTGTTACCGACTCCCTCTCTGAAGGTGGACAATCAAGGGTCTAGGGTCTGACTGTTGGTAAACAGCTGTGATACAGGTAAGTGATCATTCAGTACATGTATTGACTTTTTTTTTGTTTTGTCGTACAGTTTCGCAGGATCCCATTACCGACTCCCTCTCTGAAGGTGGACTATCAAGGGTCTAGGGTCTGACTGTTGGTAAACAGTTGTGATACTGGTAAGTGATTATTCAGTACATATACTGACTTTTTTTTCTTTTTTCTTGTACAGTTTCGCAGGATCCTGTTATCGACTCCCTCTCTGAAGGTGGACTATCAAGGGTCTAGGGTCTGACTGTTCGTAAACAGCTTTGATACAAGTAAGTGATTATTCAGTTTCTATAGACGTATTGACTTTTTTTCTTTCTTGTCATACAATTTCCCAGGATCCCATTTCGGACTCCCCCTCTGAAGGTGGACTATCAAGGGTCTAGGGTCTGACTGTTCGTAAACAGCTGTGATACTGGTAAGTGATCATTCAGTACATGTATTGACACTTTTTTTCTTTTGTCGTACATTTTCGCAGGATCCCAATACCGACTCCCTCTATGAAGGTGGACAATCAAGGGTCTAGGGTCTGACTGTTGGTAAACAGTTGTGATACTGGTAAGTGATTATTCAGTACATATACTGACTTTTTTTTCTTTTTTCTTGTACAGTTTCGCAGGATCCTGTTATCGACTCCCTCTCTGAAGGTGGACTATCAAGGGTCTAGGGTCTGAGTGTTCGTGAACAGCTGTGATACAGGTAAGTGATCATTCAGTACATGTATTGACTTTTTTTTCTTTTTTGTCGTACAGTTTCGCAGGATCCCATTACCGACTCCCTCTATGAAGGTGGACAATCAAGGGTCTAGGGTCTGACTGTTGGTAAACAGCTGTGATACTGGTAAGTGATTATTCAGTACATATACTGACTTTTTTTTTCTTTTTTCTTGTACACTTTCGCAGGACCCTGTTACCGACTCCCTCTCTGAAGGTGCACTATCAAGGGTCTAGGGTCTGACTGTTCGTAAACAGCTTTGATACAAGTAAGTGATTATTCAGTTTCTATGCACGTATTGACTTTTTTTCTTTCTTGTCATACAATTTCCCAGGATCCCATTTCGGACTCCCCCTCTGAAGGTGGACTATCAAGGGTCTAGGGTCTGAGTGTTCGTGAACAGCTGTGATACAGGTAAGTGATCATTCAGTACATGTATTTACTTCTTTTTTTTCTTTTTTGTTGTACAGTTTCGCAGGATCCCGTCACCGACTCCCTCTATGAAGGTGGACAATCAAGGGTCTAGGGTCTGACTGTTGGTAAACAGCTGTGATACTGGTAAGTGATTATTCAGTACATATACTGACTTTATTTTCTTTTTTGTTGTACAGTTTCGCAGGATCCTGTTACCGACTCCCTCTCTGAAGGTGGACTATCAAGGGTCTAGGGTCTGAGTTTTCGTGAACAGCTGTGATACTGGTAAGTGATCATTCAGTACATGTATTGACTTTTTTTTTTTCATTTTTGTCGTACAGTTTCGCAGGATCCCATTACCGACTCCCTTTATGAAGGTGGACAATCAAGGGTGTAGGGTCTAACTTTTGGTAAACAGCTGTGATACTGGTAAGTGATTATTCAGTACATATACTGACTTTTTTTTCTTTTTTCTTGTACAGTTTCGCAGGATCCTGTTACCGACTCCCTCTCTGAAGGTGGACTATCAAGGGTCTAGGGTCTGAGTGTTCGTGAACAGCTGTGATACAGGTAAGTGATCATTCAGTACATGTATTGACTTTTTTTTTTCTTTTTTGTCATACAGTTTCGCAGGATCCTGTTACCGACTCCCTCTATGAAGGTGGACAATCAAGGGTCTAGG
This sequence comes from Salminus brasiliensis, assembly GCF_030463535.1. Taxonomy (NCBI): domain Eukaryota; kingdom Metazoa; phylum Chordata; class Actinopteri; order Characiformes; family Bryconidae; genus Salminus; species Salminus brasiliensis. Next base: position 10,931,273 of record NC_132892.1, read on the forward strand.
GTCTGACTGTTGGTAAACAGCTGTGATACTGGTAAGTGATTATTCAGTACATATACTGACTTTTTTTTCTTTTTTGTCGTACAGTTTCCCAGGATTCCATGACTGACTCCCTCTCTGAAGGTGGACTATCAAGGGTCTAGGGTCTGAGTGTTCGTAAACAGCTGTGATACAGGTAAGTGATCATTCAGTATATGTATTAATTTTTTTTTTTTCTTTTGTCGTACAGTTTCGCAGGATCCCATTACCGACTCCCTCTATGAAGGTGGACAATCAAGGGTCTAGGGTCTGACTGTTGGTAAACAGCTGTGATACTGGTAAGTGATTATTCAGTGTATATATACTAACTTTTTTTTCTTTTTTGTTGTACAGTTTCGCAGGATCCTGTTACCGACTCCCTCTATGAAGGTGGACAATCAAGGGTCTAGGGTCTGAATGTTGGTAAACAGCTGTGATACTGGTAAGTGATCATTCAGTATATGTATTGACTTTTTTCTTTTTTGTCGTACAGTTTCCCAGGATTCCATTACCGACTCCCTCTCTGAAGGTGGACTATCAAGGGTCTAGGGTCTGACTGTTGGTAAAGAGCTGTGATAGTGGTAAGTGATTATTCAGTATATATACTGACTTTTTTTTCCATTTTTCTTGTACAGTTTTGCAGGATCCTGTTACCGACTCCCTCTCTGAAGGTGGACAATCAAGGGTCTAGGGTCTGACTGTTGGTAAACAGCTGTGATACAGGTAAGTGATCATTCAGTACATGTATTGACTTTTTTTTTCTATTGTCGTACAGTTTCGCAGGATCCCATTACCGACTCCCTCTCTGAAGGTGGACTATCAAGGGTCTAGGGTCTGACTGTTGGTAAACAGTTGTGATACTGGTAAGTGATTATTCAGTACATATACTGACTTTTTTTTCTTTTTTCTTGTACAGTTTCGCAGGATCCTGTTATCGACTCCCTCTCTGAAGGTGGACTATCAAGGGTCTAGGGTCTGACTGTTCGTAAACAGCTTTGATACAAGTAAGTGATTATTCAGTTTCTATAGACGTATTGACTTTTTTTCTTTCTTGTCATACAATTTCCCAGGATCCCATTTCGGACTCCCCCTCTGAAGGTGGACTATCAAGGGTCTAGGGTCTGACTGTTCGTGAACAGCTGTGATACAGGTAAGTGATCATTCAGTACATGTATTGACTTTTTTTTTTCTTTTTTGTCGTACAGTTTCGCAGGATCCCATTACCGACTCCCTCTATGAAGGTGGACAATCAAGGGTCTAGGGTCTGACTGTTGGTAAACAGCTGTGATACTGGTAAGTGATTATTCAGTACATATACTGACTTTTTTTTCTTTTTTCTTGTACACTTTCGCAGGACCCTGTTACCGACTCCCTCTCTGAAGGTGCACTATCAAGGGTCTAGGGTCTGACTGTTCGTAAACAGATTTGATACAAGTAAGTGATTATTCAGTTTCTATGCACGTATTGACTTTTTTTCTTTCTTGTCATACAATTTCCCAGGATCCCATTTCGGACTCCCCCTCTGAAGGTGGACTATCAAGGGTCTAGGGTCTGAGTGTTCGTGAACAGCTGTGATACAGGTAAGTGATCATTCAGTACATGTATTTACTTTTTTTTTTTCTTTTTTGTTGTACAGTTTCGCAGGATCCCGTCACCGACTCCCTCTATGAAGGTGGACAATCAAGGGTCTAGGGTCTGACTGTTGGTAAACAGCTGTGATACTGGTAAGTGATTATTCAGTACATATACTGACTTTATTTTCTTTTTTGTTGTACAGTTTCGCAGGATCCTGTTACCGACTCCCTCTCTGAAGGTGGACTATCAAGGGTCTAGGGTCTGAGTGTTCGTGAACAGCTGTGATACAGGTAAGTGATCATTCAGTACATGTATTGACTTTTTTTTTTCTTTTTTGTCATACAGTTTCGCAGGATCCTGTTACCGACTCCCTCTATGAAGGTGGACAATCAAGGGTCTAGGGTCTGACTGTTGGTAAACAGCTGTGATACTGGTAAGTGATTATTCAGTACATATACTGACTTTTTTTTCTTTTTTGTCGTACAGTTTCCCAGGATTCCATGACTGACTCCCTCTCTGAAGGTGGACTATCAAGGGTCTAGGGTCTGAGTGTTCGTAAACAGCTGTGATACAGGTAAGTGATCATTCAGTATATGTATTGATTTTTTTTTTTCTTTTGTCGTACAGTTTCGCAGGATCCCATTACCGACTCCCTCTATGAAGGTGGACAATCAAGGGTCTGACTGTTGGTAAACAGCTGTGATACTGGTAAGTGATTATTCAGTACATATACTGACTTTTTTTTCTTTTTTCTTGTACACTTTCGCAGGATCCTGTTACCGACTCCCTCTCTGAAGGTGCACTATCAAGGGTCTAGGGTCTGACTGTTCTTAAACAGCTTTGATACAGGTAAGTGATCATTCAGTTTCTATACACGTACTGACTTTTTTTTTCTTTTTTGTCATACAGTTTCCCAGGATTCTATTACCGACTCCCTCTCTGAAGGTGGACTATCAATCGTCTAGGGTCTGACTGTTCGTGAACAGCTGTGATACAGGTAAGTGATCATTCAGTACATGTATTGACTTTTTTTTTTCTTTTTTGTCGTACAGTTTCGCAGGATCCCATTACCGACTCCCTCTATGAAGGTGGACAATCAAGGGTCTAGGGTCTGACTGTTGGTAAACAGCTGTGATACTGGTAAGTGATTATTCAGTACATATACTGACTTTTTTTTCTTTTTTCTTGTACACTTTCGCAGGACCCTGTTACCGACTCCCTCTCTGAAGGTGCACTATCAAGGGTCTAGGGTCTGATTGTTCGTAAACAGATTTGATACAAGTAAGTGATTATTCAGTTTCTATGCACGTATTGACTTTTTTTCTTTCTTGTCATACAATTTCCCAGGATCCCATTTCGGACTCCCCCTCTGAAGGTGGACTATCAAGGGTCTAGGGTCTGAGTGTTCGTGAACAGCTGTGATACAGGTAAGTGATCATTCAGTACATGTATTTACTTTTTTTTTTTCTTTTTTGTTGTACAGTTTCGCAGGATCCCGTCACCGACTCCCTCTATGAAGGTGGACAATCAAGGGTCTAGGGTCTGACTGTTGGTAAACAGCTGTGATACTGGTAAGTGATTATTCAGTACATATACTGACTTTATTTTCTTTTTTGTTGTACAGTTTCGCAGGATCCTGTTACCGACTCCCTCTCTGAAGGTGGACTATCAAGGGTCTAGGGTCTGAGTGTTCGTGAACAGCTGTGATACAGGTAAGTGATCATTCAGTACATGTATTGACTTTTTTTTTTCTTTTTTGTCATACAGTTTCGCAGGATCCTGTTACCGACTCCCTCTATGAAGGTGGACAATCAAGGGTCTAGGGTCTGACTGTTGGTAAACAGCTGTGATACTGGTAAGTGATTATTCAGTACATATACTGACTTTTTTTTCTTTTTTGTCGTACAGTTTCCCAGGATTCCATGACTGACTCCCTCTCTGAAGGTGGACTATCAAGGGTCTAGGGTCTGAGTGTTCGTAAACAGCTGTGATACAGGTAAGTGATCATTCAGTATATGTATTGATTTTTTTTTTTCTTTTGTCGTACAGTTTCGCAGGATCCTGTTACCGACTCCCTCTATGAAGGTGGACAATCAAGGGTCTGACTGTTGGTAAACAGCTGTGATACTGGTAAGTGATTATTCAGTACATATACTGACTTTTTTTTCTTTTTTCTTGTACACTTTCGCAGGATCCTCTTACCGACTCCCTCTCTGAAGGTGCACTATCAAGGTTCTAGGGTCTGACTGTTCGTAAACAGCTTTGATACAAGTAAGTGATCATTCAGTTTCTATACATGTATTGACTTTTTTTTCTTTTTTGTCGTACAGTTTCCTAGCATCCCGTGACCGACTCCCTCTCTGAAGGTGGACTATCAAGGGTCTAGGGTCTGAGTGTTCGTGAACAGCTGTGATACTGGTAAGTGATCATTCAGTACATGTATTGACTTTTTTTTTTCATTTTTGTCGTACAGTTTCGCAGGATCCCATTACCGACTCCCTTTATGAAGGTGGACAATCAAGGGTGTAGGGTCTAACCTTTGTTAAACAGCTGTGATACTGGTAAGTGATTATTCAGTACATATACTGACTTTTTTTTCTTTTTTCTTGTACAGTTTCGCAGGATCCTGTTATCGACTCCCTCTCTGAAGGTGGACTATCAAGGGTCTAGGGTCTGACTGTTCGTAAACAGCTTTGATACAAGTAAGTGATTATTCAGTTTCTATAGACGTATTGACTTTTTTTCTTTCTTGTCATACAATTTCCCAGGATCCCATTTCGGACTCCCCCTCTGAAGGTGGACTATCAAGGGTCTAGGGTCTGACTGTTCGTAAACAGCTGTGATACTGGTAAGTGATCATTCAGTACATGTATTGACACTTTTTTTCTTTTGTCGTACATTTTCGCAGGATCCCAATACCGACTCCCTCTATGAAGGTGGACAATCAAGGGTCTAGGGTCTGACTGTTGGTAAACAGTTGTGATACTGGTAAGTGATTATTCAGTACATATACTGACTTTTTTTTCTTTTTTCTTGTACAGTTTCGCAGGATCCTGTTATCGACTCCCTCTCTGAAGGTGGACTATCAAGGGTCTAGGGTCTGAGTGTTCGTGAACAGCTGTGATACAGGTAAGTGATCATTCAGTACATGTATTGACTTTTTTTTCTTTTTTGTCGTACAGTTTCGCAGGATCCCATTACCGACTCCCTCTATGAAGGTGGACAATCAAGGGTCTAGGGTCTGACTGTTGGTAAACAGCTGTGATACTGGTAAGTGATTATTCAGTACATATACTGACTTTTTTTTCTTTTTTCTTGTACACTTTCGCAGGACCCTGTTACCGACTCCCTCTCTGAAGGTGCACTATCAAGGGTCTAGGGTCTGACTGTTCGTAAACAGCTTTGATACAAGTAAGTGATTATTCAGTTTCTATGCACGTATTGACTTTTTTTCTTTCTTGTCATACAATTTCCCAGGATCCCATTTCGGACTCCCCCTCTGAAGGTGGACTATCAAGGGTCTAGGGTCTGAGTGTTCGTGAACAGCTGTGATACAGGTAAGTGATCATTCAGTACATGTATTTACTTCTTTTTTTTCTTTTTTGTTGTACAGTTTCGCAGGATCCCGTCACCGACTCCCTCTATGAAGGTGGACAATCAAGGGTCTAGGGTCTGACTGTTGGTAAACAGCTGTGATACTGGTAAGTGATTATTCAGTACATATACTGACTTTATTTTCTTTTTTGTTGTACAGTTTCGCAGGATCCTGTTACCGACTCCCTCTCTGAAGGTGGACTATCAAGGGTCTAGGGTCTGAGTTTTCGTGAACAGCTGTGATACTGGTAAGTGATCATTCAGTACATGTATTGACTTTTTTTTTTTCATTTTTGTCGTACAGTTTCGCAGGATCCCATTACCGACTCCCTTTATGAAGGTGGACAATCAAGGGTGTAGGGTCTAACTTTTGGTAAACAGCTGTGATACTGGTAAGTGATTATTCAGTACATATACTGACTTTTTTTTCTTTTTTCTTGTACAGTTTCGCAGGATCCTGTTACCGACTCCCTCTCTGAAGGTGGACTATCAAGGGTCTAGGGTCTGAGTGTTCGTGAACAGCTGTGATACAGGTAAGTGATCATTCAGTACATGTATTGACTTTTTTTTTTCTTTTTTGTCATACAGTTTCGCAGGATCCTGTTACCGACTCCCTCTATGAAGGTGGACAATCAAGGGTCTAGGGTCTGACTGTTGGTAAACAGCTGTGATACTGGTAAGTGATTATTCAGTACATATACTGACTTTTTTTTCTTTTTTGTCGTACAGTTTCCCAGGATTCCATGACTGACTCCCTCTCTGAAGGTGGACTATCAAGGGTCTAGGGTCTGAGTGTTCGTAAACAGCTGTGATACAGGTAAGTGATCATTCAGTATATGTATTGATTTTTTTTTTTTCTTTTGTCGTACAGTTTCGCAGGATCCCATTACCGACTCCCTCTATGAAGGTGGACAATCAAGGGTCTAGGGTCTGACTGTTGGTAAACAGCTGTGATACTGGTAAGTGATTATTCAGTGTATATATACTAACTTTTTTTTCTTTTTTGTTGTACAGTTTCGCAGGATCCTGTTACCGACTCCCTCTATGAAGGTGGACAATCAAGGGTCTAGGGTCTGAATGTTGGTAAACAGCTGTGATACTGGTAAGTGATCATTCAGTATATGTATTGACTTTTTTCTTTTTTGTCGTACAGTTTCCCAGGATTCCATTACCGACTCCCTCTCTGAAGGTGGACTATCAAGGGTCTAGGGTCTGACTGTTGGTAAAGAGCTGTGATACTGGTAAGTGATTATTCAGTATATATACTGACTTTTTTTTCCATTTTTCTTGTACAGTTTTGCAGGATCCTGTTACCGACTCCCTCTCTGAAGGTGGACAATCAAGGGTCTAGGGTCTGACTGTTGGTAAACAGCTGTGATACAGGTAAGTGATCATTCAGTACATGTATTGACTTTTTTTTTCTATTGTCGTACAGTTTCGCAGGATCCCATTACCGACTCCCTCTCTGAAGGTGGACTATCAAGGGTCTAGGGTCTGACTGTTGGTAAACAGTTGTGATACTGGTAAGTGATTATTCAGTACATATACTGACTTTTTTTTCTTTTTTCTTGTACAGTTTCGCAGGATCCTGTTATCGACTCCCTCTCTGAAGGTGGACTATCAAGGGTCTAGGGTCTGACTGTTCGTAAACAGCTTTGATACAAGTAAGTGATTATTCAGTTTCTATAGACGTATTGACTTTTTTTCTTTCTTGTCATACAATTTCCCAGGATCCCATTTCGGACTCCCCCTCTGAAGGTGGACTATCAAGGGTCTAGGGTCTGACTGTTCGTGAACAGCTGTGATACAGGTAAGTGATCATTCAGTACATGTATTGACTTTTTTTTTTCTTTTTTGTCGTACAGTTTCGCAGGATCCCATTACCGACTCCCTCTATGAAGGTGGACAATCAAGGGTCTAGGGTCTGACTGTTGGTAAACAGCTGTGATACTGGTAAGTGATTATTCAGTACATATACTGACTTTTTTTTCTTTTTTCTTGTACACTTTCGCAGGACCCTGTTACCGACTCCCTCTCTGAAGGTGCACTATCAAGGGTCTAGGGTCTGACTGTTCGTAAACAGATTTGATACAAGTAAGTGATTATTCAGTTTCTATGCACGTATTGACTTTTTTTCTTTCTTGTCATACAATTTCCCAGGATCCCATTTCGGACTCCCCCTCTGAAGGTGGACTATCAAGGGTCTAGGGTCTGAGTGTTCGTGAACAGCTGTGATACAGGTAAGTGATCATTCAGTACATGTATTTACTTTTTTTTTTTCTTTTTTGTTGTACAGTTTCGCAGGATCCCGTCACCGACTCCCTCTATGAAGGTGGACAATCAAGGGTCTAGGGTCTGACTGTTGGTAAACAGCTGTGATACTGGTAAGTGATTATTCAGTACATATACTGACTTTATTTTCTTTTTTGTTGTACAGTTTCGCAGGATCCTGTTACCGACTCCCTCTCTGAAGGTGGACTATCAAGGGTCTAGGGTCTGAGTGTTCGTGAACAGCTGTGATACAGGTAAGTGATCATTCAGTACATGTATTGACTTTTTTTTTTCTTTTTTGTCATACAGTTTCGCAGGATCCTGTTACCGACTCCCTCTATGAAGGTGGACAATCAAGGGTCTAGGGTCTGACTGTTGGTAAACAGCTGTGATACTGGTAAGTGATTATTCAGTACATATACTGACTTTTTTTTCTTTTTTGTCGTACAGTTTCCCAGGATTCCATGACTGACTCCCTCTCTGAAGGTGGACTATCAAGGGTCTAGGGTCTGAGTGTTCGTAAACAGCTGTGATACAGGTAAGTGATCATTCAGTATATGTATTGATTTTTTTTTTTCTTTTGTCGTACAGTTTCGCAGGATCCCATTACCGACTCCCTCTATGAAGGTGGACAATCAAGGGTCTGACTGTTGGTAAACAGCTGTGATACTGGTAAGTGATTATTCAGTACATATACTGACTTTTTTTTCTTTTTTCTTGTACACTTTCGCAGGATCCTGTTACCGACTCCCTCTCTGAAGGTGCACTATCAAGGGTCTAGGGTCTGACTGTTCTTAAACAGCTTTGATACAGGTAAGTGATCATTCAGTTTCTATACACGTACTGACTTTTTTTTTCTTTTTTGTCATACAGTTTCCCAGGATTCTATTACCGACTCCCTCTCTGAAGGTGGACTATCAATCGTCTAGGGTCTGACTGTTCGTGAACAGCTGTGATACAGGTAAGTGATCATTCAGTACATGTATTGACTTTTTTTTTTCTTTTTTGTCGTACAGTTTCGCAGGATCCCATTACCGACTCCCTCTATGAAGGTGGACAATCAAGGGTCTAGGGTCTGACTGTTGGTAAACAGCTGTGATACTGGTAAGTGATTATTCAGTACATATACTGACTTTTTTTTCTTTTTTCTTGTACACTTTCGCAGGACCCTGTTACCGACTCCCTCTCTGAAGGTGCACTATCAAGGGTCTAGGGTCTGACTGTTCGTAAACAGATTTGATACAAGTAAGTGATTATTCAGTTTCTATGCACGTATTGACTTTTTTTCTTTCTTGTCATACAATTTCCCAGGATCCCATTTCGGACTCCCCCTCTGAAGGTGGACTATCAAGGGTCTAGGGTCTGAGTGTTCGTGAACAGCTGTGATACAGGTAAGTGATCATTCAGTACATGTATTTACTTTTTTTTTTTCTTTTTTGTTGTACAGTTTCGCAGGATCCCGTCACCGACTCCCTCTATGAAGGTGGACAATCAAGGGTCTAGGGTCTGACTGTTGGTAAACAGCTGTGATACTGGTAAGTGATTATTCAGTACATATACTGACTTTATTTTCTTTTTTGTTGTACAGTTTCGCAGGATCCTGTTACCGACTCCCTCTCTGAAGGTGGACTATCAAGGGTCTAGGGTCTGAGTGTTCGTGAACAGCTGTGATACAGGTAAGTGATCATTCAGTACATGTATTGACTTTTTTATTTCTTTTTTGTCATACAGTTTCGCAGGATCCTGTTACCGACTCCCTCTATGAAGGTGGACAATCAAGGGTCTAGGGTCTGACTGTTGGTAAACAGCTGTGATACTGGTAAGTGATTATTCAGTACATATACTGACTTTTTTTTCTTTTTTGTCGTACAGTTTCCCAGGATTCCATGACTGACTCCCTCTCTGAAGGTGGACTATCAAGGGTCTAGGGTCTGAGTGTTCGTAAACAGCTGTGATACAGGTAAGTGATCATTCAGTATATGTATTGATTTTTTTTTTTCTTTTGTCGTACAGTTTCGCAGGATCCCATTACCGACTCCCTCTATGAAGGTGGACAATCAAGGGTCTGACTGTTGGTAAACAGCTGTGATACTGGTAAGTGATTATTCAGTACATATACTGACTTTTTTTTCTTTTTTCTTGTACACTTTCGCAGGATCCTCTTACCGACTCCCTCTCTGAAGGTGCACTATCAAGGTTCTAGGGTCTGACTGTTCGTAAACAGCTTTGATACAAGTAAGTGATCATTCAGTTTCTATACATGTATTGACTTTTTTTTCTTTTTTGTCGTACAGTTTCCTAGCATCCCGTGACCGACTCCCTCTCTGAAGGTGGAAACGACTATCAAGAGTCTATCCATTTTCTTCTCACTTCACAACTCTATATAGGTAAATACAGCTATATTCTGTCCATCTTCAGCTGTGTGAGGCTGAATGTTCGTAAACAGCTGTTATACAGGTAAGTGATCATTCAGTTTCTATACATGTATTGACTTTTTTTTCTTTTTGTCGTACAGTTTCCCAGGATTCCATTATCAACTCCCTCTATGAAGGTGGACAATCAAGGGTCTAGGGTCTGACTGTTGGTAAACAGCTGTGATACTGGTAAGTGATTATTCAGTACATATACTGACTTTTTTTTTTCTTTTTTCTTGTACACTTTTGCAGGATCCTGTTACCGACTCCCTCTCTGAAGGTGCACTATCAAGGGTCTAGGGTCTGACTGTTCGTAAACAGCTTTGATACAGGTAAGTGATCATTCAGTTTCTATACACGTACTGATTTTTTTTTTTCTTTTTTGTTATACAGTTTCCCAGGATTCTATTACCGACTCCCTCTCTGAAGGTGGACTATCAAGGGTCTAGGGTCTGACTGTTCGTGAACAGCTGTGATACAGGTAAGTGATTATTCAGTTTCTATACATGTATTGACTTTTTTTTTCTTTTTTGTCGTACAGTTTCCCAGGATCCTGTGAAGGTTGAAACGACTAACAAGGATTTCTCCATCTGCATCTCCATTCTCTACTATGACTGGCTGGCAGGTATTCTGTCCATCTATAACTGTGTGAGTCTGACTGTTCGTAATAGCTTTGATACAGGTAAGTGATCATTCAGTTTCTATACATGTATTGACTCTTTTTTCTTTTTTCTCGTACAGTTTCCTAGGATCCCGTGACCGACTCCCTCTCTGAATGTGGAAACGACTAACAAGAGTCTATCCATTTTCTTCTCACTTCACAACTCTATATAGGTAAATACAGCTATATTCTGTCCATCTTCAGCTGTGTGAGGCTGAATGTTCGTAAACAGCTGTTATACAGGTAAGTGATTGTTCAGTTTCTATACACGTTCTGACTTTTTTCTTTTTTGTCGTACAGTTTCCCAGGATTCCATTACCGACTCCCTCTCTGAAGGTGGACTATCAAGGGTCTAGGGTCTGACTGTTGGTAAAGAGCTGTGATACTGGTAAGTGATTATTCAGTATATATACTGACTTTTTTTTCTTTTTTCTTGTACAGTTTTGCAGGATCCTGTTACCGACTCCCTCTCTGAAGGTGGACAATCAAGGGTCTAGGGTCTGACTGTTGGTAAACAGCTGTGATACAGGTATGTGATCATTCAGTACATGTATTGACTTTTTTTTTTCTTTTTTGTTGTACAGTTTCGCAGGATCCCATTACCGACTCCCTCTATGAAGGTGGACAATCAAGGGTCTAGGGTCTGACTGTTGGTAAACAGCTGTGATACTGGTAAGTGATTATTCAGTGTATATATACTAACTTTTTTTTCTTTTTTGTTGTACAGTTTCGCAGGATCCTGTTACCGACTCCCTCTATGAAGGTGGACAATCAAGGGTCTAGGGTCTGAATGTTGGTAAACAGCTGTGATACTGGTAAGTGATCATTCAGTATATGTATTGACTTTTTTCTTTTTTGTCGTACAGTTTCCCAGGATTCCATTACCGACTCCCTCTCTGAAGGTGGACTATCAAGGGTCTAGGGTCTGACTGTTGGTAAAGAGCTGTGATACTGGTAAGTGATTATTCAGTATATATACTGACTTTTTTTTCATTTTTCTTGTACAGTTTTGCAGGATCCTGTTACCGACTCCCTCTCTGAAGGTGGACAATCAAGGGTCTAGGGTCTGACTGTTGGTAAACAGCTTTGATACAAGTAAGTGATTATTCAGTTTCTATAGACGTATTGACTTTTTTTCTTTCTTGTCATACAATTTCCCAGGATCCCATTTCGGACTCCCCCTCTGAAGGTGGACTATCAAGGGTCTAGGGTCTGACTGTTCGTAAACAGCTGTGATACTGGTAAGTGATCATTCAGTACATGTATTGACACTTTTTTTCTTTTGTCGTACATTTTCGCAGGATCCCATTACCGACTCCCTCTATGAAGGTGGACAATCAAGGGTCTAGGGTCTGACTGTTGGTAAACAGTTGTGATACTGGTAAGTGATTATTCAGTACATATACTGACTTTTTTTTCTTTTTTGTCGTACATTTTCGCAGGATCCCATTACCGACTCCCTCTATGAAGGTGGACAATCAAGGGTCTAGGGTCTAACTTTTGGTAAACAGCTGTGATACAGGTAAGTGATCATTCAGTACATGTATTGACTTTTTTTTTCTTTTGTTGTACAGTTTCGCAGGATCCCATTACCGACTCCCTCTCTGAAGGTGGACTATCAAGGGTCTAGAGTCTGACTGTTGGTAAACAGCTGTGATACTGGTAAGTGATTATTCAGTACATATACTAACTTTTTTTTTCTTTTTTGTTGTACAGTTTCGCAGGATCCCGTGACCGACTCCCTCTATGAAGGTGGACAATCAAGGGTCTAGGGTCTGACTGTTGGTAAACAGCTGTGATACTGGTAAGTGATTATTCAGTACATATACTGACTTTATTTTCTATTTTGTTGTACAGTTTCGAAGGATCCTGTTACCGACTCCCTCTCTGAAGGTGGACTATCAAGGGTCTAGGGTCTGAGTGTTCGTGAACAGCTGTGATACAGGTAAGTGATCATTCAGTACATGTATTGACTTTTTTTTTTCTTTTTTGTCGCACAGTTTCGCAGGATCCCATTACCGACTCCCTCTATGAAGGTGGACAATCAAGGGTCTAGGGTCTGACTGTTGGTAAACAGCTGTGATACTGGTAAGTGATTATTCAGTACATATACTAACTTTTTTTTTCTTTTTTGTTGTACAGTTTCGCAGGATCCCGTGACCGACTCCCTCTATGAAGGTGGACAATCAAGGGTCTAGGGTCTGACTGTTGGTAAACAGCTGTGATACTGGTAAGTGATTATTCAGTACATATACTGACTTTATTTTCTATTTTGTCATACAGTTTCGCAGGATCCTGTTACCGACTCCCTCTCTGAAGGTGGACTATCAAGGGTCTAGGGTCTGACTGTTCGTAAACAGCTTTGATACAAGTAAGTGATTATTCAGTTTCTATAGACGTATTGACTTTTTTTCTTTCTTGTCATACAATTTCCCAGGATCCCATTTCGGACTCCCCCTCTGAAGGTGGACTATCAAGGGTCTAGGGTCTGACTGTTCGTAAACAGCTGTGATACTGGTAAGTGATCATTCAGTACATGTATTGACTTTTTTTTTTTCTTTTTTGTTGTACAGTTTCGCAGGATCCCATTACCGACTCCCTCTCTGAAGGTGGACAATCAAGGGTCTAGGGTCTGACTGTTGGTAAACAGCTGTGATACTGGTAAGTGATTATTCAGTGTATATATACTAACTTTTTTTTCTTTTTTGTTGTACAGTTTCGCAGGATCCTTTTACCGACTCCCTCTATGAAGGTGGACAATCAAGGGTCTAGGGTCTGACTGTTGGTAAACAGCTGTGATACTGGTAAGTGATTATTCAGTACATATACTAACTTTTTTTTTCTTTTTTGTTGTACAGTTTCGCAGGATCCCGTGACCGACTCCCTCTATGAAGGTGGACAATCAAGGGTCTAGGGTCTGACTGTTGGTAAACAGCTGTGATACTGGTAAGTGATTATTCAGTACATATACTGACTTTATTTTCTATTTTGTTGTACAGTTTCGAAGGATCCTGTTACCGACTCCCTCTCTGAAGGTGGACTATCAAGGGTCTAGGGTCTGAGTGTTCGTGAACAGCTGTGATACAGGTAAGTGATCATTCAGTACATGTATTGACTTTTTTTTTTCTTTTTTGTCGCACAGTTTCGCAGGATCCCATTACCGACTCCCTCTATGAAGGTGGACAATCAAGGGTCTAGGGTCTGACTGTTGGTAAACAGCTGTGATACTGGTAAGTGATTATTCAGTACATATACTAACTTTTTTTTTCTTTTTTGTTGTACAGTTTCGCAGGATCCCGTGACCGACTCCCTCTATGAAGGTGGACAATCAAGGGTCTAGGGTCTGACTGTTGGTAAACAGCTGTGATACTGGTAAGTGATTATTCAGTACATATACTGACTTTATTTTCTATTTTGTCATACAGTTTCGCAGGATCCTGTTACCGACTCCCTCTCTGAAGGTGGACTATCAAGGGTCTAGGGTCTGACTGTTCGTAAACAGCTTTGATACAAGTAAGTGATTATTCAGTTTCTATAGACGTATTGACTTTTTTTCTTTCTTGTCATACAATTTCCCAGGATCCCATTTCGGACTCCCCCTCTGAAGGTGAACTATCAAGGGTCTAGGGTCTGACTGTTCGTAAACAGCTGTGATACTGGTAAGTGATTATTCAGTACATGTGCTGACTTTTTTTTTCTTTTTTGTCGTACAGTTTCCCAGGATTCCATTACTGACTCCCTCTCTGAAGGTGGACTATCAAGGGTCTAGGGTCTGAGTGTTCGTAAACAGCTGTGATACAGGTAAGTGATCATTCAGTACATGTATTGACTTTTTTTCTTTTCTTTTGTCGTACAGTTTCGCAGGATCCCATTACCGACTCCCTCTATGAAGGTGGACAATCAAGGGTCTAGGGTCTGACTGTTGGTAAACAGCTGTGATACTGGTAAGTGATTATTCAGTACATATACTGACTTTTTTTTCTTTTTTCTTGTACACTTTCGCAGGATCCTGTTACCGACTCCCTCTCTGAAGGTGCACTATCAAGGGTCTAGGGTCTGACTGTTCGTAAACAGCTTTGATACAAGTAAGTGATCATTCAGTTTCTATACACGTACTGATTTTTTTTTTCTTTTTTCTTATACAGTTTCCCAGGATTCTATTACCGACTCCCTCTCTGAAGGTGGACTATCAAGGGTCTAGGGTCTGACTGTTCGTGAACAGCTGTGATACAGGTAAGTGATTATTCAGTTTCTATACACGTATTGACTTGTTTTTTCTTTTTTGTCGTACAGTTTCCCAGGATCCTGTGAAGGTTGAAACGACTAACAAGGATTTCTCCATCTGCATCTCCATTCTCTACTATGACTGGCTGGCAGGTATTCTGTCCATCTATAACTGTGTGAGTCTGACTGTTCGTAATAGCTTTGATACAGGTAAGTGATCATTCAGTTTCTATACATGTATTGACTCTTTTTTCTTTTTTCTCGTACAGTTTCCTAGGATCCCGTGACCGACTCCCTCTCTGAATGTGGAAACGACTAACAAGAGTCTATCCATTTTCTTCTCACTTCACAACTCTATATAGGTAAATACAGCTATATTCTGTCCATCTTCAGCTGTGTGAGGCTGAATGTTCGTAAACAGCTGTTATACAGGTAAGTGATTGTTCAGTTTCTATACACGTTCTGACTTTTTTCTTTTTTGTCGTACAGTTTCCCAGGATTCCATTACCGACTCCCTCTCTGAAGGTGGACTATCAAGGGTCTAGGGTCTGACTGTTGGTAAAGAGCTGTGATACTGGTAAGTGATTATTCAGTATATATACTGACTTTTTTTTCTTTTTTCTTGTACAGTTTTGCAGGATCCTGTTACCGACTCCCTCTCTGAAGGTGGACAATCAAGGGTCTAGGGTCTGACTGTTGGTAAACAGCTGTGATACAGGTATGTGATCATTCAGTACATGTATTGACTTTTTTTTTTCTTTTTTGTTGTACAGTTTCGCAGGATCCCATTACCGACTCCCTCTATGAAGGTGGACAATCAAGGGTCTAGGGTCTGACTGTTGGTAAACAGCTGTGATACTGGTAAGTGATTATTCAGTGTATATATACTAACTTTTTTTTCTTTTTTGTTGTACAGTTTCGCAGGATCCTGTTACCGACTCCCTCTATGAAGGTGGACAATCAAGGGTCTAGGGTCTGAATGTTGATAAACAGCTGTGATACTGGTAAGTGATCATTCAGTATATGTATTGACTTTTTTCTTTTTTGTCGTACAGTTTCCCAGGATTCCATTACCGACTCCCTCTCTGAAGGTGGACTATCAAGGGTCTAGGGTCTGACTGTTGGTAAAGAGCTGTGATACTGGTAAGTGATTATTCAGTATATATACTGACTTTTTTTTCCATTTTTCTTGTACAGTTTTGCAGGATCCTGTTACCGACTCCCTCTCTGAAGGTGGACAATCAAGGGTCTAGGGTCTGACTGTTGGTAAACAGCTGTGATACAGGTAAGTGATCATTCAGTACATGTATTGACTTTTTTTTTGTTTTGTCGTACAGTTTCGCAGGATCCCATTACCGACTCCCTCTCTGAAGGTGGACTATCAAGGGTCTAGGGTCTGACTGTTGGTAAACAGTTGTGATACTGGTAAGTGATTATTCAGTACATATACTGACTTTTTTTTCTTTTTTCTTGTACAGTTTCGCAGGATCCTGTTATCGACTCCCTCTCTGAAGGTGGACTATCAAGGGTCTAGGGTCTGACTGTTCGTAAACAGCTTTGATACAAGTAAGTGATTATTCAGTTTCTATAGACGTATTGACTTTTTTTCTTTCTTGTCATACAATTTCCCAGGATCCCATTTCGGACTCCCCCTCTGAAGGTGGACTATCAAGGGTCTAGGGTCTGACTGTTCGTAAACAGCTGTGATACTGGTAAGTGATCATTCAGTACATGTATTGACACTTTTTTTCTTTTGTCGTACATTTTCGCAGGATCCCAATACCGACTCCCTCTATGAAGGTGGACAATCAAGGGTCTAGGGTCTGACTGTTGGTAAACAGTTGTGATACTGGTAAGTGATTATTCAGTACATATACTGACTTTTTTTTCTTTTTTCTTGTACAGTTTCGCAGGATCCTGTTATCGACTCCCTCTCTGAAGGTGGACTATCAAGGGTCTAGGGTCTGAGTGTTCGTGAACAGCTGTGATACAGGTAAGTGATCATTCAGTACATGTATTGACTTTTTTTTCTTTTTTGTCGTACAGTTTCGCAGGATCCCATTACCGACTCCCTCTATGAAGGTGGACAATCAAGGGTCTAGGGTCTGACTGTTGGTAAACAGCTGTGATACTGGTAAGTGATTATTCAGTACATATACTGACTTTTTTTTCTTTTTTCTTGTACACTTTCGCAGGACCCTGTTACCGACTCCCTCTCTGAAGGTGCACTATCAAGGGTCTAGGGTCTGACTGTTCGTAAACAGCTTTGATACAAGTAAGTGATTATTCAGTTTCTATGCACGTATTGACTTTTTTTCTTTCTTGTCATACAATTTCCCAGGATCCCATTTCGGACTCCCCCTCTGAAGGTGGACTATCAAGGGTCTAGGGTCTGAGTGTTCGTGAACAGCTGTGATACAGGTAAGTGATCATTCAGTACATGTATTTACTTCTTTTTTTTCTTTTTTGTTGTACAGTTTCGCAGGATCCCGTCACCGACTCCCTCTATGAAGGTGGACAATCAAGGGTCTAGGGTCTGACTGTTGGTAAACAGCTGTGATACTGGTAAGTGATTATTCAGTACATATACTGACTTTATTTTCTTTTTTGTTGTACAGTTTCGCAGGATCCTGTTACCGACTCCCTCTCTGAAGGTGGACTATCAAGGGTCTAGGGTCTGAGTTTTCGTGAACAGCTGTGATACTGGTAAGTGATCATTCAGTACATGTATTGACTTTTTTTTTTTCATTTTTGTCGTACAGTTTCGCAGGATCCCATTACCGACTCCCTTTATGAAGGTGGACAATCAAGGGTGTAGGGTCTAACTTTTGGTAAACAGCTGTGATACTGGTAAGTGATTATTCAGTACATATACTGACTTTTTTTTCTTTTTTCTTGTACAGTTTCGCAGGATCCTGTTACCGACTCCCTCTCTGAAGGTGGACTATCAAGGGTCAAGGGTCTGAGTGTTCGTGAACAGCTGTGATACAGGTAAGTGATCATTCAGTACATGTATTGACTTTTTTTTTTCTTTTTTGTCATACAGTTTCGCAGGATCCTGTTACCGACTCCCTCTATGAAGGTGGACAATCAAGGGTCTAGGGTCTGACTGTTGGTAAACAGCTGTGATACTGGTAAGTGATTATTCAGTACATATACTGACTTTTTTTTCTTTTTTGTCGTACAGTTTCCCAGGATTCCATGACTGACTCCCTCTCTGAAGGTGGACTATCAAGGGTCTAGGGTCTGAGTGTTCGTAAACAGCTGTGATACAGGTAAGTGATCATTCAGTATATGTATTGATTTTTTTTTTTTCTTTTGTCGTACAGTTTCGCAGGATCCCATTACCGACTCCCTCTATGAAGGTGGACAATCAAGGGTCTAGGGTCTGACTGTTGGTAAACAGCTGTGATACTGGTAAGTGATTATTCAGTGTATATATACTAACTTTTTTTTCTTTTTTGTTGTACAGTTTCGCAGGATCCTGTTACCGACTCCCTCTATGAAGGTGGACAATCAAGGGTCTAGGGTCTGAATGTTGGTAAACAGCTGTGATACTGGTAAGTGATCATTCAGTATATGTATTGACTTTTTTCTTTTTTGTCGTACAGTTTCCCAGGATTCCATTACCGACTCCCTCTCTGAAGGTGGACTATCAAGGGTCTAGGGTCTGACTGTTGGTAAAGAGCTGTGATACTGGTAAGTGATTATTCAGTATATATACTGACTTTTTTTTCCATTTTTCTTGTACAGTTTTGCAGGATCCTGTTACCGACTCCCTCTCTGAAGGTGGACAATCAAGGGTCTAGGGTCTGACTGTTGGTAAACAGCTGTGATACAGGTAAGTGATCATTCAGTACATGTATTGACTTTTTTTTTCTTTTGTCGTACAGTTTCGCAGGATCCCATTACCGACTCCCTCTCTGAAGGTGGACTATCAAGGGTCTAGGGTCTGACTGTTGGTAAACAGCTGTGATACTGGTAAGTGATTATTCAGTACATATACTGACTTTATTTTCTTTTTTGTTGTACAGTTTCGCAGGATCCTGTTACCGACTCCCTCTCTGAAGGTGGACTATCAAGGGTCTAGGGTCTGAGTGTTCGTGAACAGCTGTGATACAGGTAAGTGATCATTCAGTACATGTATTGACTTTTTTTTTTCTTTTTTGTCATACAGTTTCGCAGGATCCTGTTACCGACTCCCTCTATGAAGGTGGACAATCAAGGGTCTAGGGTCTGACTGTTGGTAAACAGCTGTGATACTGGTAAGTGATTATTCAGTACATATACTGACTTTTTTTTCTTTTTTGTCGTACAGTTTCCCAGGATTCCATGACTGACTCCCTCTCTGAAGGTGGACTATCAAGGGTCTAGGGTCTGAGTGTTCGTAAACAGCTGTGATACAGGTAAGTGATCATTCAGTATATGTATTGATTTTTTCTTTTCTTTTGTCGTACAGTTTCGCAGGATCCCATTACCGACTCCCTCTATGAAGGTGGACAATCAAGGGTCTGACTGTTGGTAAACAGCTGTGATACTGGTAAGTGATTATTCAGTACATATACTGACTTTTTTTTCTTTTTTCTTGTACACTTTCGCAGGATCCTGTTACCGACTCCCTCTCTGAAGGTGCACTATCAAGGGTCTAGGGTCTGACTGTTCTTAAACAGCTTTGATACAGGTAAGTGATCATTCAGTTTCTATACACGTACTGACTTTTTTTTTCTTTTTTGTCATACAGTTTCCCAGGATTCTATTACCGACTCCCTCTCTGAAGGTGGACTATCAATCGTCTAGGGTCTGACTGTTCGTGAACAGCTGTGATACAGGTAAGTGATCATTCAGTACATGTATTGACTTTTTTTTTTCTTTTTTGTCGTACAGTTTCGCAGGATCCCATTACCGACTCCCTCTATGAAGGTGGACAATCAAGGGTCTAGGGTCTGACTGTTGGTAAACAGCTGTGATACTGGTAAGTGATTATTCAGTACATATACTGACTTTTTTTTCTTTTTTCTTGTACACTTTCGCAGGACCCTGTTACCGACTCCCTCTCTGAAGGTGCACTATCAAGGGTCTAGGGTCTGACTGTTCGTAAACAGATTTGATACAAGTAAGTGATTATTCAGTTTCTATGCACGTATTGACTTTTTTTCTTTCTTTTCATACAATTTCCCAGGATCCCATTTCGGACTCCCCCTCTGAAGGTGGACTATCAAGGGTCTAGGGTCTGAGTGTTCGTGAACAGCTGTGATACAGGTAAGTGATCATTCAGTACATGTATTTACTTTTTTTTTTTCTTTTTTGTTGTACAGTTTCGCAGGATCCCGTCACCGACTCCCTCTATGAAGGTGGACAATCAAGGGTCTAGGGTCTGACTGTTGGTAAACAGCTGTGATACTGGTAAGTGATTATTCAGTACATATACTGACTTTATTTTCTTTTTTGTTGTACAGTTTCGCAGGATCCTGTTACCGACTCCCTCTCTGAAGGTGGACTATCAAGGGTCTAGGGTCTGAGTGTTCGTGAACAGCTGTGATACAGGTAAGTGATCATTCAGTACATGTATTGACTTTTTTTTTTCTTTTTTGTCATACAGTTTCGCAGGATCCTGTTACCGACTCCCTCTATGAAGGTGGACAATCAAGGGTCTAGGGTCTGACTGTTGGTAAACAGCTGTGATACTGGTAAGTGATTATTCAGTACATATACTGACTTTTTTTTCTTTTTTGTCGTACAGTTTCCCAGGATTCCATGACTGACTCCCTCTCTGAAGGTGGACTATCAAGGGTCTAGGGTCTGAGTGTTCGTAAACAGCTGTGATACAGGTAAGTGATCATTCAGTATATGTATTGATTTTTTTTTTTCTTTTGTCGTACAGTTTCGCAGGATCCCATTACCGACTCCCTCTATGAAGGTGGACAATCAAGGGTCTGACTGTTGGTAAACAGCTGTGATACTGGTAAGTGATTATTCAGTACATATACTGACTTTTTTTTCTTTTTTCTTGTACACTTTCGCAGGATCCTGTTACCGACTCCCTCTCTGAAGGTGCACTATCAAGGGTCTAGGGTCTGACTGTTCTTAAACAGCTTTGATACAGGTAAGTGATCATTCAGTTTCTATACACGTACTGACTTTTTTTTTCTTTTTTGTCATACAGTTTCCCAGGATTCTATTACCGACTCCCTCTCTGAAGGTGGACTATCAATCGTCTAGGGTCTGACTGTTCGTGAACAGCTGTGATACATGTAAGTGATCATTCAGTTTCTATACACGTATTGACTCTTTTTTCTTTTTTGTCGTACAGTTTCCCAGGATCCCGTGAAGGTTGAAACGACTAACAAGGATTTCTCCATCTGCATCTCCATTCTCTACTATGACTGGCTGGCAGGTATTCTGTCCATCTTGAACTGTGTGAGTCTGACTGTTCGTAATAGCTTTGATACAGGTAAGTGATCATTCAGTTTCTATACATGTATTGACTCTTTTTTCTTTTTTCTCGTACAGTTTCCTAGGATCCCGTGACCGACTCCCTCTCTGAATGTGGAAACGACTAACAAGAGTCTATCCATTTTCTTCTCACTTCACAACTCTATATAGGTAAATACAGCTATATTCTGTCCATCTTCAGCTGTGTGAGGCTGAATGTTCGTAAACAGCTGTTATACAGGTAAGTGATTGTTCAGTTTCTATACACGTTCTGACTTTTTTCTTTTTTGTCGTACAGTTTCCCAGGATTCCATTACCGACTCCCTCTCTGAAGGTGGACTATCAAGGGTCTAGGGTCTGACTGTTGGTAAAGAGCTGTGATACTGGTAAGTGATTATTCAGTATATATACTGACTTTTTTTTCTTTTTTCTTGTACAGTTTTGCAGGATCCTGTTACCGACTCCCTCTCTGAAGGTGGACAATCAAGGGTCTAGGGTCTGACTGTTGGTAAACAGCTGTGATACAGGTAAGTGATCATTCAGTACATGAATTGATTTTTTTTCTCTTTTGTCGTACAGTTTCGCAGGATCCCATTACCGACTCCCTCTATGAAGGTGGACAATCAAGGGTCTAGGGTCTGACTGTTGGTAAACAGCTGTGATACTGGTAAGTGATTATTCTTGTCATACAATTTCCCAGGATCCCATTTCGGACTCCCCCTCTGAAGGTGGACTATCAAGGGTCTAGGGTCTGAGTGTTCGTGGACAGCTGTGATACAGGTAAGTGATCATTCAGTACATGTATTGACTTTTTTTTTCTTTTTTGTCGTACAGTTTCCTAGGATCCCATTACTGACTCCCTTTATGAAGGTGGACAATCAAGGGGGTAGGGTCTAACTTTTGGTAAACAGCTGTGATACTGGTAAGTGATTATTCAGTACATATACTGACTTTTTTTTTTCTTTTTTCTTGTACACTTTCGCAGGATCCTCTTACCGACTCCCTCTCTGAAGGTGCACTATCAAGGTTCTAGGGTCTGACTGTTCGTAATAGCTTTGATACAGGTAAGTGATCATTCAGTTTCTATACATGTATTGACTCTTTTTTCTTTTTTCTCGTACAGTTTCCTAGGATCCCGTGACCGACTCCCTCTCTGAATGTGGAAACGACTAACAAGAGTCTATCCATTTTCTTCTCACTTCACAACTCTATATAGGTAAATACAGCTATATTCTGTCCATCTTCAGCTGTGTGAGGCTGAATGTTCGTAAACAGCTGTTATACAGGTAAGTGATCATTCAGTTTCTATACATGTATTGACTTTTTTTTCTTTTTGTCGTACAGTTTCCCAGGATTCCATTATCAACTCCCTCTATGAAGGTGGACAATCAAGGGTCTAGGGTCTGACTGTTGGTAAACAGCTGTGATACTGGTAAGTGATTATTCAGTACATATACTGAGTTTTTTTTCTTTTTTGTTGTACAGTTTCCCAGGATTCCATTACTGACTCCCTCTCTGAAGGTGGACTATCAAGGGTCTAGGGTCTGAGTGTTCGTGAACAGCTGTGATACAGGTAAGTGATCATTCAGTACATGTATTGACTTTTTTTTTTTCTTTTTTGTTGTACAGTTTCGCAGGATCCCATTACCGACTCCCTCTATGAAGGTGGACAATCAAGGGTCTAGGGTCTGACTGTTGGTAAACAGCTGTGATACTGGTAAGTGATTATTCAGTACATATACTGACTTTTTTTTTTTCTTTTTTCTTGTACACTTTTGCAGGATCCTGTTACCGACTCCCTCTCTGAAGGTGCACTATCAAGGGTCTAGGGTCTGACTGTTCGTAAACAGCTTTGATACAGGTAAGTGATCATTCAGTTTCTATACATGTACTGGTTTTTTTTTTTCTTTTTTGTTATACAGTTTCCCAGGATTCTATTACCGACTCCCTCTCTGAAGGTGGACTATCAAGGGTCTAGGGTCTGACTGTTCGTGAACAGCTGTGATACAGGTAAGTGATTATTCAGTTTCTATACATGTATTGACTTTTTTTTTTCTTTTTTGTCGTACAGTTTCCCAGGATCCTGTGAAGGTTGAAACGACTAACAAGGATTTCTCCATCTGCATCTCCATTCTCTACTATGACTGGCTGGCAGGTATTCTGTCCATCTATAACTGTGAGAGTCTGACTGTTCGTAATAGCTTTGATACAGGTAAGTGATCATTCTGTTTCTATACATGTATTGACTCTTTTTTCTTTTTTCTCGTACAGTTTCCTAGGATCCCGTGACCGACTCCCTCTCTGAATGTGGAAACGACTAACAAGAGTCTATCCATTTTCTTCTCACTTCACAACTCTATATAGGTAAATACAGCTATATTCTGTCCATCTTCAGCTGTGTGAGGCTGAATGTTCGTAAACAGCTGTTATACAGGTAAGTGATTGTTCAGTTTCTATACACGTTCTGACTTTTTTCTTTTTTGTCGTACAGTTTCCCAGGATTCCATTACCGACTCCCTCTCTGAAGGTGAACTATCAAGGGTCTAGGGTCTGACTGTTGGTAAAGAGCTGTGATACTGGTAAGTGATTATTCAGTATATATACTGACTTTTTTTTCTTTTTTCTTGTACAGTTTTGCAGGATCCTGTTACCGACTCCCTCTCTGAAGGTGGACAATCAAGGGTCTAGGGTCTGACTGTTGGTAAACAGCTGTGATACAGGTATGTGATCATTCAGTACATGTATTGACTTTTTTTTTTCATTTTTGTCGTACAGTTTCGCAGGATCCCATTACCGACTCCCTTTATGAAGGTGGACAATCAAGGGTGTAGGGTCTAACTTTTGGTAAACAGCTGTGATACTGGTAAGTGATTAATCAGTACATATACTGACTTTTTTTTCTTTTTTCTTGTACAGTTTCGCAGGATCCTGTTACCGACTCCCTCTCTGAAGGTGGACTATCAAGGGTCTAGGGTCTGAGTGTTCGTGAACAGCTGTGATACAGGTAAGTGATTATTCAGTACATATACTGACTTTTTTTTTTCTTTTTTGTCATACAGTTTCGCAGGATCCTGTTACCGACTCCCTCTATGAAGGTGGACAATCAAGGGTCTAGGGTCTGACTGTTGGTAAACAGCTGTGATACAGGTAAGTGATTATTCAGTACATATACTGACTTTTTTTTCTTTTTTGTCGTACAGTTTCCCAGGATTCCATTACTGACTCCCTCTCTGAAGGTGGACTATCAAGGGTCTAGGGTCTGAGTGTTCGTAAACAGCTGTGATACAGGTAAGTAATCATTCAGTTTCTATACACGTATTGACTTTTTTTTTCTTTTTTTTCGTACAGTTTCCCAGGATCCCGTGAAGGTTGAAACGACTAACAAGGATTTCTCCATCTGCATCTCCATTCTCTACTATGACTGGCTGGCAGGTATTCTGTCCATCTTGAACTGTGTGAGTCTGACTGTTCGTAATAGCTTTGATACAGGTAAGTGATCATTCAGTTTCTATACATGTATTGACTCTTTTTTCTTTTTTCTCGTACAGTTTCCTAGGATCCCGTGACCGACTCCCTCTCTGAATGTGGAAACGACTAACAAGAGTCTATCCATTTTCTTCTCACTTCACAACTCTATATAGGTAAATACAGCTATATTCTGTCCATCTTCAGCTGTGTGAGGCTGAATGTTCGTAAACAGCTGTTATACAGGTAAGTGATTGTTCAGTTTCTATACACGTTCTGACTTTTTTCTTTTTTGTCGTACAGTTTCCCAGGATTCCATTACCGACTCCCTCTCTGAAGGTGGACTATCAAGGGTCTAGGGTCTGACTGTTGGTAAAGAGCTGTGATACTGGTAAGTGATTATTCAGTATATATACTGACTTTTTTTTCTTTTTTCTTGTACAGTTTTGCAGGATCCTGTTACCGACTCCCTCTCTGAAGGTGGACAATCAAGGGTCTAGGGTCTGACTGTTGGTAAACAGCTGTGATACAGGTAAGTGATCATTCAGTACATGAATTGATTTTTTTTCTCTTTTGTCGTACAGTTTCGCAGGATCCCATTACCGACTCCCTCTATGAAGGTGGACAATCAAGGGTCTAGGGTCTGACTGTTGGTAAACAGCTGTGATACTGGTAAGTGATTATTCTTGTCATACAATTTCCCAGGATCCCATTTCGGACTCCCCCTCTGAAGGTGGACTATCAAGGGTCTAGGGTCTGAGTGTTCGTGGACAGCTGTGATACAGGTAAGTGATCATTCAGTACATGTATTGACTTTTTTTTTCTTTTTTGTCGTACAGTTTCCTAGGATCCCATTACTGACTCCCTTTATGAAGGTGGACAATCAAGGGTGTAGGGTCTAACTTTTGGTAAACAGCTGTGATACTGGTAAGTGATTATTCAGTACATATACTGACTTTTTTTTTTCTTTTTTCTTGTACACTTTCGCAGGATCCTCTTACCGACTCCCTCTCTGAAGGTGCACTATCAAGGTTCTAGGGTCTGACTGTTCGTAAACAGCTTTGATACAAGTAAGTGATCATTCAGTTTCTATACATGTATTGACTTTTTTTTTTTTTTTGTCGTTCAGTTTCCTAGCATCCCGTGACCGACTCCCTCTCTGAAGGTGGAAACGACTAACAAGAGTCTATCCATTTTCTTCTCACTTCACAACTCTATATAGGTAAATACAGCTATATTCTGTCCATCTTCAGCTGTGTGAGGCTGAATGTTCGTAAACAGCTGTTATACAGGTAAGTGATCATTCAGTTTCTATACATGTATTGACTTTTTTTTCTTTTTGTCGTACAGTTTCCCAGGATTCCATTATCAACTCCCTCTATGAAGGTGGACAATCAAGGGTCTAGGGTCTGACTGTTGGTAAACAGCTGTGATACTGGTAAGTGATTATTCAGTACATATACTGAGTTTTTTTTCTTTTTTGTTGTACAGTTTCCCAGGATTCCATTACTGACTCCCTCTCTGAAGGTGGACTATCAAGGGTCTAGGGTCTGAGTGTTCGTGAACAGCTGTGATACAGGTAAGTGATCATTCAGTACATGTATTGACTTTTTTTTTTTCTTTTTTGTTGTACAGTTTCGCAGGATCCCATTACCGACTCCCTCTATGAAGGTGGACAATCAAGGGTCTAGGGTCTGACTGTTGGTAAACAGCTGTGATACTGGTAAGTGATTATTCAGTACATATACTGACTTTTTTTTTTTCTTTTTTCTTGTACACTTTTGCAGGATCCTGTTACCGACTCCCTCTCTGAAGGTGCACTATCAAGGGTCTAGGGTCTGACTGTTCGTAAACAGCTTTGATACAGGTAAGTGATCATTCAGTTTCTATACATGTACTGGTTTTTTTTTTTCTTTTTTGTTATACAGTTTCCCAGGATTCTATTACCGACTCCCTCTCTGAAGGTGGACTATCAAGGGTCTAGGGTCTGACTGTTCGTGAACAGCTGTGATACAGGTAAGTGATTATTCAGTTTCTATACATGTATTGACTTTTTTTTTCTTTTTTGTCGTACAGTTTCCCAGGATCCTGTGAAGGTTGAAACGACTAACAAGGATTTCTCCATCTGCATCTCCATTCTCTACTATGACTGGCTGGCAGGTATTCTGTCCATCTATAACTGTGTGAGTCTGACTGTTCGTAATAGCTTTGATACAGGTAAGTGATCATTCTGTTTCTATACATGTATTGACTCTTTTTTCTTTTTTCTCGTACAGTTTCCTAGGATCCCGTGACCGACTCCCTCTCTGAATGTGGAAACGACTAACAAGAGTCTATCCATTTTCTTCTCACTTCACAACTCTATATAGGTAAATACAGCTATATTCTGTCCATCTTCAGCTGTGTGAGGCTGAATGTTCGTAAACAGCTGTTATACAGGTAAGTGATTGTTCAGTTTCTATACACGTTCTGACTTTTTTCTTTTTTGTCGTACAGTTTCCCAGGATTCCATTACCGACTCCCTCTCTGAAGGTGAACTATCAAGGGTCTAGGGTCTGACTGTTGGTAAAGAGCTGTGATACTGGTAAGTGATTATTCAGTATATATACTGACTTTTTTTTCTTTTTTCTTGTACAGTTTTGCAGGATCCTGTTACCGACTCCCTCTCTGAAGGTGGACAATCAAGGGTCTAGGGTCTGACTGTTGGTAAACAGCTGTGATACAGGTATGTGATCATTCAGTACATGTATTGACTTTTTTTTTTCATTTTTGTCGTACAGTTTCGCAGGATCCCATTACCGACTCCCTTTATGAAGGTGGACAATCAAGGGTGTAGGGTCTAACTTTTGGTAAACAGCTGTGATACTGGTAAGTGATTATTCAGTACATATACTGACTTTTTTTTCTTTTTTCTTGTACAGTTTCGCAGGATCCTGTTACCGACTCCCTCTCTGAAGGTGGACTATCAAGGGTCTAGGGTCTGAGTGTTCGTGAACAGCTGTGATACAGGTAAGTGATTATTCAGTACATATACTGACTTTTTTTTTTCTTTTTTGTCATACAGTTTCGCAGGATCCTGTTACCGACTCCCTCTATGAAGGTGGACAATCAAGGGTCTAGGGTCTGACTGTTGGTAAACAGCTGTGATACAGGTAAGTGATTATTCAGTACATATACTGACTTTTTTTTCTTTTTTGTCGTACAGTTTCCCAGGATTCCATTACTGACTCCCTCTCTGAAGGTGGACTATCAAGGGTCTAGGGTCTGAGTGTTCGTAAACAGCTGTGATACAGGTAAGTAATCATTCAGTTTCTATACACGTATTGACTTTTTTTTTCTTTTTTTTCGTACAGTTTCCCAGGATCCCGTGAAGGTTGAAACGACTAACAAGGATTTCTCCATCTGCATCTCCATTCTCTACTATGACTGGCTGGCAGGTATTCTGTCCATCTTGAACTGTGTGAGTCTGACTGTTCGTAATAGCTTTGATACAGGTAAGTGATCATTCAGTTTCTATACATGTATTGACTCTTTTTTCTTTTTTCTCGTACAGTTTCCTAGGATCCCGTGACCGACTCCCTCTCTGAATGTGGAAACGACTAACAAGAGTCTATCCATTTTCTTCTCACTTCACAACTCTATATAGGTAAATACAGCTATATTCTGTCCATCTTCAGCTGTGTGAGGCTGAATGTTCGTAAACAGCTGTTATACAGGTAAGTGATTGTTCAGTTTCTATACACGTTCTGACTTTTTTCTTTTTTGTCGTACAGTTTCCCAGGATTCCATTACCGACTCCCTCTCTGAAGGTGGACTATCAAGGGTCTAGGGTCTGACTGTTGGTAAAGAGCTGTGATACTGGTAAGTGATTATTCAGTATATATACTGACTTTTTTTTCTTTTTTCTTGTACAGTTTTGCAGGATCCTGTTACCGACTCCCTCTCTGAAGGTGGACAATCAAGGGTCTAGGGTCTGACTGTTGGTAAACAGCTGTGATACAGGTATGTGATCATTCAGTACATGTATTGACTTTTTTTTTTCTTTTTTGTTGTACAGTTTCGCAGGATCCCATTACCGACTCCCTCTATGAAGGTGGACAATCAAGGGTCTAGGGTCTGACTGTTGGTAAACAGCTGTGATACTGGTAAGTGATTATTCAGTGTATATATACTAACTTTTTTTTCTTTTTTGTTGTACAGTTTCGCAGGATCCTGTTACCGACTCCCTCTATGAAGGTGGACAATCAAGGGTCTAGGGTCTGAATGTTGGTAAACAGCTGTGATACTGGTAAGTGATTATTCAGTACATATACTAACTTTTTTTTTCTTTTTTGTTGTACAGTTTCGCAGGATCCCGTGACCGACTCCCTCTATGAAGGTGGACAATCAAGGGTCTAGGGTCTGACTGTTGGTAAACAGCTGTGATACTGGTAAGTGATTATTCAGTACATATACTGACTTTATTTTCTATTTTGTTGTACAGTTTCGAAGGATCCTGTTACCGACTCCCTCTCTGAAGGTGGACTATCAAGGGTCTAGGGTCTGAGTGTTCGTGAACAGCTGTGATACAGGTAAGTGATCATTCAGTACATGTATTGACTTTTTTTTTTCTTTTTTGTCGCACAGTTTCGCAGGATCCCATTACCGACTCCCTCTATGAAGGTGGACAATCAAGGGTCTAGGGTCTGACTGTTGGTAAACAGCTGTGATACTGGTAAGTGATTATTCAGTACATATACTAACTTTTTTTTTCTTTTTTGTTGTACAGTTTCGCAGGATCCCGTGACCGACTCCCTCTATGAAGGTGGACAATCAAGGGTCTAGGGTCTGACTGTTGGTAAACAGCTGTGATACTGGTAAGTGATTATTCAGTACATATACTGACTTTATTTTCTATTTTGTCATACAGTTTCGCAGGATCCTGTTACCGACTCCCTCTCTGAAGGTGGACTATCAAGGGTCTAGGGTCTGACTGTTCGTAAACAGCTTTGATACAAGTAAGTGATTATTCAGTTTCTATAGACGTATTGACTTTTTTTCTTTCTTGTCATACAATTTCCCAGGATCCCATTTCGGACTCCCCCTCTGAAGGTGGACTATCAAGGGTCTAGGGTCTGACTGTTCGTAAACAGCTGTGATACTGGTAAGTGATCATTCAGTACATGTATTGACTTTTTTTTTTTCTTTTTTGTTGTACAGTTTCGCAGGATCCCATTACCGACTCCCTCTCTGAAGGTGGACAATCAAGGGTCTAGGGTCTGACTGTTGGTAAACAGCTGTGATACTGGTAAGTGATTATTCAGTGTATATATACTAACTTTTTTTTCTTTTTTGTTGTACAGTTTCGCAGGATCCTTTTACCGACTCCCTCTATGAAGGTGGACAATCAAGGGTCTAGGGTCTGACTGTTGGTAAACAGCTGTGATACTGGTAAGTGATTATTCAGTACATGTGCTGACTTTTTTTTCTTTTTTGTCGTACAGTTTCCCAGGATTCCATTACTGACTCCCTCTCTGAAGGTGGACTATCAAGGGTCTAGGGTCTGAGTGTTCGTAAACAGCTGTGATACAGGTAAGTGATCATTCAGTACATGTATTGACTTTTTTTCTTTTCTTTTGTCGTACAGTTTCGCAGGATCCCATTACCGACTCCCTCTATGAAGGTGGACAATCAAGGGTCTAGGGTCTGACTGTTCGTGAACAGCTGTGATACAGGTAAGTGATTATTCAGTTTCTATACACGTATTGACTTTTTTTTTCTTTTTTGTCGTACAGTTTCCCAGGATCCTGTGAAGGTTGAAACGACTAACAAGGATTTCTCCATCTGCATCTCCATTCTCTACTATGACTGGCTGGCAGGTATTCTGTCCATCTATAACTGTGTGAGTCTGACTGTTCATAATAGCTTTGATACAGGTAAGTGATCATTCAGTTTCTATACATGTATTGACTCTTTTTTCTTTTTTCTCGTACAGTTTCCTAGGATCCCGTGACCGACTCCCTCTCTGAATGTGGAAACGACTAACAAGAGTCTATCCATTTTCTTCTCACTTCACAACTCTATATAGGTAAATACAGCTATATTCTGTCCATCTTCAGCTGTGTGAGGCTGAATGTTCGTAAACAGCTTTTATACAGGTAAGTGATTGTTCAGTTTCTATACACGTTCTGACTTTTTTCTTTTTTGTCGTACAGTTTCCCAGGATTCCATTACCGACTCCCTCTCTGAAGGTGGACTATCAAGGGTCTAGGGTCTGACTGTTGGTAAAGAGCTGTGATACTGGTAAGTGATTATTCAGTACATATACTGACTTTTTTTTCTTTTTTCTTGTACAGTTTCGCAGGATCCTGTTATCGACTCCCTCTCTGAAGGTGGACTATCAAGGGTCTAGGGTCTGACTGTTCGTAAACAGCTTTGATACAAGTAAGTGATTATTCAGTTTCTATAGACGTATTGACGTTTTTTCTTTCTTGTCATACAATTTCCCAGGATCCCATTTCGGACTCCCCCTCTGAAGGTGGACTATCAAGGGTCTAGGGTCTGACTGTTCGTAAACAGCTGTGATACTGGTAAGTGATCATTCAGTACATGTATTGACACTTTTTTTCTTTTGTCGTACATTTTCGCAGGATCCCAATACCGACTCCCTCTATGAAGGTGGACAATCAAGGGTCTAGGGTCTGACTGTTGGTAAACAGTTGTGATACTGGTAAGTGATTATTCAGTACATATACTGACTTTTTTTTCTTTTTTCTTGTACAGTTTCGCAGGATCCTGTTATCGACTCCCTCTCTGAAGGTGGACTATCAAGGGTCTAGGGTCTGAGTGTTCGTGAACAGCTGTGATACAGGTAAGTGATCATTCAGTACATGTATTGACTTTTTTTTTTCTTTTTTGTCGTACAGTTTCGCAGGATCCCATTACCGACTCCCTCTATGAAGGTGGACAATCAAGGGTCTAGGGTCTGACTGTTGGTAAACAGCTGTGATACTGGTAAGTGATTATTCAGTAAATATACTGACTTTTTTTTCTTTTTTCTTGTACACTTTCGCAGGACCCTGTTACCGACTCCCTCTCTGAAGGTGCACTATCAAGGGTCTAGGGTCTGACTGTTCGTAAACAGCTTTGATACAAGTAAGTGATTATTCAGTTTCTATGCACGTATTGACTTTTTTTCTTTCTTGTCATACAATTTCCCAGGATCCCATTTCGGACTCCCCCTCTGAAGGTGGACTATCAAGGGTCTAGGGTCTGAGTGTTCGTGAACAGCTGTGATACAGGTAAGTGATCATTCAGTACATGTATTTACTTTTTTTTTTTCTTTTTTGTTGTACAGTTTCGCAGGATCCCGTCACCGACTCCCTCTATGAAGGTGGACAATCAAGGGTCTAGGGTCTGACTGTTGGTAAACAGCTGTGATACTGGTAAGTGATTATTCAGTACATATACTGACTTTATTTTCTTTTTTGTTGTACAGTTTCGCAGGATCCTGTTACCGACTCCCTCTCTGAAGGTGGACTATCAAGGGTCTAGGGTCTGAGTGTTCGTGAACAGCTGTGATACTGGTAAGTGATCATTCAGTACATGTATTGACTTTTTTTTCTTTTTTCTTGTACAGTTTCGCAGGATCCTGTTACCGACTCCCTCTCTGAAGGTGGACTATCAAGGGTCTAGGGTCTGAGTGTTCGTGAACAGCTGTGATACAGGTAAGTGATCATTCAGTACATGTATTGACTTTTTTTTTTTCTTTTTTGTCATACAGTTTCGCAGGATCCTGTTACCGACTCCCTCTATGAAGGTGGACTATCAAGGGTCTAGGGTCTGACTGTTGGTAAACAGCTGTGATACTGGTAAGTGATTATTCAGTACATATACTGACTTTTTTTTCTTTTTTGTCGTACAGTTTCCCAGGATTCCATGACTGACTCCCTCTCTGAAGGTGGACTATCAAGGGTCTAGGGTCTGAGTGTTCGTGAACAGCTGTGATACAGGTAAGTGATCATTCAGTATATGTATTGATTTTTTTTTTTCTTTTGTCGTACAGTTTCGCAGGATCCCATTACCGACTCCCTCTATGAAGGTGGACAATCAAGGGTCTGACTGTTGGTAAACAGCTGTGATACTGGTAAGTGATTATTCAGTACATATACTGACTTTTTTTTCTTTTTTCTTGTACACTTTCGCAGGATCCTGTTACCGACTCCCTCTCTGAAGGTGGACTATCAAGGGTCTAGGGTCTGACTGTTCGTGAACAGCTGTGATACAGGTAAGTGATTATTCAGTTTCTATACATGTATTGACTTTTTTTTTCTTTTTTGTCGTACAGTTTCCCAGGATCCTGTGAAGGTTGAAACGACTAACAAGGATTTCTCCATCTGCATCTCCATTCTCTACTATGACTGGCTGGCAGGTATTCTGTCCATCTATAACTGTGTGAGTCTGACTGTTCGTAATAGCTTTGATACAGGTAAGTGATCATTCAGTTTCTATACATGTATTGACTCTTTTTTCTTTTTTCTCGTACAGTTTCCTAGGATCCCGTGACCGACTCCCTCTCTGAATGTGGAAACGACTAACAAGAGTCTATCCATTTTCTTCTCACTTCACAACTCTATATAGGTAAATACAGCTATATTCTGTCCATCTTCAGCTGTGTGAGGCTGAATGTTCGTAAACAGCTGTTATACAGGTAAGTGATTGTTCAGTTTCTATACACGTTCTGACTTTTTTCTTTTTTGTCGTACAGTTTCCCAGGATTCCATTACCGACTCCCTCTCTGAAGGTGGACTATCAAGGGTCTAGGGTCTGACTGTTGGTAAAGAGCTGTGATACTGGTAAGTGATTATTCAGTATATATACTGACTTTTTTTTCTTTTTTCTTGTACAGTTTTGCAGGATCCTGTTACCGACTCCCTCTCTGAAGGTGGACAATCAAGGGTCTAGGGTCTGACTGTTGGTAAACAGCTGTGATACAGGTATGTGATCATTCAGTACATGTATTGACTTTTTTTTTTCTTTTTTGTTGTACAGTTTCGCAGGATCCCATTACCGACTCCCTCTATGAAGGTGGACAATCAAGGGTCTAGGGTCTGACTGTTGGTAAACAGCTGTGATACTGGTAAGTGATTATTCAGTGTATATATACTAACTTTTTTTTCTTTTTTGTTGTACAGTTTCGCAGGATCCTGTTACCGACTCCCTCTATGAAGGTGGACAATCAAGGGTCTAGGGTCTGAATGTTGGTAAACAGCTGTGATACTGGTAAGTGATCATTCAGTATAT
Source organism: Salminus brasiliensis (assembly GCF_030463535.1). Taxonomy (NCBI): domain Eukaryota; kingdom Metazoa; phylum Chordata; class Actinopteri; order Characiformes; family Bryconidae; genus Salminus; species Salminus brasiliensis. The sequence goes on from NC_132892.1 coordinate 10,965,206, forward strand.
GTATTGACTTTTTTCTTTTTTGTCGTACAGTTTCCCAGGATTCCATTACCGACTCCCTCTCTGAAGGTGGACTATCAAGGGTCTAGGGTCTGACTGTTGGTAAAGAGCTGTGATACTGGTAAGTGATTATTCAGTATATATATACTGACTTTTTTTTCATTTTTCTTGTACAGTTTTGCAGGATCCTGTTACCGACTCCCTCTCTGAAGGTGGACAATCAAGGGTCTAGGGTCTGACTGTTGGTAAACAGCTGTGATACAGGTAAGTGATCATTCAGTACATGTATTGACTTTTTTTTTCTTTTGTCGTACAGTTTCGCAGGATCCCATTACCGACTCCCTCTATGAAGGTGGACAATCAAGGGTCTAGGGTCTGACTGTTGGTAAACAGCTGTGATACTGGTAAGTGATTATTCAGTACATATACTAACTTTTTTTTTTCTTTTTTGTTGTACAGTTTCGCAGGATCCCGTGACCGACTCCCTCTATGAAGGTGGACAATCAAGGGTCTAGGGTCTGACTGTTGGTAAACAGCTGTGATACTGGTAAGTGATTATTCAGTACATATACTGACTTTTTTTTCTTTTTTCTTGTACACTTTCGCAGGACCCTGTTACCGACTCCCTCTCTGAAGGTGCACTATCAAGGGTCTAGGGTCTGACTGTTCGTAAACAGCTTTGATACAAGTAAGTGATTATTCAGTTTCTATACACGTATTGACTTTTTTTCTTTCTTGTCATACAATTTCCCAGGATCCCATTTCGGACTCCCCCTCTGAAGGTGGACTATCAAGGGTCTAGGGTCTGAGTGTTCGTGAACAGCTGTGATACAGGTAAGTGATCATTCAGTACATGTATTTACTTTTTTTTTTTCTTTTTTGTTGTACAGTTTCGCAGGATCCCGTGACCGACTCCCTCTATGAAGGTGGACAATCAAGGGTCTAGGGTCTGACTGTTGGTAAACAGCTGTGGTACTGGTAAGTGATTATTCAGTACATATACTGACTTTATTTTCTTTTTTGTTGTACAGTTTCGCAGGATCCTGTTACCGACTCCCTCTCTGAAGGTGGACTATCAAGGGTCTAGGGTCTGACTGTTCGTGAACAGCTGTGATACTGGTAAGTGATCATTCAGTACATGTATTGACTTTTTTTTTTCATTTTTGTCGTACAGTTTCGCAGGATCCCATTACCGACTCCCTTTATGAAGGTGGACAATCAAGGGTGTAGGGTCTAACTTTTGGTAAACAGCTGTGATACTGGTAAGTGATTATTCAGTACATATACTGACTTTTTTTTCTTTTTTCTTGTACAGTTTCGCAGGATCCTGTTACCGACTCCCTCTCTGAAGGTGGACTATCAAGGGTCTAGGGTCTGAGTGTTCGTGAACAGCTGTGATACAGGTAAGTGATTATTCAGTACATATACTGACTTTTTTTTTTCTTTTTTGTCATACAGTTTCGCAGGATCCTGTTACCGACTCCCTCTATGAAGGTGGACAATCAAGGGTCTAGGGTCTGACTGTTGGTAAACAGCTGTGATACAGGTAAGTGATTATTCAGTACATATACTGACTTTTTTTTCTTTTTTGTCGTACAGTTTCCCAGGATTCCATTACTGACTCCCTCTCTGAAGGTGGACTATCAAGGGTCTAGGGTCTGAGTGTTCGTAAACAGCTGTGATACAGGTAAGTAATCATTCAGTTTCTATACACGTATTGACTTTTTTTTTCTTTTTTTTCGTACAGTTTCCCAGGATCCCGTGAAGGTTGAAACGACTAACAAGGATTTCTCCATCTGCATCTCCATTCTCTACTATGACTGGCTGGCAGGTATTCTGTCCATCTTGAACTGTGTGAGTCTGACTGTTCGTAATAGCTTTGATACAGGTAAGTGATCATTCAGTTTCTATACATGTATTGACTCTTTTTTTCTTTTTTCTCGTACAGTTTCCTAGGATCCCGTGACCGACTCCCTCTCTGAATGTGGAAACGACTAACAAGAGTCTATCCATTTTCTTCTCACTTCACAACTCTATATAGGTAAATACAGCTATATTCTGTCCATCTTCAGCTGTGTGAGGCTGAATGTTCGTAAACAGCTGTTATACAGGTAAGTGATTGTTCAGTTTCTATACACGTTCTGACTTTTTTCTTTTTTGTCGTACAGTTTCCCAGGATTCCATTACCGACTCCCTCTCTGAAGCTGGACTATCAAGGGTCTAGGGTCTGACTGTTGGTAAAGAGCTGTGATACTGGTAAGTGATTATTCAGTATATATACTGACTTTTTTTTCTTTTTTCTTGTACAGTTTTGCAGGATCCTGTTACCGACTCCCTCTCTGAAGGTGGACAATCAAGGGTCTAGGGTCTGACTGTTGGTAAACAGCTGTGATACAGGTAAGTGATCATTCAGTACATGTATTGACTTTTTTTTTCTTTTGTCGTACAATTTCCCAGGATTCCATTACCGACTCCCTCTCTGAAGGTGGACAATCAAGGGTCTAGGGTCTGACTGTTGGTAAACAGCTGTGATACTGGTAAGTGATTATTCAGTACATATACTGACTTTATTTTCTTTTTTGTTGTACAGTTTCGCAGGATCCTGTTACCGACTCCCTCTCTGAAGGTGGACTATCAAGGGTCTAGGGTCTGACTGTTGGTAAACAGCTGTGATACTGCTAAGTGATTATTCAGTACAAATACTAACTTTTTTTTTCTTTTTTGTTGTACAGTTTCGCAGGATCCCGTGACCGACTCCCTCTATGAAGGTGGACAATCAAGGGTCTAGGGTCTGACTGTTGGTAAACAGCTGTGATACTGGTAAGTGATTATTCAGTACATATACTGACTTTTTTTTCTTTTTTCTTGTACACTTTCGCAGGACCCTGTTACCGACTCCCTCTCTGAAGGTGCACTATCAAGGGTCTAGGGTCTGACTGTTCGTAAACAGCTTTGATACAAGTAAGTGATTATTCAGTTTCTATACACGTATTGACTTTTTTTCTTTCTTGTCATACAATTTCCCTGGATCCCATTTCGGACTCCCCCTCTGAAGGTGGACTATCAAGGGTCTAGGGTCTGAGTGTTCGTGAACAGCTGTGATACAGGTAAGTGATCATTCAGTACATGTATTGACTTTTTTTTTTTCTTTTTTGTCGTACAGTTTCGCAGGATCCCATTACCGACTCCCTCTATGAAGGTGGAAAATCAAGGGTCTAGGGTCTGACTGTTGGTAAACAGCTGTGATACTGGTAAGTGATTATTCAGTACATATACTAACTTTTTTTTTCTTTTTTGTTGTACAGTTTCGCAGGATCCCGTGACCGACTCCCTCTATGAAGGTGGACTATCAAGGGTCTAGGGTCTGACTTTTGGTAAACAGCTGTGATACTGGTAAGTGATCATTCAGTACATGTATTGACTTTTTTTTTTCATTTTTGTCGTACAGTTTCGCAGGATCCCATTACCGACTCCCTTTATGAAGGTGGACAATCAAGGGTGTAGGGACTAACTTTTGGTAAACAGCTGTGATACTGGTAAGTGATTATTCAGTACATATACTGACTTTTTTTTCTTTTTTCTTGTACAATTTCGCAGGATCCTGTTACCGACTCCCTCTCTGAAGGTGGACTATCAAGGGTCTAGGGTCTGAGTGTTCGTGAACAGCTGTGATACAGGTAAGTGATCATTCAGTACATGTATTGACTTTTTTTTTTCTTTTTTGTCATACAGTTTCGCAGGATCCTGTTACCGACTCCCTCTATGAAGGTGGACAATCAAGGGTCTAGGGTCTGACTGTTGGTAAACAGCTGTGATACTGGTAAGTGATTATTCAGTACATATACTGACTTTATTTTCTTTTTTGTTGTACAGTTTCGCAGGATCCTGTTACCGACTCCCTCTCTGAAGGTGGACTATCAAGGGTCTAGGGTCTGACTGTTGGTAAACAGCTGTGATACTGGTAAGTGATTATTCAGTACATATACTAACTTTTTTTTTCTTTTTTGTTGTACAGTTTTGCAGGATCCCGTGACCGACTCCCTCTATGAAGGTGGACAATCAAGGGTCTAGGGTCTGACTGTTGGTAAACAGCTGTGATACTGGTAAGTGATTATTCAGTACATATACTGACTTTATTTTCTTTTTTGTTGTACAGTTTCACAGGATCCTGTTACCGACTCCCTCTCTGAAGGTGGACTATCAAGGGTCTAGGGTCTGAGTGTTCGTGAACAGCTGTGATACAGGTAAGTGATCATTCAGTACATGTATTGACTTTTTTTTTTCATTTTTGTCGTACAGTTTCGCAGGATCCCATTACCGACTCCCTTTATGAAGGTGGACAATCAAGGGTGTAGGGTCTAACTTTTGGTAAACAGCTGTGATACTGGTAAGTGATTATTCAGTACATATACTGACTTTTTTTTCTTTTTTCTTGTACAATTTCGCAGGATCCTGTTACCGACTCCCTCTCTGAAGGTGGACTATCAAGGGTCTAGGGTCTGAGTGTTCGTGAACAGCTGTGATACAGGTAAGTGATTATTCAGTACATATACTGACTTTATTTTCTTTTTTGTTGTACAGTTTCGCAGGATCCCGTGACCGACTCCCTCTATGAAGGTGGACAATCTTTGACGCTTCATGTTATTTCTTCTTTCTTCTCTGTCTCTGTTCTTTATTAAGTAATAATTATGTAAAGCTGCTTTGTGACGACAACAGTTGTAAAAAGCGCTATACAAATAAATTTGACTTGACTTGACTTGACAATCAAGGGTCTAGGGTCTGACTGTTGGTAAACAGCTGTGATACTGGTAAGTGATTATTCAGTACATATACTGACTTTTTTTTCTTTTTTCTTGTACACTTTCGCAGGACCCTGTTACCGACTCCCTCTCTGAAGGTGCACTATCAAGGGTCTAGGGTCTGACTGTTCGTAAACAGCTTTGATACAAGTAAGTGATTATTCAGTTTCTATACACGTATTGACTTTTTTTCTTTCTTGTCATACAATTTCCCAGGATCCCATTTCGGACTCCCCCTCTGAAGGTGGACTATCAAGGGTCTAGGGTCTGAGTGTTCGTGAACAGCTGTGATACAGGTAAGTGATCATTCAGTACATGTATTGACTTTTTTTTTTTCTTTTTTGTCGTACAGTTTCGCAGGATCCCATTACCGACTCCCTCTATGAAGGTGGACAATCAAGGGTCTAGGGTCTGACTGTTGGTAAACAGCTGTGATACTGGTAAGTGATTATTCAGTACATATACTGACTTTTTTTTTCTTTTTTGTCGTACAGTTTCCCAGGATTCCATTACTGACTCCCTCTCTGAAGGTGGACTATCAAGGGTCTAGTGTCTGACTGTTCATGAACAGCTGTGATACAGGTAAGTGATCATTCAGTTTCTATACACGTATTGACTTTTTTTTTCTTTTTTTTTGTACAGTTTCCCAGGATCCCGTGAAGGTTGAAACGACTAACAAGGATTTCTCCATCTGCATCTCCATTCTCTACTATGACTGGCTGGCAGGTATTCTGTCCATCTTGAACTGTGTGAGTCTGACTGTTCGTGAACAGCTGTGATACAGGTAAGTGATCATTCAGTACATGTATTGACTTTTTTTTTTTCTTTTTTGTCGTACAGTTTCGCAGGATCCCATTACCGACTCCCTCTATGAAGGTGGACAATCAAGGGTCTAGGGTCTGACTGTTGGTAAACAGCTGTGATACTGGTAAGTGATTATTCAGTGTATATATACTAACTTTTTTTTCTTTTTTGTTGTACAGTTTCGCAGGATCCTGTTACCGACTCCCTCTATGAAGGTGGACAATCAAGGGTCTAGGGTCTGAATGTTGGTAAACAGCTGTGATACTGGTAAGTGATCATTCAGTATATGTATTGACTTTTTTCTTTTTTGTCGTACAGTTTCCCAGGATTCCATTACCGACTCCCTCTCTGAAGGTGGACTATCAAGGGTCTAGGGTCTGACTGTTGGTAAAGAGCTGTGATACTGGTAAGTGATTATTCAGTATATATATACTGACTTTTTTTTCATTTTTCTTGTACAGTTTTGCAGGATCCTGTTACCGACTCCCTCTCTGAAGGTGGACAATCAAGGGTCTAGGGTCTGACTGTTGGTAAACAGCTGTGATACAGGTAAGTGATCATTCAGTACATGTATTGACTTTTTTTTTCTTTTGTCGTACAGTTTCGCAGGATCCCATTACCGACTCCCTCTATGAAGGTGGACAATCAAGGGTCTAGGGTCTGACTGTTGGTAAACAGCTGTGATACTGGTAAGTGATTATTCAGTACATATACTGACTTTATTTTCTTTTTTGTTGTACAGTTTCGCAGGATCCTGTTACCGACTCCCTCTCTGAAGGTGGACTATCAAGGGTCTAGGGTCTGAGTGTTCGTGAACAGCTGTGATACAGGTAAGTGATCATTCAGTACATGTATTGACTTTTTTTCTTTCTTTTTTGTCGCACAGTTTCGCAGGATCCCATTACCGACTCCCTCTATGAAGGTGGACAATCAAGGGTCTAGGGTCTGACTGTTGGTAAACAGCTGTGATACAGGTAAGTGATTATTCAGTACATATACTAACTTTTTTTTTTCTTTTTTGTTTTACAGTTTCGCAGGATCCCGTGACCGACTCCCTCTATGAAGGTGGACAATCAAGGGTCTAGGGTCTGACTGTTGGTAAACAGCTGTGATACTGGTAAGTGATTATTCAGTACATATACTGACTTTTTTTTCTTTTTTCTTGTACACTTTCGCAGGACCCTGTTACCGACTCCCTCTCTGAAGGTGCACTATCAAGGGTCTAGGGTCTGAGTGTTCGTGAACAGCTGTGATACAGGTAAGTGATCATTCAGTACATGTATTTACTTTTTTTTTTTCTTTTTTGTTGTACAGTTTCGCAGGATCCCGTGACCGACTCCCTCTATGAAGGTGGACAATCAAGGGTCTAGGGTCTGACTGTTGGTAAACAGCTGTGATACTGGTAAGTGATTATTCAGTACATATACTGACTTTATTTTCTTTTTTGTTGTACAGTTTCGCAGGATCCTGTTACCGACTCCCTCTCTGAAGGTGGACTATCAAGGGTCTAGGGTCTGAGTGTTCGTGAACAGCTGTGATACTGGTAAGTGATCATTCAGTACATGTATTGACTTTTTTTTTTCATTTTTGTCGTACAGTTTCGCAGGATCCCATTACCGACTCCCTTTATGAAGGTGGACAATCAAGGGTGTAGGGTCTAACTTTTGGTAAACAGCTGTGATACTGGTAAGTGATTATTCAGTACATATACTGACTTTTTTTTCTTTTTTCTTGTACAGTTTCGCAGGATCCTGTTACCGACTCCCTCTCTGAAGGTGGACTATCAAGGGTCTAGGGTCTGAGTGTTCGTGAACAGCTGTGATACAGGTAAGTGATCATTCAGTACATGTATTGACTTTTTTTTTTCTTTTTTGTCATACAGTTTCGCAGGATCCTGTTACCGACTCCCTCTATGAAGGTGGACAATCAAGGGTCTAGGGTCTGACTGTTGGTAAACAGCTGTGATACAGGTAAGTGATTATTCAGTACATATACTGACTTTTTTTTCTTTTTTGTCGTACAGTTTCCCAGGATTCCATTACTGACTCCCTCTCTGAAGGTGGACTATCAAGGGTCTAGGGTCTGAGTGTTCGTAAACAGCTGTGATACAGGTAAGTAATCATTCAGTTTCTATACACGTATTGACTTTTTTTTTCTTTTTTTTCGTACAGTTTCCCAGGATCCTGTGAAGGTTGAAACGACTAACAAGGATTTCTCCATCTGCATCTCCATTCTCTACTATGACTGGCTGGCAGGTATTCTGTCCATCTTGAACTGTGTGAGTCTGACTGTTCGTAATAGCTTTGATACAGGTAAGTGATCATTCAGTTTCTATACATGTATTGACTCTTTTTTCTTTTTTCTCGTACAGTTTCCTAGGATCCCGTGACCGACTCCCTCTCTGAATGTGGAAACGACTAACAAGAGTCTATCCATTTTCTTCTCACTTCACAACTCTATATAGGTAAATACAGCTATATTCTGTCCATCTTCAGCTGTGTGAGGCTGAATGTTCGTAAACAGCTGTTATACAGGTAAGTGATTGTTCAGTTTCTATACACGTTCTGACTTTTTTCTTTTTTGTTGTACAGTTTTGCAGGATCCTGTTACCGACTCCCTCTCTGAAGGTGGACAATCAAGGGTCTAGGGTCTGACTGTTGGTAAACAGCTGTGATACAGGTAAGTGATCATTCAGTACATGTATTGACTTTTTTTTTCTTTTGTCGTACAGTTTCCCAGGATTCCATTACCGACTCCCTCTCTGAAGGTGGACAATCAAGGGTCTAGGGTCTGACTGTTGGTAAACAGCTGTGATACTGGTAAGTGATTATTCAGTACATATACTGACTTTATTTTCTTTTTTGTTGTACAGTTTCGCAGGATCCTGTTACCGACTCCCTCTCTGAAGGTGGACTATCAAGGGTCTAGGGTCTGACTGTTGGTAAACAGCTGTGATACTGCTAAGTGATTATTCAGTACATATACTAACTTTTTTTTTCTTTTTTGTTGTACAGTTTCGCAGGATCCCGTGACCGACTCCCTCTATGAAGGTGGACAATCAAGGGTCTAGGGTCTGACTGTTGGTAAACAGCTGTGATACTGGTAAGTGATTATTCAGTACATATACTGACTTTTTTTTCTTTTTTCTTGTACACTTTCGCAGGACCCTGTTACCGACTCCCTCTCTGAAGGTGCACTATCAAGGGTCTAGGGTCTGACTGTTCGTAAACAGCTTTGATACAAGTAAGTGATTATTCAGTTTCTATACACGTACTGATTTTTTTTTTTTCTTTTTTGTTATACAGTTTCCCAGGATTCTATTACCGACTCCCTCTCTGAAGGTGCACTATCAAGGGTCTAGGGTCTGACTGTTCGTAAACAGCTTTGATACAGGTAAGTGATCATTCAGTTTCTATACACGTACTGATTTTTTTTTTTTCTTTTTTGTTATACAGTTTCCCAGGATTCTATTACCGACTCCCTCTCTGAAGGTGGACTATCAAGGGTCTAGGGTCTGACTGTTCGTGAACAGCTGTGATACAGGTAAGTGATTATTCAGTTTCTATACATGTATTGACTTTTTTTTTCTTTTTTGTCGTACAGTTTCCCAGGATCCTGTGAAGGTTGAAACGACTAACAAGGATTTCTCCATCTGCATCTCCATTCTCTACTATGACTGGCTGGCAGGTATTCTGTCCATCTATAACTGTGTGAGTCTGACTGTTCGTAATAGCTTTGATACAGGTAAGTGATCATTCAGTTTCTATACATGTATTGACTCTTTTTTCTTTTTTCTCGTACAGTTTCCTAGGATCCCGTGACCGACTCCCTCTCTGAATGTGGAAACGACTAACAAGAGTCTATCCATTTTCTTCTCACTTCACAACTCTATATAGGTAAATACAGCTATATTCTGTCCATCTTCAGCTGTGTGAGGCTGAATGTTCGTAAACAGCTGTTATACAGGTAAGTGATTGTTCAGTTTCTATACACGTTCTGACTTTTTTCTTTTTTGTCGTACAGTTTCCCAGGATTCCATTACCGACTCCCTCTCTGAAGGTGGACTATCAAGGGTCTAGGGTCTGACTGTTGGTAAAGAGCTGTGATACTGGTAAGTGATTATTCAGTATATACACTGACTTTTTTTTCTTTTTTCTTGTACAGTTTTGCAGGATCCTGTTACCGACTCCCTCTCTGAAGGTGGACAATCAAGGGTCTAGGGTCTGACTGTTGGTAAACAGCTGTGATACAGGTATGTGATCATTCAGTACATGTATTGACTTTTTTTTTTCTTTTTTGTTGTACAGTTTCGCAGGATCCCATTACCGACTCCCTCTATGAAGGTGGACAATCAAGGGTCTAGGGTCTGACTGTTGGTAAACAGCTGTGATACTGGTAAGTGATTATTCAGTGTATATATACTAACTTTTTTTTCTTTTTTGTTGTACAGTTTCGCAGGATCCTGTTACCGACTCCCTCTATGAAGGTGGACAATCAAGGGTCTAGGGTCTGAATGTTGGTAAACAGCTGTGATACTGGTAAGTGATCATTCAGTATATGTATTGACTTTTTTCTTTTTTGTCGTACAGTTTCCCAGGATTCCATTACCGACTCCCTCTCTGAAGGTGGACTATCAAGGGTCTAGGGTCTGACCGTTGGTAAAGAGCTGTGATACTGGTAAGTGATTATTCAGTATATATATACTGACTTTTTTTTCATTTTTCTTGTACAGTTTTGCAGGATCCTGTTACCGACTCCCTCTCTGAAGGTGGACAATCAAGGGTCTAGGGTCTGACTGTTGGTAAACAGCTGTGATACAGGTAAGTGATCATTCAGTACATGTATTGACTTTTTTTTTCTTTTGTCGTACAGTTTCGCAGGATCCCATTACCGACTCCCTCTATGAAGGTGGACAATCAAGGGTCTAGGGTCTGACTGTTGGTAAACAGCTGTGATACTGGTAAGTGATTATTCAGTACATATACTGACTTTATTTTCTTTTTTGTTGTACAGTTTCGCAGGATCCTGTTACCGACTCCCTCTCTGAAGGTGGACTATCAAGGGTCTAGGGTCTGAGTGTTCGTGAACAGCTGTGATACAGGTAAGTGATCATTCAGTACATGTATTGACTTTTTTTCTTTCTTTTTTGTCGCACAGTTTCGCAGGATCCCATTACCGACTCCCTCTATGAAGGTGGACAATCAAGGGTCTAGGGTCTGACTGTTGGTAAACAGCTGTGATACTGGTAAGTGATTATTCAGTACATATACTAACTTTTTTTTTTCTTTTTTGTTTTACAGTTTCGCAGGATCCCGTGACCGACTCCCTCTATGAAGGTGGACAATCAAGGGTCTAGGGTCTGACTGTTGGTAAACAGCTGTGATACTGGTAAGTGATTATTCAGTACATATACTGACTTTTTTTTCTTTTTTCTTGTACACTTTCGCAGGACCCTGTTACCGACTCCCTCTCTGAAGGTGCACTATCAAGGGTCTAGGGTCTGACTGTTCGTAAACAGCTTTGATACAAGTAAGTGATTATTCAGTTTCTATACACGTATTGACTTTTTTTCTTTCTTGTCATACAATTTCCCAGGATCCCATTTCGGGCTCCCCCTCTGAAGGTGGACTATCAAGGGTCTAGGGTCTGAGTGTTCGTGAACAGCTGTGATACAGGTAAGTGATCATTCAGTACATGTATTTACTTTTTTTTTTTCTTTTTTGTTGTACAGTTTCGCAGGATCCCGTGACCGACTCCCTCTATGAAGGTGGACAATCAAGGGTCTAGGGTCTGACTGTTGGTAAACAGCTGTGATACTGGTAAGTGATTATTCAGTACATATACTGACTTTATTTTCTTTTTTGTTGTACAGTTTCGCAGGATCCTGTTACCGACTCCCTCTCTGAAGGTGGACTATCAAGGGTCTAGGGTCTGAGTGTTCGTGAACAGCTGTGATACTGGTAAGTGATCATTCAGTACATGTATTGACTTTTTTTTTTCATTTTTGTCGTACAGTTTCGCAGGATCCCATTACCGACTCCCTTTATGAAGGTGGACAATCAAGGGTGTAGGGTCTAACTTTTGGTAAACAGCTGTGATACTGGTAAGTGATTATTCAGTACATATACTGACTTTTTTTTCTTTTTTCTTGTACAGTTTCGCAGGATCCTGTTACCGACTCCCTCTCTGAAGGTGGACTATCAAGGGTCTAGGGTCTGAGTGTTCGTGAACAGCTGTGATACAGGTAAGTGATCATTCAGTACATGTATTGACTTTTTTTTTTCTTTTTTGTCATACAGTTTCGCAGGATCCTGTTACCGACTCCCTCTATGAAGGTGGACAATCAAGGGTCTAGGGTCTGACTGTTGGTAAACAGCTGTGATACAGGTAAGTGATTATTCAGTACATATACTGACTTTTTTTTCTTTTTTGTCGTACAGTTTCCCAGGATTCCATTACTGACTCCCTCTCTGAAGGTGGACTATCAAGGGTCTAGGGTCTGAGTGTTCGTAAACAGCTGTGATACAGGTAAGTAATCATTCAGTTTCTATACACGTATTGACTTTTTTTTTCTTTTTTTTCATACAGTTTCCCAGGATCCTGTGAAGGTTGAAACGACTAACAAGGATTTCTCCATCTGCATCTCCATTCTCTACTATGACTGGCTGGCAGGTATTCTGTCCATCTTGAACTGTGTGAGTCTGACTGTTCGTAATAGCTTTGATACAGGTAAGTGATCATTCAGTTTCTATACATGTATTGACTCTTTTTTCTTTTTTCTCGTACAGTTTCCTAGGATCCCGTGACCGACTCCCTCTCTGAATGTGGAAACGACTAACAAGAGTCTATCCATTTTCTTCTCACTTCACAACTCTATATAGGTAAATACAGCTATATTCTGTCCATCTTCAGCTGTGTGAGGCTGAATGTTCGTAAACAGCTGTTATACAGGTAAGTGATTGTTCAGTTTCTATACACGTTCTGACTTTTTTCTTTTTTGTCGTACAGTTTCCCAGGATTCCATTACCGACTCCCTCTCTGAAGGTGGACTATCAAGGGTCTAGGGTCTGACTGTTGGTAAAGAGCTGTGATACTGGTAAGTGATTATTCAGTATATATACTGACTTTTTTTTCTTTTTTCTTGTACAGTTTTGCAGGATCCTGTTACCGACTCCCTCTCTGAAGGTGGACAATCAAGGGTCTAGGGTCTGACTGTTGGTAAACAGCTGTGATACAGGTAAGTGATCATTCAGTACATGTATTGACTTTTTTTTTCTTTTGTCGTACAGTTTCCCAGGATTCCATTACCGACTCCCTCTCTGAAGGTGGACAATCAAGGGTCTAGGGTCTGACTGTTGGTAAACAGCTGTGATACTGGTAAGTGATTATTCAGTACATATACTGACTTTATTTTCTTTTTTGTTGTACAGTTTCGCAGGATCCTGTTACCGACTCCCTCTCTGAAGGTGGACTATCAAGGGTCTAGGGTCTGACTGTTGGTAAACAGCTGTGATACTGCTAAGTGATTATTCAGTACATATACTAACTTTTTTTTTCTTTTTTGTTGTACAGTTTCGCAGGATCCCGTGACCGACTCCCTCTATGAAGGTGGACAATCAAGGGTCTAGGGTCTGACTGTTGGTAAACAGCTGTGATACTGGTAAGTGATTATTCAGTACATATACTGACTTTTTTTTCTTTTTTCTTGTACACTTTCGCAGGACCCTGTTACCGACTCCCTCTCTGAAGGTGCACTATCAAGGGTCTAGGGTCTGACTGTTCGTAAACAGCTTTGATACAAGTAAGTGATTATTCAGTTTCTATACACGTACTGATTTTTTTTTTTTCTTTTTTGTTATACAGTTTCCCAGGATTCTATTACCGACTCCCTCTCTGAAGGTGGACTATCAAGGGTCTAGGGTCTGACTGTTGGTAAACAGCTGTGATACTGGTAAGTGATTATTCAGTACATATACTGACTTTTTTTTTTCTTTTTTCTTGTACACTTTTGTAGGATCCTGTTACCGACTCCCTCTCTGAAGGTGCACTATCAAGGGTCTAGGGTCTGACTGTTCGTAAACAGCTTTGATACAGGTAAGTGATCATTCAGTTTCTATACACGTACTGATTTTTTTTTTTTCTTTTTTGTTATACAGTTTCCCAGGATTCTATTACCGACTCCCTCTCTGAAGGTGGACTATCAAGGGTCTAGGGTCTGACTGTTCGTGAACAGCTGTGATACAGGTAAGTGATTATTCAGTTTCTATACATGTATTGACTTTTTTTTTCTTTTTTGTCGTACAGTTTCCCAGGATCCTGTGAAGGTTGAAACGACTAACAAGGATTTCTCCATCTGCATCTCCATTCTCTACTATGACTGGCTGGCAGGTATTCTGTCCATCTATAACTGTGTGAGTCTGACTGTTCGTAATAGCTTTGATACAGGTAAGTGATCATTCAGTTTCTATACATGTATTGACTCTTTTTTCTTTTTTCTCGTACAGTTTCCTAGGATCCCGTGACCGACTCCCTCTCTGAATGTGGAAACGACTAACAAGAGTCTATCCATTTTCTTCTCACTTCACAACTCTATATAGGTAAATACAGCTATATTCTGTAAATCTTCAGCTGTGTGAGGCTGAATGTTCGTAAACAGCTGTTATACAGGTAAGTGATTGTTCAGTTTCTATACACGTTCTGACTTTTTTCTTTTTTGTCGTACAGTTTCCCAGGATTCCATTACCGACTCCCTCTCTGAAGGTGGACTATCAAGGGTCTAGGGTCTGAGTGTTCGTGAACAGCTGTGATACTGGTAAGTGATCATTCAGTACATGTATTGACTTTTTTTCTTTCTTTTTTGTCGCACAGTTTCGCAGGATCCCATTACCGACTCCCTCTATGAAGGTGGACAATCAAGGGTCTAGGGTCTGACTGTTGGTAAACAGCTGTGATACTGGTAAGTGATTATTCAGTACATATACTAACTTTTTTTTTTCTTTTTTGTTGTACAGTTTCGCAGGATCCCGTGACCGACTCCCTCTATGAAGGTGGACAATCAAGGGTCTAGGGTCTGACTGTTGGTAAACAGCTGTGATACTGGTAAGTGATTATTCAGTACATATACTGACTTTTTTTTCTTTTTTCTTGTACACTTTCGCAGGACCCTGTTACCGACTCCCTCTCTGAAGGTGCACTATCAAGGGTCTAGGGTCTGACTGTTCGTAAACAGCTTTGATACAAGTAAGTGATTATTCAGTTTCTATACACGTATTGACTTTTTTTCTTTCTTGTCATACAATTTCCCAGGATCCCATTTCGGACTCCCCCTCTGAAGGTGGACTATCAAGGGTCTAGGGTCTGAGTGTTCGTGAACAGCTGTGATACAGGTAAGTGATCATTCAGTACATGTATTTACTTTTTTTTTTTCTTTTTTGTTGTACAGTTTCGCAGGATCCCGTGACCGACTCCCTCTATGAAGGTGGACAATCAAGGGTCTAGGGTCTGACTGTTGGTAAACAGCTGTGATACTGGTAAGTGATTATTCAGTACATATACTGACTTTATTTTCTTTTTTGTTGTACAGTTTCGCAGGATCCTGTTACCGACTCCCTCTCTGAAGGTGGACTATCAAGGGTCTAGGGTCTGAGTGTTCGTGAACAGCTGTGATACTGGTAAGTGATCATTCAGTACATGTATTGACTTTTTTTTTTCATTTTTGTCGTACAGTTTCGCAGGATCCCATTACCGACTCCCTTTATGAAGGTGGACAATCAAGGGTGTAGGGTCTAACTTTTGGTAAACAGCTGTGATACTGGTAAGTGATTATTCAGTACATATACTGACTTTTTTTTCTTTTTTCTTGTACAATTTCGCAGGATCCTGTTACCGACTCCCTCTCTGAAGGTGGACTATCAAGGGTCTAGGGTCTGAGTGTTCGTGAACAGCTGTGATACAGGTAAGTGATCATTCAGTACATGTATTGACTTTTTTTTTTCTTTTTTGTCATACAGTTTCGCAGGATCCTGTTACCGACTCCCTCTATGAAGGTGGACAATCAAGGGTCTAGGGTCTGACTGTTGGTAAACAGCTGTGATACTGGTAAGTGATTATTCAGTACATATACTGACTTTATTTTCTTTTTTGTTGTACAGTTTCGCAGGATCCTGTTACCGACTCCCTCTCTGAAGGTGGACTATCAAGGGTCTAGGGTCTGACTGTTGGTAAACAGCTGTGATACTGGTAAGTGATTATTCAGTACATATACTAACTTTTTTTTTCTTTTTTGTTGTACAGTTTCGCAGGATCCCGTGACCGACTCCCTCTATGAAGGTGGACAATCAAGGGTCTAGGGTCTGACTGTTGGTAAACAGCTGTGATACTGGTAAGTGATTATTCAGTACATATACTGACTTTATTTTCTTTTTTGTTGTACAGTTTCGCAGGATCCTGTTACCGACTCCCTCTCTGAAGGTGGACTATCAAGGGTCTAGGGTCTGAGTGTTCGTGAACAGCTGTGATACTGGTAAGTGATCATTCAGTACATGTATTGACTTTTTTTTTTCATTTTTGTCGTACAGTTTCGCAGGATCCCATTACCGACTCCCTTTATGAAGGTGGACAATCAAGGGTGTAGGGTCTAACTTTTGGTAAACAGCTGTGATACTGGTAAGTGATTATTCAGTACATATACTGACTTTTTTTTCTTTTTTCTTGTACAATTTCGCAGGATCCTGTTACCGACTCCCTCTCTGAAGGTGGACTATCAAGGGTCTAGGGTCTGAGTGTTCGTGAACAGCTGTGATACAGGTAAGTGATCATTCAGTACATGTATTGACTTTTTTTTTTCTTTTTTGTCATACAGTTTCGCAGGATCCTGTTACCGACTCCCTCTATGAAGGTGGACAATCAAGGGTCTAGGGTCTGACTGTTGGTAAACAGCTGTGATACTTGTAAGTGATTATTCAGTACATATACTGACTTTATTTTCTTTTTTGTTGTACAGTTTCGCAGGATCCCGTGACCGACTCCCTCTATGAAGGTGGACAATCAAGGGTCTAGGGTCTGACTGTTGGTAAACAGCTGTGATACTGGTAAGTGATTATTCAGTACATATACTGACTTTTTTTTCTTTTTTCTTGTACACTTTCGCAGGACCCTGTTACCGACTCCCTCTCTGAAGGTGCACTATCAAGGGTCTAGGGTCTGACTGTTCGTAAACAGCTTTGATACAAGTAAGTGTTTATTCAGTTTCTATACACGTATTGACTTTTTTTCTTTCTTGTCATACAATTTCCCAGGATCCCATTTCGGACTCCCCCTCTGAAGGTGGACTATCAAGGGTCTAGGGTCTGAGTGTTCGTGAACAGCTGTGATACAGGTAAGTGATCATTCAGTACATGTATTGACTTTTTTTTTTTCTTTTTTGTCGTACAGTTTCGCAGGATCCCATTACCGACTCCCTCTATGAAGGTGGACAATCAAGGGTCTAGGGTCTGACTGTTGGTAAACAGCTGTGATACTGGTAAGTGATTATTCAGTACATATACTGACTTTTTTTTCTTTTTTGTCGTACAGTTTCCCAGGATTCCATTACTGACTCCCTCTCTGAAGGTGGACTATCAAGGGTCTAGTGTCTGACTGTTCGTGAACAGCTGTGATACAGGTAAGTAATCATTCAGTTTCTATACACGTATTGACTTTTTTTTTCTTTTTTTTCGTACAGTTTCCCAGGATCCCGTGAAGGTTGAAACGACTAACAAGGATTTCTCCATCTGCATCTCCATTCTCTACTATGACTGGCTGGCAGGTATTCTGTCCATCTTGAACTGTGTGAGTCTGACTGTTCGTAATAGCTTTGATACAGGTAAGTGATCATTCAGTTTCTATACATGTATTGACTCTTTTTTCTTTTTTCTCGTACAGTTTCCTAGGATCCTGTGACCGACTCCCTCTCTGAATGTGGAAACGACTAACAAGAGTCTATCCATTTTCTTCTCACTTCACAACTCTATATAGGTAAATACAGCTATATTCTGTCCATCTTCAGCTGTGTGAGGCTGAATGTTCGTAAACAGCTGTTATACAGGTAAGTGATTGTTCAGTTTCTATACACGTTCTGACTTTTTTCTTTTTTGTCGTACAGTTTCCCAGGATTCCATTACCGACTCCCTCTCTGAAGGTGGACTATCAAGGGTCTAGGGTCTGACTGTTGGTAAAGAGCTGTGATACTGGTAAGTGATTATTCAGTATATATACTGACTTTTTTTTCTTTTTTGTTGTACAGTTTCGCAGGATCCTGTAACCGACTCCCTCTCTGAAGGTGGACTATCAAGGGTCTAGGGTCTGAATGTTGGTAAACAGCTGTGATACTGGTAAGTGATTATTCAGTACATATACTAACTTTTTTTTTCTTTTTTGTTGTACAGTTTCGCAGGATCCCGTGACCGACTCCCTCTATGAAGGTGGACAATCAAGGGTCTAGGGTCTGACTGTTGGTAAACAGCTGTGATACTGGTAAGTGATTATTCAGTACATATACTGACTTTATTTTCTATTTTGTTGTACAGTTTCGCAGGATCCTGTTACCGACTCCCTCTCTGAAGGTGGACTATCAAAGGTCTAGGGTCTGACTGTTCGTAAACAGCTTTGATACAAGTAAGTGATTATTCAGTACATATACTGACTTTTTTTTCTTTTTTGTCGTACAGTTTCCCAGGATTCCATTACTGACTCCCTCTCTGAAGGTGGACTATCAAGGGTCTAGGGTCTGAGTGTTCGTAAACAGCTGTGATACTGGTAAGTGATTATTCAGTACATATACTGACTTTTTTTTCTTTTTTCTTGTACACTTTTGCAGGATCCTGTTACCGACTCCCTCTCTGAAGGTGCACTATCAAGGGTCTAGGGTCTGACTGTTCGTAAACAGCTTTGATACAGGTAAGTGATCATTCAGTTTCTATACACGTACTGACTTTTTTTTTCTTTTTTGTCATACAGTTTCCCAGGATTCTATTACCGACTCCCTCTCTGAAGGTGGACTATCAAGGGTCTAGTGTCTGACTGTTCGTGAACAGCTGTGATACAGGTAAGTAATCATTCAGTTTCTATACACGTATTGACTTTTTTTTTCTTTTTTTTCGTACAGTTTCCCAGGATCCCGTGAAGGTTGAAACGACTAACAAGAATTTCTCCGTCTGCATCTCCATTCTCTACTATGACTGGCTGGCAGGTATTCTGTCCATCTTGAACTGTGTGAGTCTGACTGTTCGTAATAGCTTTGATACAGGTAAGTGATCATTCAGTTTCTATACATGTATTGACTCTTTTTTCTTTTTTCTCGTACAGTTTCCTAGGATCCCGTGACCGACTCCCTCTCTGAATGTGGAAACGACTAACAAGAGTCTATCCATTTTCTTCTCACTTCACAACTCTATATAGGTAAATACAGCTATATTCTGTCCATCTTCAGCTGTGTGAGGCTGAATGTTCGTAAACAGCTGTTATACAGGTAAGTGATTGTTCAGTTTCTATACACGTTCTGACTTTTTTCTTTTTTGTCGTACAGTTTCCCAGGATTCCATTACCGACTCCCTCTCTGAAGGTGGACTATCAAGGGTCTAGGGTCTGACTGTTGGTAAAGAGCTGTGATACTGGTAAGTGATTATTCAGTATATATACTGACTTTTTTTTCTTTTTTCTTGTACAGTTTCGCAGGATCCTGTTACCGACTCCCTCTCTGAAGGTGGACTATCAAGGGTCTAGGGTCTGACTGTTGGTAAACAGCTGTGATACTGGTAAGTGATTATTCAGTACATATACTAACTTTTTTTTTCTTTATTGTTGTACAGTTTCGCAGGATCCCGTGACCGACTCCCTCTATGAAGGTGGACAATCAAGGGTCTAGGGTCTGACTGTTGGTAAACAGCTGTGAAACTGGTAAGTGATTATTCAGTACATATACTGACTTTATTTTCTATTTTGTCATACAGTTTCGCAGGATCCTGTTACCGACTCCCTCTCTGAAGGTGGACTATCAAGGGTCTAGGGTCTGACTGTTCGTAAACAGCTTTGATACAAGTAAGTGATTATTCAGTTTCTATAGACGTATTGACTTTTTTTCTTTCTTGTCATACAATTTCCCAGGATCCCATTTCGGACTCCCCCTCTGAAGGTGGACTATCAAGGGTCTAGGGTCTGACTGTTCGTAAACAGCTGTGATACTGGTAAGTGATCATTCAGTACATGTATTGACACTTTTTTTCTTTTGTCGTACATTTTCGCAGGATCCCATTACCGACTCCCTCTATGAAGGTGGACAATCAAGGGTCTAGGGTCTGACTGTTGGTAAACAGCTGTGATACTGGTAAGTGATTATTCAGTACATATACTGACTTTTTTTTTCTTTTTTGTCGTACAGTTTCCCAGGATTCCATTACTGACTCCCTCTCTGAAGGTGGACTATCAAGGGTCTAGTGTCTGACTGTTCATGAACAGCTGTGATACAGGTAAGTAATCATTCAGTTTCTATACACGTATTGACTTTTTTTTTCTTTTTTTTCGTACAGTTTCCCAGGATCCCGTGAAGGTTGAAACGACTAACAAGGATTTCTCCATCTGCATCTCCATTCTCTACTATGACTGGCTGGCAGGTATTCTGTCCATCTTGAACTGTGTGAGTCTGACTGTTCGTAATAGCTTTGATACAGGTAAGTGATCATTCAGTTTCTATACATGTATTGACTCTTTTTTCTTTTTTCTCGTACAGTTTCCTAGGATCCCGTGACCGACTCCCTCTCTGAATGTGGAAACGACTAACAAGAGTCTATCCATTTTCTTCTCACTTCACAACTCTATATAGGTAAATACAGCTATATTCTGTCCATCTTCAGCTGTGTGAGGCTGAATGTTCGTAAACAGCTGTTATACAGGTAAGTGATTGTTCAGTTTCTATACACGTTCTGACTTTTTTCTTTTTTGTCGTACAGTTTCCCAGGATTCCATTACCGACTCCCTCTCTGAAGGTGGACTATCAAGGGTCTAGGGTCTGACTGTTGGTAAAGAGCTGTGATACTGGTAAGTGATTATTCAGTATATATACTGACTTTTTTTTCTTTTTTCTTGTACAGTTTTGCAGGATCCTGTTACCGACTCCCTCTCTGAAGGTGGACAATCAAGGGTCTAGGGTCTGACTGTTGGTAAACAGCTGTGATACAGGTAAGTGATCATTCAGTACATGTATTGACTTTTTTTTTCTTTTGTCGTACAGTTTCCCAGGATTCCATTACCGACTCCCTCTCTGAAGGTGGACAATCAAGGGTCTAGGGTCTGAGTGTTCGTGAACAGCTGTGATACAGGTAAGTGATCATTCAGTACATGTATTGACTTTTTTTTTTCTTTTTTGTCATACAGTTTCGCAGGATCCTGTTACCGACTCCCTCTCTGAAGGTGGACTATCAAGGGTCTAGGGTCTGACTGTTGGTAAACAGCTGTGATACTGCTAAGTGATTATTCAGTACATATACTAACTTTTTTTTTCTTTTTTGTTGTACAGTTTCGCAGGATCCCGTGACCGACTCCCTCTATGAAGGTGGACAATCAAGGGTCTAGGGTCTGACTGTTGGTAAACAGCTGTGATACTGGTAAGTGATTATTCAGTACATATACTGACTTTTTTTTCTTTTTTCTTGTACACTTTCGCAGGACCCTGTTACCGACTCCCTTTATGAAGGTGGACAATCAAGGGTCTAGGGTCTAACTTTTGGTAAACAGCTGTGATACTGGTAAGTGATTATTCAGTACATATACTGACTTTTTTTTCTTTTTTCTTGTACAATTTCGCAGGATCCTGTTACCGACTCCCTCTCTGAAGGTGGACTATCAAGGGTCTAGGGTCTGAGTGTTCGTGAACAGCTGTGATACAGGTAAGTGATCATTCAGTACATGTATTGACTTTTTTTTTTCTTTTTTGTCATACAGTTTCGCAGGATCCTGTTACCGACTCCCTCTATGAAGGTGGACAATCAAGGGTCTAGGGTCTGACTGTTGGTAAACAGCTGTGATACTGGTAAGTGATTATTCAGTACATATACTGACTTTATTTTCTTTTTTGTTGTACAGTTTCGCAGGATCCTGTTACCGACTCCCTCTCTGAAGGTGGACTATCAAGGGTCTAGGGTCTGACTGTTGGTAAACAGCTGTGATACTGGTAAGTGATTATTCAGTACATATACTAACTTTTTTTTTCTTTTTTGTTGTACAGTTTCGCAGGATCCCGTGACCGACTCCCTCTATGAAGGTGGACAATCAAGGGTCTAGGGTCTGACTGTTGGTAAACAGCTGTGATACTGGTAAGTGATTATTCAGTACATATACTGACTTTATTTTCTTTTTTGTTGTACAGTTTCGCAGGATCCTGTTACCGACTCCCTCTCTGAAGGTGGACTATCAAGGGTCTAGGGTCTGAGTGTTCGTGAACAGCTGTGATACTGGTAAGTGATCATTCAGTACATGTATTGACTTTTTTTTTTCTTTTTTGTCATACAGTTTCGCAGGATCCTGTTACCGACTCCCTCTATGAAGGTGGACAATCAAGGGTCTAGGGTCTGACTGTTGGTAAACAGCTGTGATACTTGTAAGTGATTATTCAGTACATATACTGACTTTATTTTCTTTTTTGTTGTACAGTTTCGCAGGATCCCGTGACCGACTCCCTCTATGAAGGTGGACAATCAAGGGTCTAGGGTCTGACTGTTGGTAAACAGCTGTGATACTGGTAAGTGATTATTCAGTACATATACTGACTTTTTTTTCTTTTTTCTTGTACACTTTCGCAGGACCCTGTTACCGACTCCCTCTCTGAAGGTGCACTATCAAGGGTCTAGGGTCTGACTGTTCGTAAACAGCTTTGATACAAGTAAGTGATTATTCAGTTTCTATACACGTATTGACTTTTTTTCTTTCTTGTCATACAATTTCCCAGGATCCCATTTCGGACTCCCCCTCTGAAGGTGGACTATCAAGGGTCTAGGGTCTGAGTGTTCGTGAACAGCTGTGATACAGGTAAGTGATCATTCAGTACATGTATTGACTTTTTTTTTTTCTTTTTTGTCGTACAGTTTCGCAGGATCCCATTACCGACTCCCTCTATGAAGGTGGACAATCAAGGGTCTAGGGTCTGACTGTTGGTAAACAGCTGTGATACTGGTAAGTGATTATTCAGTACATATACTGACTTTTTTTTCTTTTTTGTCGTACAGTTTCCCAGGATTCCATTACTGACTCCCTCTCTGAAGGTGGACTATCAAGGGTCTAGTGTCTGACTGTTCGTGAACAGCTGTGATACAGGTAAGTAATCATTCAGTTTCTATACACGTATTGACTTTTTTTTTCTTTTTTTTCGTACAGTTTCCCAGGATCCCGTGAAGGTTGAAACGACTAACAAGGATTTCTCCATCTGCATCTCCATTCTCTACTATGACTGGCTGGCAGGTATTCTGTCCATCTTGAACTGTGTGAGTCTGACTGTTCGTAATAGCTTTGATACAGGTAAGTGATCATTCAGTTTCTATACATGTATTGACTCTTTTTTCTTTTTTCTCGTACAGTTTCCTAGGATCCTGTGACCGACTCCCTCTCTGAATGTGGAAACGACTAACAAGAGTCTATCCATTTTCTTCTCACTTCACAACTCTATATAGGTAAATACAGCTATATTCTGTCCATCTTCAGCTGTGTGAGGCTGAATGTTCGTAAACAGCTGTTATACAGGTAAGTGATTGTTCAGTTTCTATACACGTTCTGACTTTTTTCTTTTTTGTCGTACAGTTTCCCAGGATTCCATTACCGACTCCCTCTCTGAAGGTGGACTATCAAGGGTCTAGGGTCTGACTGTTGGTAAAGAGCTGTGATACTGGTAAGTGATTATTCAGTATATATACTGACTTTTTTTTCTTTTTTGTTGTACAGTTTCGCAGGATTCCATTACTGACTCCCTCTCTGAAGGTGGACTATCAAGGGTCTAGGGTCTGAGTGTTCGTAAACAGCTGTGATACTGGTAAGTGATTATTCAGTACATATACTGACTTTTTTTTCTTTTTTCTTGTACACTTTTGCAGGATCCTGTTACCGACTCCCTCTCTGAAGGTGCACTATCAAGGGTCTAGGGTCTGACTGTTCGTAAACAGCTTTGATACAGGTAAGTGATCATTCAGTTTCTATACACGTACTGACTTTTTTTTTCTTTTTTGTCATACAGTTTCCCAGGATTCTATTACCGACTCCCTCTCTGAAGGTGGACTATCAAGGGTCTAGTGTCTGACTGTTGGTAAACAGCTGTGATACTGGTAAGTGATTATTCAGTACATATACTAACTTTTTTTTTTCTTTTTTGTTGTACAGTTTCGCAGGATCCCGTGACCGACTCCCTCTATGAAGGTGGACAATCAAGGGTCTAGGGTCTGACTGTTGGTAAACAGCTGTGATACTGGTAAGTGATTATTCAGTACATATACTGACTTTATTTTCTATTTTGTTGTACAGTTTCGCAGGATCCTGTTACCGACTCCCTCTCTGAAGGTGGACTATCAAGGGTCTAGGGTCTGAGTGTTCGTGAACAGCTGTGATACAGGTAAGTGATCATTCAGTACATGTATTGACTTTTTTTTTCTTTTTTGTCGCACAGTTTCGCAGGATCCCATTACCGACTCCCTCTATGAAGGTGGACAATCAAGGGTCTAGGGTCTGACTGTTGGTAAACAGCTGTGATACTGGTAAGTGATTATTCAGTACATATACTAACTTTTTTTTTCTTTATTGTTGTACAGTTTCGCAGGATCCCGTGACCGACTCCCTCTATGAAGGTGGACAATCAAGGGTCTAGGGTCTGACTGTTGGTAAACAGCTGTGAAACTGGTAAGTGATTATTCAGTACATATACTGACTTTATTTTCTATTTTGTCATACATTTTCGCAGGATCCTGTTACCGACTCCCTCTCTGAAGGTGGACTATCAATCGTCTAGGGTCTGACTGTTCGTGAACAGCTGTGATACAGGTAAGTGATCATTCAGTTTCTATACACGTATTGACTCTTTTTTCTTTTTTGTCGTACAGTTTCCCAGGATCCCGTGAAGGTTGAAACGACTAACAAGGATTTCTCCATCTGCATCTCCATTCTCTACTATGACTGGCTGGCAGGTATTCTGTCCATCTTGAACTGTGTGAGTCTGACTGTTCGTAATAGCTTTGATACAGGTAAGTGATCATTCAGTTTCTATACATGTATTGACTCTTTTTTCTTTTTTCTCGTACAATTTCCTAGGATCCCGTGACCGACTCCCTCTCTGAATGTGGAAACGACTAACAAGAGTCTATCCATTTTCTTCTCACTTCACAACTCTATATAGGTAAATACAGCTATATTCTGTCCATCTTCAGCTGTGTGAGGCTGAATGTTCGTAAACAGCTGTTATACAGGTAAGTGATTGTTCAGTTTCTATACACGTTCTGACTTTTTTCTTTTTTGTCGTACAGTTTCCCAGGATTCCATTACCGACTCCCTCTCTGAAGGTGGACTATCAAGGGTCTAGGGTCTGACTGTTGGTAAAGAGCTGTGATACTGGTAAGTGATTATTCAGTATATATACTGACTTTTTTTTCTTTTTTCTTGTACAGTTTTGCAGGATCCTGTTACCGACTCCCTCTCTGAAGGTGGACAATCAAGGGTCTAGGGTCTGACTGTTGGTAAACAGCTGTGATACAGGTAAGTGATCATTCAGTACATGAATTGACTTTTTTTCTCTTTTGTCGTACAGTTTCGCAGGATCCCATTACCGACTCCCTCTATGAAGGTGGACAATCAAGGGTCTAGGGTCTGACTGTTGGTAAACAGCTGTGATACTGGTAAGTGATTATTCTTGTCATACAATTTCCCAGGATCCCATTTCGGACTCCCCCTCTGAAGGTGGACTATCAAGGGTCTAGGGTCTGAGTGTTCGTGGACAGCTGTGATACAGGTAAGTGATCATTCAGTACATGTATTGACTTTTTTTTTCTTTTTTGTCGTACAGTTTCCCAGGATCCCATTACTGACTCCCTTTATGAAGGTGGACAATCAAGGGTGTAGGGTCTAACTTTTGGTAAACAGCTGTGATACTGGTAAGTGATTATTCAGTACATATACTGACTTTTTTTTTTCTTTTTTCTTGTACACTTTCGCAGGATCCTCTTACCGACTCCCTCTCTGAAGGTGCACTATCAAGGTTCTAGGGTCTGACTGTTCGTAAACAGCTTTGATACAAGTAAGTGATCATTCAGTTTCTATACATGTATTGACTTTTTTTTCTTTTTTGTCGTACAGTTTCCTAGCATCCCGTGACCGACTCCCTCTCTGAAGGTGGAAACGACTAACAAGAGTCTATCCATTTTCTTCTCACTTCACAACTCTATATAGGTAAATACAGCTATATTCTGTCCATCTTCAGCTGTGTGAGGCTGAATGTTCGTAAACAGCTGTTATACAGGTAAGTGATCATTCAGTTTCTATACATGTATTGACTTTTTTTTCTTTTTGTCGTACAGTTTCCCAGGATTCCATTATCAACTCCCTCTATGAAGGTGGACAATCAAGGGTCTAGGGTCTGACTGTTGGTAAACAGCTGTGATACTGGTAAGTGATTATTCAGTACATATACTGAGTTTTTTTTCTTTTTTGTCGTACAGTTTCCCAGGATTCCATTACTGACTCCCTCTCTGAAGGTGGACTATCAAGGGTCTAGGGTCTGAGTGTTCGTGAACAGCTGTGATACAGGTAAGTGATCATTCAGTACATGTATTGACTTTTTTTTTTCTTTTTTGTTGTACAGTTTCGCAGGATCCCATTACCGACTCCCTCTATGAAGGTGGACAATCAAGGGTCTAGGGTCTGACTGTTGGTAAACAGCTGTGATACTGGTAAGTGATTATTCAGTACATATACTGACTTTTTTTTTTCTTTTTTCTTGTACACTTTTGCAGGATCCTGTTACCGACTCCCTCTCTGAAGGTGCACTATCAAGGGTCTAGGGTCTGACTGTTCGTAAACAGCTTTGATACAGGTAAGTGATCATTCAGTTTCTATACACGTACTGATTTTTTTTTTTTCTTTTTTGTTATACAGTTTCCCAGGATTCTATTACCGACTCCCTCTCTGAAGGTGGACTATCAAGGGTCTAGGGTCTGACTGTTCGTGAACAGCTGTGATACAGGTAAGTGATTATTCAGTTTCTATACATGTATTGACTTTTTTTTTCTTTTTTGTCGTACAGTTTCCCAGGATCCTGTGAAGGTTGAAACGACTAACAAGGATTTCTCCATCTGCATCTCCATTCTCTACTATGACTGGCTGGCAGGTATTCTGTCCATCTATAACTGTGTGAGTCTGACTGTTCGTAATAGCTTTGATACAGGTAAGTGATCATTCAGTTTCTATACATGTATTGACTCTTTTTTCTTTTTTCTCGTACAGTTTCCTAGGATCCCGTGACCGACTCCCTCTCTGAATGTGGAAACGACTAACAAGAGTCTATCCATTTTCTTCTCACTTCACAACTCTATATAGGTAAATACAGCTATATTCTGTCCATCTTCAGCTGTGTGAGGCTGAATGTTCGTAAACAGCTGTTATACAGGTAAGTGATTGTTCAGTTTCTATACACGTTCTGACTTTTTTCTTTTTTGTCGTACAGTTTCCCAGGATTCCATTACCGACTCCCTCTCTGAAGGTGGACTATCAAGGGTCTAGGGTCTGACTGTTGGTAAAGAGCTGTGATACTGGTAAGTGATTATTCAGTATATATACTGACTTTTTTTTCTTTTTTCTTGTACAGTTTTGCAGGATCCTGTTACCGACTCCCTCTCTGAAGGTGGACAATCAAGGGTCTAGGGTCTGACTGTTGGTAAACAGCTGTGATACAGGTATGTTATCATTCAGTACATGTATTGACTTTTTTTTTTCTTTTTTGTTGTACAGTTTCGCAGGATCCCATTACCGACTCCCTCTATGAAGGTGGACAATCAAGGGTCTAGGGTCTGACTGTTGGTAAACAGCTGTGATACTGGTAAGTGATTATTCAGTGTATATATACTAACTTTTTTTTCTTTTTTGTTGTACAGTTTCGCAGGATCCTGTTACCGACTCCCTCTATGAAGGTGGACAATCAAGGGTCTAGGGTCTGAATGTTGGTAAACAGCTGTGATACTGGTAAGTGATCATTCAGTATATGTATTGACTTTTTTCTTTTTTGTCGTACAGTTTCCCAGGATTCCATTATCGACTCCCTCTCTGAAGGTGGACTATCAAGGGTCTAGGGTCTGACTGTTGGTAAAGAGCTGTGATACTGGTAAGTGATTATTCAGTATATATATACTGACTTTTTTTTCATTTTTCTTGTACAGTTTTGCAGGATCCTGTTACCGACTCCCTCTCTGAAGGTGGACAATCAAGGGTCTAGGGTCTGACTGTTGGTAAACAGCTGTGATACAGGTAAGTGATCATTCAGTACATGTATTGACTTTTTTTTTCTTTTGTCGTACAGTTTCGCAGGATCCCATTACCGACTCCCTCTATGAAGGTGGACAATCAAGGGTCTAGGGTCTGACTGTTGGTAAACAGCTGTGATACTGGTAAGTGATTATTCAGTGCATATACTAACTTTTTTTTTTCTTTTTTGTTGTACAGTTTCGCAGGATCCCGTGACCGACTCCCTCTATGAAGGTGGACAATCAAGGGTCTAGGGTCTGACTGTTGGTAAACAGCTGTGATACTGGTAAGTGATTATTCAGTACATATACTGACTTTTTTTTCTTTTTTCTTGTACACTTTCGCAGGACCCTGTTACCGACTCCCTCTCTGAAGGTGCACTATCAAGGGTCTAGGGTCTGACTGTTCGTAAACAGCTTTGATACAAGTAAGTGATTATTCAGTTTCTATACACGTATTGACTTTTTTTCTTTCTTGTCATACAATTTCCCAGGATCCCATTTCGGACTCCCCCTCTGAAGGTGGACTATCAAGGGTCTAGGGTCTGAGTGTTCGTGAACAGCTGTGATACAGGTAAGTGATCATTCAGTACATGTATTTACTTTTTTTTTTTCTTTTTTGTTGTACAGTTTCGCAGGATCCCGTGACCGACTCCCTCTATGAAGGTGGACAATCAAGGGTCTAGGGTCTGACTGTTGGTAAACAGCTGTGATACTGGTAAGTGATTATTCAGTACATATACTGACTTTATTTTCTTTTTTGTTGTACAGTTTCGCAGGATCCTGTTACCGACTCCCTCTCTGAAGGTGGACTATCAAGGGTCTAGGGTCTGAGTGTTCGTGAACAGCTGTGATACTGGTAAGTGATCATTCAGTACATGTATTGACTTTTTTTTTTCATTTTTGTCGTACAGTTTCGCAGGATCCCATTACCGACTCCCTTTATGAAGGTGGACAATCAAGGGTGTAGGGTCTAACTTTTGGTAAACAGCTGTGATACAGGTAAGTGATTATTCAGTACATATACTGACTTTTTTTTCTTTTTTCTTGTACAGTTTCGCAGGATCCTGTTACCGACTCCCTCTCTGAAGGTGGACTATCAAGGGTCTAGGGTCTGAGTGTTCGTGAACAGCTGTGATACAGGCAAGTGATCATTCAGTACATGTATTGACTTTTTTTTTTCTTTTTTGTCATACAGTTTCGCAGGATCCTGTTACCGACTCCCTCTATGAAGGTGGACTATCAAGGGTCTAGGGTCTGAGTGTTCGTAAACAGCTGTGATACAGGTAAGTAATCATTCAGTTTCTATACACGTATTGACTTTTTTTTTCTTTTTTTTCGTACAGTTTCCCAGGATCCTGTGAAGGTTGAAACGACTAACAAGGATTTCTCCATCTGCATCTCCATTCTCTACTATGACTGGCTGGCAGGTATTCTGTCCATCTTGAACTGTGTGAGTCTGACTGTTCGTAATAGCTTTGATACAGGTAAGTGATCATTCAGTTTCTATACATGTATTGACTCTTTTTTCTTTTTTCTCGTACAGTTTCCTAGGATCCCGTGACCGACTCCCTCTCTGAATGTGGAAACGACTAACAAGAGTCTATCCATTTTCTTCTCACTTCACAACTCTATATAGGTAAATACAGCTATATTCTGTCCATCTTCAGCTGTGTGAGGCTGAATGTTCGTAAACAGCTGTTATACAGGTAAGTGATTGTTCAGTTTCTATACACGTTCTGACTTTTTTCTTTTTTGTCGTACAGTTTCCCAGGATTCCATTACCGACTCCCTCTCTGAAGGTGGACTATCAAGGGTCTAGGGTCTGACTGTTGGTAAAGAGCTGTGATACTGGTAAGTGATTATTCAGTATATATACTGACTTTTTTTTCTTTTTTCTTGTACAGTTTTGCAGGATCCTGTTACCGACTCCCTCTCTGAAGGTGGACAATCAAGGGTCTAGGGTCTGACTGTTGGTAAACAGCTGTGATACAGGTAAGTGATTATTCAGTACATATACTAACTTTTTTTTTCTTTTTTGTTGTACAGTTTCGCAGGATCCCGTGACCGACTCCCTCTATGAAGGTGGACAATCAAGGGTCTAGGGTCTGACTGTTGGTAAACAGCTGTGATACTGGTAAGTGATTATTCAGTACATATACTGACTTTTTTTTCTTTTTTCTTGTACACTTTCGCAGGACCCTGTTACCGACTCCCTCTCTGAAGGTGCACTATCAAGGGTCTAGGGTCTGACTGTTCGTAAACAGCTTTGATACAAGTAAGTGATTATTCAGTTTCTATACACGTATTGACTTTTTTTCTTTCTTGTCATACAATTTCCCAGGATCCCATTTCGGACTCCCCCTCTAAGGTGGACTATCAAGGGTCTAGGGTCTGAGTGTTCGTGAACAGCTGTGATACAGGTAAGTGATCATTCAGTACATGTATTGACTTTTTTTTTTTCTTTTTTGTCGTACAGTTTCGCAGGATCCCATTACCGACTCCCTCTATGAAGGTGGAAAATCAAGGGTCTAGGGTCTGACTGTTGGTAAACAGCTGTGATACTGGTAAGTGATTATTCAGTACATATACTAACTTTTTTTTTCTTTTTTGTTGTACAGTTTCGCAGGATCCCGTGACCGACTCCCTCTATGAAGGTGGACAATCAAGGGTCTAGGGTCTGACTTTTGGTAAACAGCTGTGATACTGGTAAGTGATTATTCAGTACATATACTAACTTTTTTTTTCATTTTTGTCGTACAGTTTCGCAGGATCCCATTACCGACTCCCTTTATGAAGGTGGACAATCAAGGGTGTAGGGTCTAACTTTTGGTAAACAGCTGTGATACTGGTAAGTGATTATTCAGTACATATACTGACTTTTTTTTCTTTTTTCTTGTACAATTTCGCAGGATCCTGTTACCGACTCCCTCTCTGAAGGTGGACTATCAAGGGTCTAGGGTCTGAGTGTTCGTGAACAGCTGTGATACAGGTAAGTGATCATTCAGTACATGTATTGACTTTTTTTTTTCTTTTTTGTCATACAGTTTCGCAGGATCCTGTTACCGACTCCCTCTATGAAGGTGGACAATCAAGGGTCTAGGGTCTGACTGTTGGTAAACAGCTGTGATACTGGTAAGTGATTATTCAGTAAATATACTGACTTTATTTTCTTTTTTGTTGTACAGTTTCGCAGGATCCTGTTACCGACTCCCTCTCTGAAGGTGGACTATCAAGGGTCTAGGGTCTGACTGTTGGTAAACAGCTGTGATACTGGTAAGTGATTATTCAGTACATATACTAACTTTTTTTTTCTTTTTTGTTGTACAGTTTCGCAGGATCCCGTGACCGACTCCCTCTATGAAGGTGGACAATCAAGGGTCTAGGGTCTGACTGTTGGTAAACAGCTGTGATACTGGTAAGTGATTATTCAGTACATATACTGACTTTATTTTCTTTTTTGTTGTACAGTTTCGCAGGATCCTGTTACCGACTCCCTCTCTGAAGGTGGACTATCAAGGGTCTAGGGTCTGAGTGTTCGTGAACAGCTGTGATACTGGTAAGTGATCATTCAGTACATGTATTGACTTTTTTTTTTCATTTTTGTCGTACAGTTTCGCAGGATCCCATTACCGACTCCCTTTATGAAGGTGGACAATCAAGGGTGTAGGGTCTAACTTTTGGTAAACAGCTGTGATACTGGTAAGTGATTATTCAGTACATATACTGACTTTTTTTTCTTTTTTCTTGTACAATTTCGCAGGATCCTGTTACCGACTCCCTCTCTGAAGGTGGACTATCAAGGGTCTAGGGTCTGAGTGTTCGTGAACAGCTGTGATACAGGTAAGTGATCATTCAGTACATGTATTGACTTTTTTTTTTCTTTTTTGTCATACAGTTTCGCAGGATCCTGTTACCGACTCCCTCTATGAAGGTGGACAATCAAGGGTCTAGGGTCTGACTGTTGGTAAACAGCTGTGATACTTGTAAGTGATTATTCAGTACATATACTGACTTTATTTTCTTTTTTGTTGTACAGTTTCGCAGGATCCCGTGACCGACTCCCTCTATGAAGGTGGACAATCAAGGGTCTAGGGTCTGACTGTTGGTAAACAGCTGTGATACTGGTAAGTGATTATTCAGTACATATACTGACTTTTTTTTCTTTTTTCTTGTACACTTTCGCAGGACCCTGTTACCGACTCCCTCTCTGAAGGTGCACTATCAAGGGTCTAGGGTCTGACTGTTCGTAAACAGCTTTGATACAAGTAAGTGATTATTCAGTTTCTATACACGTATTGACTTTTTTTCTTTCTTGTCATACAATTTCCCAGGATCCCATTTCGGACTCCCCCTCTGAAGGTGGACTATCAAGGGTCTAGGGTCTGAGTGTTCGTGAACAGCTGTGATACAGGTAAGTGATCATTCAGTACATGTATTGACTTTTTTTTTTTCTTTTTTGTCGTACAGTTTCGCAGGATCCCATTACCGACTCCCTCTATGAAGGTGGACAATCAAGGGTCTAGGGTCTGACTGTTGGTAAACAGCTGTGATACTGGTAAGTGATTATTCAGTACATATACTGACTTTTTTTTCTTTTTTGTCGTACAGTTTCCCAGGATTCCATTACTGACTCCCTCTCTGAAGGTGGACTATCAAGGGTCTAGTGTCTGACTGTTCGTGAACAGCTGTGATACAGGTAAGTAATCATTCAGTTTCTATACACGTATTGACTTTTTTTTTCTTTTTTTTCGTACAGTTTCCCAGGATCCCGTGAAGGTTGAAACGACTAACAAGGATTTCTCCATCTGCATCTCCATTCTCTACTATGACTGGCTGGCAGGTATTCTGTCCATCTTGAACTGTGTGAGTCTGACTGTTCGTAATAGCTTTGATACAAGTAAGTGATCATTCAGTTTCTATACATGTATTGACTCTTTTTTCTTTTTTCTCGTACAGTTTCCTAGGATCCTGTGACCGACTCCCTCTCTGAATGTGGAAACGACTAACAAGAGTCTATCCATTTTCTTCTCACTTCACAACTCTATATAGGTAAATACAGCTATATTCTGTCCATCTTCAGCTGTGTGAGGCTGAATGTTCGTAAACAGCTGTTATACAGGTAAGTGATTGTTCAGTTTCTATACACGTTCTGACTTTTTTCTTTTTTGTCGTACAGTTTCCCAGGATTCCATTACCGACTCCCTCTCTGAAGGTGGACTATCAAGGGTCTAGGGTCTGACTGTTGGTAAAGAGCTGTGATACTGGTAAGTGATTATTCAGTATATATACTGACTTTTTTTTCTTTTTTGTTGTACAGTTTCGCAGGATCCTGTAACCGACTCCCTCTCTGAAGGTGGACTATCAAGGGTCTAGGGTCTGACTGTTGGTAAACAGCTGTGATACTGGTAAGTGATTATTCAGTACATATACTAACTTTTTTTTTCTTTTTTGTTGTACAGTTTCGCAGGATCCTGTTACCGACTCCCTCTCTGAAGGTGGACTATCAAGGGTCTAGGGTCTGAGTGTTCGTGAACAGCTGTGATACAGGTAAGTGATCATTCAGTACATGTATTGACTTTTTTTTTCTTTTTTGTCGCACAGTTTCGCAGGATCCCATTACCGACTCCCTCTATGAAGGTGGACAATCAAGGGTCTAGGGTCTGACTGTTGGTAAACAGCTGTGATACTGGTAAGTGATTATTCAGTACATATACTAACTTTTTTTTTCTTTATTGTTGTACAGTTTCGCAGGATCCCGTGACCGACTCCCTCTATGAAGGTGGACAATCAAGGGTCTAGGGTCTGACTGTTGGTAAACAGCTGTGAAACTGGTAAGTGATTATTCAGTACATATACTGACTTTATTTTCTATTTTGTCATACAGTTTCGCAGGATCCTGTTACCGACTCCCTCTCTGAAGGTGGACTATCAAGGGTCTAGGGTCTGACTGTTCGTAAACAGCTTTGATACAAGTAAGTGATTATTCAGTACATATACTGACTTTTTTTTCTTTTTTGTCGTACAGTTTCCCAGGATTCCATTACTGACTCCCTCTCTGAAGGTGGACTATCAAGGGTCTAGGGTCTGAGTGTTCGTAAACAGCTGTGATACTGGTAAGTGATTATTCAGTACATATACTGACTTTTTTTTCTTTTTTCTTGTACACTTTTGCAGGATCCTGTTACCGACTCCCTCTCTGAAGGTGCACTATCAAGGGTCTAGGGTCTGACTGTTCGTAAACAGCTTTGATACAGGTAAGTGATCATTCAGTTTCTGTACACGTACTGACTTTTTTTTTCTTTTTTGTCATACAGTTTCCCAGGATTCTATTACCGACTCCCTCTCTGAAGGTGGACTATCAAGGGTCTAGTGTCTGACTGTTCGTGAACAGCTGTGATACAGGTAAGTAATCATTCAGTTTCTATACACGTATTGACTTTTTTTTTCTTTTTTTTCGTACAGTTTCCCAGGATCCCGTGAAGGTTGAAACGACTAACAAGGATTTCTCCGTCTGCATCTCCATTCTCTACTATGACTGGCTGGCAGGTATTCTGTCCATCTTGAACTGTGTGAGTCTGACTGTTCGTAATAGCTTTGATACAGGTAAGTGATCATTCAGTTTCTATACATGTATTGACTCTTTTTTCTTTTTTCTCATACAGTTTCCTAGGATCCCGTGACCGACTCCCTCTCTGAATGTGGAAACGACTAACAAGAGTCTATCCATTTTCTTCTCACTTCACAACTCTATATAGGTAAATACAGCTATATTCTGTCCATCTTCAGCTGTGTGAGGCTGAATGTTCGTAAACAGCTGTTATACAGGTAAGTGATTGTTCAGTTTCTATACACGTTCTGACTTTTTTCTTTTTTGTCGTACAGTTTCCCAGGATTCCATTACCGACTCCCTCTCTGAAGGTGGACTATCAAGGGTCTAGGGTCTGACTGTTGGTAAAGAGCTGTGATACTGGTAAGTGATTATTCAGTATATATACTGACTTTTTTTTCTTTTTTCTTGTACAGTTTCGCAGGATCCTGTTACCGACTCCCTCTCTGAAGGTGGACTATCAAGGGTCTAGGGTCTGACTGTTGGTAAACAGCTGTGATACTGGTAAGTGATTATTCAGTACATATACTAACTTTTTTTTTCTTTATTGTTGTACAGTTTCGCAGGATCCCGTGACCGACTCCCTCTATGAAGGTGGACAATCAAGGGTCTAGGGTCTGACTGTTGGTAAACAGCTGTGAAACTGGTAAGTGATTATTCAGTTCATATACTGACTTTATTTTCTATTTTGTCATACAGTTTCGCAGGATCCTGTTACCGACTCCCTCTCTGAAGGTGGACTATCAAGGGTCTAGGGTCTGACTGTTCGTAAACAGCTTTGATACAAGTAAGTGATTATTCAGTTTCTATAGACGTATTGACTTTTTTTCTTTCTTGTCATACAATTTCCCAGGATCCCATTTCGGACTCCCCCTCTGAAGGTGGACTATCAAGGGTCTAGGGTCTGACTGTTCGTAAACAGCTGTGATACTGGTAAGTGATCATTCAGTACATGTATTGACACTTTTTTTCTTTTGTCGTACATTTTCGCAGGATCCCATTACCGACTCCCTCTATGAAGGTGGACAATCAAGGGTCTAGGGTCTGACTGTTGGTAAACAGTTGTGATACTGGTAAGTGATTATTCAGTACATATACTGACTTTTTTTTCTTTTTTCTTGTACAGTTTCGCAGGATCCTGTTATCGACTCCC
This sequence comes from Salminus brasiliensis, assembly GCF_030463535.1. NCBI lineage: Eukaryota > Metazoa > Chordata > Actinopteri > Characiformes > Bryconidae > Salminus > Salminus brasiliensis. Next base: position 11,001,083 of record NC_132892.1, read on the forward strand.
TCTCTGAAGGTGGACTATGAAGGGTCTAGGGTCTGAGTGTTCGTGAACAGCTGTGATACAGGTAAGTGATCATTCAGTACATGTATTGACTTTTTTTTTCTTTTTTGTCGTACAGTTTCGCAGGATCCTGTTACCGACTCCCTCTCTGAAGGTGGACTATCAAGGGTCTAGGGTCTGACTGTTCGTAAACAGCTTTGATACAAGTAAGTGATTATTCAGTTTCTATAGACGTATTGACTTTTTTTCTTTCTTGTCATACAATTTCCCAGGATCCCATTTCGGACTCCCCCTCTGAAGGTGGACTATCAAGGGTCTAGGGTCTGACTGTTCGTAAACAGCTGTGATACTGGTAAGTGATCATTCAGTACATGTATTGACACTTTTTTTCTTTTGTCGTACATTTTCGCAGGATCCCATTACCGACTCCCTCTATGAAGGTGGACAATCAAGGGTCTAGGGTCTGACTGTTGGTAAACAGTTGTGATACTGGTAAGTGATTATTCAGTACATATACTGACTTTTTTTTCTTTTTTCTTGTACAGTTTCGCAGGATCCTGTTATCGACTCCCTCTCTGAAGGTGGACTATCAAGGGTCTAGGGTCTGAGTGTTCGTGAACAGCTGTGATACAGGTAAGTGATCATTCAGTACATGTATTTTTTTTTTTTTTTTCTTTTTTGTCGTACAGTTTCGCAGGATCCTGTTACCGACTCCCTCTCTGAAGGTGGACTATCAAGGGTCTAGGGTCTGACTGTTCGTAAACAGCTTTGATACAAGTAAGTGATTATTCAGTTTCTATAGACGTATTGACTTTTTTTCTTTCTTGTCATACAATTTCCCAGGATCCCATTTCGGACTCCCCCTCTGAAGGTGGACTATCAAGGGTCTAGGGTCTGACTGTTCGTAAACAGCTGTGATACTGGTAAGTGATCATTCAGTACATGTATTGACACTTTTTTTCTTTTGTCGTACATTTTCGCAGGATCCCATTACCGACTCCCTCTATGAAGGTGGACAATCAAGGGTCTAGGGTCTGACTGTTGGTAAACAGTTGTGATACTGGTAAGTGATTATTCAGTACATGTACTGACTTTTTTTTCTTTTTTGTCGTACAGTTTCCCAGGATTCCATTACTGACTCCCTCTCTGAAGGTGGACTATCAAGGGTCTAGGGTCTGAGTGTTCGTAAACAGCTGTGATACTGGTAAGTGATTATTCAGTACATATACTGACTTTTTTTTCTTTTTTCTTGTACACTTTTGCAGGATCCTGTTACCGACTCCCTCTCTGAAGGTGCACTATCAAGGGTCTAGGGTCTGACTGTTCGTAAACAGCTTTGATACAGGTAAGTGATCATTCAGTTTCTATACACGTACTGACTTTTTTTTTCTTTTTTGTCATACAGTTTCCCAGGATTCTATTACCGACTCCCTCTCTGAAGGTGCACTATCAAGGGTCTAGGGTCTGACTGTTCGTAAACAGCTTTGATACAGGTAAGTAATCATTCAGTTTCTATACGCGTATTGACTTTTTTTTTCTTTTTTGTCATACAGTTTCCCAGGATTCTATTACCGACTCCCTCTCTGAAGGTGGACTATCAAGGGTCTAGCGTCTGACTGTTGGTAAAGAGCTGTGATACTGGTAAGTGATTATTCAGTATATATACTGACTTTTTTTTCTTTTTTCTTGTACAGTTTTGCAGGATCCTGTTACCGACTCCCTCTCTGAAGGTGGACAATCAAGGGTCTAGGGTCTGACTGTTGGTAAACAGCTGTGATACAGGTAAGTGATCATTCAGTACATGTATTGACTTTTTTTTTCTTTTGTCGTACAGTTTCGCAGGATCCCATTACCGACTCCCTCTATGAAGGTGGACAATCAAGGGTCTAGGGTCTGACTGTTGGTAAACAGCTGTGATACTGGTAAGTGATTATTCAGTACATATACTGACTTTATTTTCTTTTTTGTTGTACAGTTTCGCAGGATCCTGTTACCGACTCCCTCTCTGAAGGTGGACTATCAAGGGTCTAGGGTCTGACTGTTGGTAAACAGCTGTGATACTGGTAAGTGATTATTCAGTACATATACTAACTTTTTTTTTCTTTTTTGTTGTACAGTTTCGCAGGATCCCGTGACCGACTCCCTCTATGAAGGTGGACAATCAAGGGTCTAGGGTCTGACTGTTGGTAAACAGCTGTGATACTGGTAAGTGATTATTCAGTACATATACTGACTTTATTTTCTATTTTGTTGTACAGTTTCGCAGGATCCCATTACCGACTCCCTCTATGAAGGTGGACAATCAAGGGTCTAGGGTCTGACTGTTGGTAAACAGCTGTGATACTGGTAAGTGATTATTCAGTACATATACTAACTTTTTTTTTCTTTATTGTTGTACAGTTTCGCAGGATCCCGTGACCGACTCCCTCTATGAAGGTGGACAATCAAGGGTCTAGGGTCTGACTGTTGGTAAACAGCTGTGAAACTGGTAAGTGATTATTCAATACATGTACTGACTTTATTTTCTATTTTGTCATACAGTTTCGCAGGATCCTGTTACCGACTCCCTCTCTGAAGGTGGACTATCAAGGGTCTAGGGTCTGACTGTTCGTAAACAGCTTTGATACAAGTAAGTGATTATTCAGTTTCTATAGACGTATTGACTTTTTTTCTTTCTTGTCATACAATTTCCCAGGATCCCATTTCGGACTCCCCCTCTGAAGGTGGACTATCAAGGGTCTAGGGTCTGACTGTTCGTAAACAGCTGTGATACTGGTAAGTGATCATTCAGTACATGTATTGACACTTTTTTTCTTTTGTCGTACATTTTCGCAGGATCCCATTACCGACTCCCTCTATGAAGGTGGACAATCAAGGGTCTAGGGTCTGACTGTTGGTAAACAGTTGTGATACTGGTAAGTGATTATTCAGTACATATACTGACTTTTTTTTCTTTTTTCTTGTACAGCTTCGCAGGATCCTGTTATCGACTCCCTCTTTGAAGGTGGACTATCAAGGGTCTAGGGTCTGAGTGTTCGTGAACAGCTGTGATACAGGTAAGTGATCATTCAGTACATGTATTGACTTTTTTTTTTCTTTTTTGTCGTACAGTTTCGCAGGATCCCATTACCGACTCCCTCTATGAAGGTGGACAATCAAGGGTCTAGGGTCTGACTGTTGGTAAACAGCTGTGATACTGGTAAGTGATTATTCAGTACATATACTGACTTTTTTTTCTTTTTTCTTGTACACTTTCGCAGGACCCTGTTACCGACTCCCTCTCTGAAGGTGCACTATCAAGGGTCTAGGGTCTGACTGTTGGTATACAGCTTTGATACAAGTAAGTGATTATTCAGTTTCTATACACGTATTGACTTTTTTTCTTTGTTGTCATACAATTTCCCAGAATCCCATTTCGGACTCCCCCTCTGAAGGTGGACTATCAAGGGTCTAGGGTCTGAGTGTTCGTGAACAGCTGTGATACAGGTAAGTGATCATTCAGTACATGTATTGACTTTTTTTTTTTCTTTTTTGTCGTACAGTTTCGCAGGATCCCATTACCGACTCCCTCTATGAAGGTGGAAAATCAAGGTTCTAGGGTCTGACTGTTGGTAAACAGCTGTGATACTGGTAAGTGATTATTCAGTACATATACTAACTTTTTTTTTCTTTTTTGTTGTACAGTTTCGCAGGATCCCGTGACCGACTCCCTCTATGAAGGTGGACAATCAAGGGTCTAGGGTCTGACTGTTGGTAAACAGCTGTGATACTGGTAAGTGATTATTCAGTACATATACTGACTTTATTTTCTTTTTTGTTGTACAGTTTCGCAGGATCCTGTTACCGACTCCTTCTCTGAAGGTGGACTATCAAGGGTCTAGGGTCTGAGTGTTCGTGAACAGCTGTGATACTGGTAAGTGATCATTCAGTACATGTATTGACTTTTTTTTTTCATTTTTGTCGTACAGTTTCGCAGGATCCCATTACCGACTCCCTTTATGAAGGTGGACAATCAAGGGTGTAGGGTCTGACTTTTGGTAAACAGCTGTGATACTGGTAAGTGATTAATCAGTACATATACTGACTTTTTTTTCTTTTTTCTTGTACAGTTTCGCAGGATCCTGTTATCGACTCCCTCTCTGAAGGTGGACTATCAAGGGTCTAGGGTCTGAGTGTTCGTGAACAGCTGTGATACAGGTAAGTGATCATTCAGTACATGTATTGACTTTTTTTTTTCTTTTTTGTCGTACAGTTTCGCAGGATCCCATTACCGACTCCCTCTATGAAGGTGGACAATCAAGGGTCTAGGGTCTGACTGTTGGTAAACAGCTGTGATACTGGTAAGTGATTATTCAGTACATATACTGACTATTTTCTTTTTTGTTGTACAGTTTCGCAGGATCCTGTTACCGACTCCCTCTCTGAAGGTGGACTATCAAGGGTCTAGGGTCTGACTGTTGGTAAACAGCTGTGATACTGGTAAGTGATTATTCAGTACATATACTAACTTTTTTTTTCTTTTTTGTTGTACAGTTTCGCAGGATCCCGTGACCGACTCCCTCTATGAAGGTGGACAATCAAGGGTCTAGGGTCTGACTGTTGGTAAACAGCTGTGATACTGGTAAGTGATTATTCAGTACATATACTGACTTTTTTTTCTTTTTTCTTGTACACTTTCGCAGGACCCTGTTACCGACTCCCTCTCTGAAGGTGCACTATCAAGGGTCTAGGGCTGACTGTTCGTAAACAGCTTTGATACAAGTAAGTGATTATTCAGTTTCTATACACGTATTGACTTTTTTTCTTTCTTGTCATACAATTTCCCAGGATCCCATTTCGGACTCCCCCTCTGAAGGTGGACTATCAAGGGTCTAGGGTCTGAGTGTTCGTGAACAGCTGTGATACAGGTAAGTGATCATTCAGTACATGTATTGACTTTTTTTTTTTCTTTTTTGTCGTACAGTTTCGCAGGATCCCATTACCGACTCCCTCTATGAAGGTGGAAAATCAAGGGTCTAGGGTCTGACTGTTGGTAAACAGCTGTGATACTGGTAAGTGATTATTCAGTACATATACTAACTTTTTTTTTCTTTTTTGTTGTACAGTTTCGCAGGATCCCGTGAACGACTCCCTCTATGAAGGTGCACAATCAAGGGTCTAGGGTCTGACTGTTGGTAAACAGCTGTGATACTGGTAAGTGATTATTCAGTACATATACTGACTTTATTTTCTATTTTGTCGTACAGTTTCGCAGGATCCCATTACCGACTCCCTTTATGAAGGTGGACAATCAAGGGTGTACGGTCTAACCTTTGGTAAACAGCTGTGATTCTGGTAAGTGATTATTCAGTACATATACTGACTTTTTTTTATTTTTTCTTGTACAGTTTCGCAGGATCCTGTTATCGACTCCCTCTCTGAAGGTGGACTATCAAGGGTCTAGGGTCTGAGTGTTCATGAACAGCTGTGATATAGGTAAGTGATCATTCAGTACATGTATTGACTTTTTTTTTTCTTTTTTGTCGTACAGTTTCGCAGGATCCCATTACCGACTCCCTCTATGAAGGTGGACAATCAAGGGTCTAGGGTCTGACTGTTGGTAAACAGCTGTGATACTGGTAAGTGATTATTCAGTACATATACTGACTTTTTTTTCTTTTTTCTTGTACACTTTCGCAGGATCCTGTTACCGACTCCCTCTCTGAAGGTGCACTATCAAGGGTCTAGGGTCTGACTGTTCGTAAACAGCTTTGATACAGGTAAGTGATCATTCAGTTTCTATACACGTACTGACTTTTTTTTTCTTTTTTGTCATACAGTTTCCCAGGATTCTATTACCGACTCCCTCTCTGAAGGTGGACTATCAAGGGTCTAGGGTCTGAGTGTTCGTAAACAGCTGTGATACAGGTAAGTGATCATTCAGTATATGTATTGACTTTTTTTTTTCTTTTGTCGTACAGTTTCGCAGGATCCTGTTACCGACTCCCTCTCTGAAGGTGGACTATGAAGGGTCTAGGGTCTGAGTGTTCGTGAACAGCTGTGATACAGGTAAGTGATCATTCAGTACATGTATTGACTTTTTTTTTTCTTTTTTGTCGCACAGTTTCGCAGGATCCCATTACCGACTCCCTCTATGAAGGTGGACAATCAAGGGTCTAGGGTCTGACTGTTGGTAAACAGCTGTGATACTGGTAAGTGATTATTCAGTACATATACTGACTTTATTTTCTATTTTGTCATACAGTTTCGCAGGACCCTGTTGCCGACTCTCTCTCTGAAGGTGCACTATCAAGGGTCTAGGGTCTGACTGTTCGTAAACAGCTTTGATACAAGTAAGTGATTATTCAGTTTCTATAGACGTATTGACTTTTTTTCTTTCTTGTCATACAATTTCCCAGGATCCCATTTCGGACTCCCCCTCTGAAGGTGGACTATCAAGGGTCTAGGGTCTGACTGTTCGTAAACAGCTGTGATACAGGTAAGTGATCATTCAGTACATGTATTGACTTTTTTTTTTCTTTTTTGTCGTACAGTTTCCCAGGATCCCGTGACCGACTCCCTCTCTGAAGGTGGAAACGACTAACAAGGATTTTTCCATCTGAATCTCCATTCTCTACTATGACTGGCTGGCTGGTATTCTGTCCATCTTGAACTGTGTGAGGCTGACTGTCCGTAAACAGCTGTTATACAGGTAAGTGATCATTCAGTTTCTATACATGTATTGACTTTTTTTTTCTTTTTTGTCGTACAGTTTCCCAGGATTCCGTGACCGACTCCCTCTATGAAGGTGGACAATCAAAGGTCTAGGGTCTGACTGTTGGTAAACAGCTGTGATACTGGTAAGTGATTATTCAGTACATATACTGGCTTTTTTTTTTCTTTTTTGTCGTACAGTTTCCCAGGATCCTGTTACCGACTCCCTCTATGAAGGTGGACAATCAAGGGTCTAGGGTCTGACTGTTGGTAAACAGTTGTGATACTGGTAAGTGATTATTCAGTACATATACTGACTTTTTTTTCTTTTTCCTTGTACAGTTTCGCAGGATCCTGTTATCGACTCCCTCTCTGAAGGTGGACTATCAAGGGTCTAGGGTCTGAGTGTTCGTGAACAGCTGTGATACAGGTAAGTGATCATTCAGTACATGTATTTTTTTTTTTTTTTTCTTTTTTGTCGTACAGTTTCGCAGGATCCTGTTACCGACTCCCTCTCTGAAGGTGGACTATCAAGGGTCTAGGGTCTGACTGTTCGTAAACAGCTTTGATACAAGTAAGTGATTATTCAGTTTCTATAGACGTATTGACTTTTTTTCTTTCTTGTCATACAATTTCCCAGGATCCCATTTCGGACTCCCCCTCTGAAGGTGGACTATCAAGGGTCTAGGGTCTGACTGTTCGTAAACAGCTGTGATACTGGTAAGTGATCATTCAGTACATGTATTGACACTTTTTTTCTTTTGTCGTACATTTTCGCAGGATCCCATTACCGACTCCCTCTATGAAGGTGGACAATCAAGGGTCTAGGGTCTGACTGTTGGTAAACAGTTGTGATACTGGTAAGTGATTATTCAGTACATATACTGACTTTTTTTTCTTTTTTCTTGTACAGTTTCGCAGGATCCTGTTATCGACTCCCTCTCTGAAGGTGGACTATCAAGGGTCTAGGGTCTGAGTGTTCGTGAACAGCTGTGATACAGGTAAGTGATCATTCAGTACATGTATTGACTTTTTTTTTTCTTTTTTGTCGTACAGTTTCGCAGGATCCCATTACCGACTCCCTCTATGAAGGTGGACAATCAAAGGTCTAGGGTCTGACTGTTGGTAAACAGCTGTGATACTGGTAAGTGATTATTCAGTACATATACTGACTTTTTTTTCTTTTTTCTTGTACACTTTCGCAGGACCCTGTTACCGACTCCCTCTCTGAAGGTGCACTATCAAGGGTCTAGGGTCTGACTGTTCGTAAACAGCTTTGATACAAGTAAGTGATTATTCAGTTTCTATACACGTATTGACTTTTTTTCTTTGTTGTCATACAATTTCCCAGAATCCCATTTCGGACTCCCCCTCTGAAGGTGGACTATCAAGGGTCTAGGGTCTGAGTGTTCGTGAACAGCTGTGATACAGGTAAGTGATCATTCAGTACATGTATTGACTTTTTTTTTTCTTTTTTGTCGTACAGTTTCGCAGGATCCCATTACCGACTCCCTCTATGAAGGTGGAAAATCAAGGTTCTAGGGTCTGACTGTTGGTAAACAGCTGTGATACTGGTAAGTGATTATTCAGTACATATACTGACTTTTTTTTCTTTTTTCTTGTACAGTTTCGCAGGATCCTGTTATCGACTCCCTCTCTGAAGGTGGACTATTAAGGGTCTAGGGTCTGAGTGTTCGTGAACAGCTGTGATACAGGTAAGTGATCATTCAGTACATGTATTGACTTTTTTTTTTCTTTTTTGTCGTACAGTTTCGCAGGATCCCATTACCGACTCCCTCTATGAAGGTGGACAATCAAGGGTCTAGGGTCTGACTGTTGGTAAACAGCTGTGATACTGGTAAGTGATTATTCAGTACATATACTGACTATTTTCTTTTTTGATGTATAGTTTCGCAGGATCCTGTTACCGACTCCCTCTCTGAAGGTGGACTATCAAGGGTCTAGGGTCTGACTGTTGGTAAACAGCTGTGATACTGGTAAGTGATTATTCAGTACATATACTAACTTTTTTTTTCTTTTTTGTTGTACAGTTTCGCAGGATCCCGTGACCGACTCCCTCTATGAAGGTGGACAATCAAGGGTCTAGGGTCTGACTGTTGGTAAACAGCTGTGATACTGGTAAGTGATTATTCAGTACATATACTGACTTTATTTTCTTTTTTGTTGTACAGTTTCGCAGGATCCTGTTACCGACTCCTTCTCTGAAGGTGGACTGTCTAGGGTCTGAGTGTTCGTGAACAGCTGTGATACTGGTAAGTGATCATTCAGTACATGTATTGACTTTTTTTTTTCATTTTTGTCGTACAGTTTCGCAGGATCCCATTACCGACTCCCTTTATGAAGGTGGACAATCAAGGGTGTAGGGTCTGACTTTTGGTAAACAGCTGTGATACTGGTAAGTGATTATTCAGTACATATACTGACTTTTTTTTCTTTTTTCTTGTACAGTTTCGCAGGATCCTGTTATCGACTCCCTCTCTGAAGGTGGACTATTAAGGGTCTAGGGTCTGACTGTTGGTAAACAGCTGTGATACTGGTAAGTGATTATTCAGTACATATACTGACTTTTTTTCCTTTTTTCTTGTACACTTTCGCAGGACCCTGTTACCGACTCCCTCTCTGAAGGTGCACTATCAAGGGTCTAGGGCTGACTGTTCGTAAACAGCTTTGATACAAGTAAGTGATTATTCAGTTTCTATACACGTATTGACTTTTTTTCTTTCTTGTCATACAATTTCCCAGGATCCCATTTCGGACTCCCCCTCTGAAGGTGGACTATCAAGGGTCTAGGGTCTGAGTGTTCGTGAACAGCTGTGATACAGGTAAGTGATCATTCAGTACATGTATTGACTTTTTTTTTTTTCTTTTTTGTCGTACAGTTTCGCAGGATCCCATTACCGACTCCCTCTATGAAGGTGGAAAATCAAGGGTCTAGGGTCTGACTGTTGGTAAACAGCTGTATTACTGGTAAGTGATTATTCAGTACATATACTAACTTTTTTTTTCTTTTTTGTTGTACAGTTTCGCAGGATCCCGTGAACGACTCCCTCTATGAAGGTGGACAATCAAGGGTCTAGGGTCTGACTGTTGGTAAACAGCTGTGATACTGGTAAGTGATTATTCAGTACATATACTGACTTTATTTTCTATTTTGTTGTACAGTTTCGCAGGATCCTGTTACCGACTCCCTCTCTGAAGGTGGACTATCAAGGGTCTAGGGTCTGAGTGTTCGTGAACAGCTGTGATACTGGTAAGTGATCATTCAGTACATGTATTGACTTTTTTTTTTCATTTTTGTCGTACAGTTTCGCAGGATCCCATTACCGACTCCCTTTATGAAGGTGGACAATCAAGGGTGTAGGGTCTAACCTTTGTTAAACAGCTGTGATACTGGTAAGTGATTATTCAGTACATATACTGACTTTTTTTTCTTTTTTCTTGTACAGTTTCGCAGGATCCTGTTATCGACTCCCTCTCTGAAGGTGGACTATCAAGGGTCTAGGGTCTGAGTGTTCGTGAACAGCTGTGATACAGGTAAGTGATCATTCAGTACATGTATTGACTTTTTTTTTTCTTTTTTGTCGTACAGTTTCGCAGGATCCCATTACCGACTCCCTCTATGAAGGTGGACAATCAAGGGTCTAGGATCTGACTGTTGGTAAACAGCTGTGATACTGGTAAGTGATTATTCAGTACATATACTGACTTTATTTTCTTTTTTGTTGTATAGTTTCGCAGGATCCTGTTACCGACTCCCTCTCTGAAGGTGGACTATCAAGGGTCTAGGGTCTGACTGTTGGTAAACAGCTGTGATACTGGTAAGTGATTATTCAGTACATATACTAACTTTTTTTTTCTTTTTTGTTGTACAGTTTCGCAGGATCCTGTGACCGACTCCCTCTATGAAGGTGGACAATCAAGGGTCTAGGGTCTGACTGTTGGTAAACAGCTGTGATACTGGTAAGTGATTATTCAGTACATATACTGACTTTTTTTTCTTTTTTGTCGTACAGTTTCCCAGGATTCCATTACTGACTCCCTCTCTGAAGGTGGACTATCAAGGGTCTAGGGTCTGAGTGTTCGTAAACAGCTGTGATACAGGTAAGTGATCATTCAGTATATGTATTGACTTTTTTTTTTCTTTTGTCGTACAGTTTCGCAGGATCCCATTACCGACTCCCTCTATGAAGGTGGACAATCAAGGGTCTAGGGTCTGACTGTTGGTAAACAGCTGTGATACTGGTAAGTGATTATTCAGTACATATACTGACTTTATTTTCTTTTTTGTTGTACAGTTTCGCAGGATCCTGTTACCGACTCCCTCTCTGAAGGTGGACTATCAAGGGTCTAGGGTCTGACTGTTGGTAAACAGCTGTGATACTGGTAAGTGATTATTCAGTACATATACTGACTTTATTTTCTATTTTGTTGTACAGTTTCGCAGGATCCTGTTACCGACTCCCTCTCTGAAGGTGGACTATCAAGGGTCTAGGGTCTGAGTGTTCGTGAACAGCTGTGATACAGGTAAGTGATCATTCAGTACATGTATTGACTTTTTTTTTTCTTTTTTGTCGCACAGTTTCGCAGGATCCCATTACCGACTCCCTCTATGAAGGTGGACAATCAAGGGTCTAGGGTCTGACTGTTGGTAAACAGCTGTGATACTGGTAAGTGATTATTCAGTACATATACTGACTTTATTTTCTATTTTGTCATACAGTTTCGCAGGACCCTGTTACCGACTCCCTCTCTGAAGGTGCACTATCAAGGGTCTAGGGTCTGACTGTTCGTAAACAGCTTTGATACAAGTAAGTGATTATTCAGTTTCTATAGACGTATTGACTTTTTTTCTTTCTTGTCATACAATTTCCCAGGATCCCATTTCGGACTCCCCTTCTGAAGGTGGACTATCAAGGGTCTAGGGTCTGACTGTTCGTAAACAGCTGTGATACAGGTAAGTGATCATTCAGTACATGTATTGACTTTTTTTTTTCTTTTTTGTCGTACAGTTTCCCAGGATCCCGTGACCGACTCCCTCTCTGAAGGTGGAAACGACTAACAAGGATTTTTCCATCTGCATCTCCATTCTCTACTATGACTGGCTGGCTGGTATTCTGTCCATCTTGAACTGTGTGAGGCTGACTGTCCGTAAACAGCTGTTATACAGGTAAGTGATCATTCAGTTTCTATACATGTATTGACTTTTTTTTTCTTTTTTGTCGTACAGTTTCCCAGGATTCCGTGACCGACTCCCTCTATGAAGGTGGACAATCAAAGGTCTAGGGTCTGACTGTTGGTAAACAGCTGTGATACTGGTAAGTGATTATTCAGTACATATACTGGCTTTTTTTTTTCTTTTTTGTCGTACAGTTTCCAAGGATCCTGTGACCGACTCCCTCACTGAAGGTAGACTAAACAAGGGTCTGTACATCTGCATCTCCATTCTCTACTATGACTGGCTGGCTGGTATTCTGTCCATCTTCAAATGTGTGAGGCTGACTGTCCGTAAAGAGCTGTTATACAGGTAAGTGATCATTCAGTTTCTATACACGTATTGACTTTTTTTTTTTCTTTTTTGTCGTACAGTTTCCCAGGATCCCGTGAAGGTGGAAACGACTTACAAGGATTTCTCCATCTGCATCTCCATTCTCTACTATGACTGGCTGGCAGGTATTTTGTCCATCTTGAACTGTGTGAGGCTGACTGTTCATAAATAGCTGTGATACAGGTAAGTGATCATTCAGTTTCTATACATGAATTGACTTTTTTTTCTTTTTTGTCGTACAGTTTCGCAGGATCCCATTACCGACTCCCTTTATGAAAGTGGACAATCAAGGGTCTAAGGTCTAACTTTTGGTAAACAGCTGTGATACTGGTAAGTGATTATTCAGTACATATACTGACTTTTTTTTCTTTTTTGTCGTACAGTTTCCCAGGATTCCATTACTGACTCCCTCTATGAAGGTGGACAATCAAGGGTCTAGGGTCTGACTGTTGGTAAACAGCTGTGATATTGGTAAGTGTTTATTCAGTATATATACTAACTTTTTTTTCTTTTTTGTTGTACAGTTTCGCAGGATCCTGTTACCGACTCCCTCTCTGAAGGTGGAAACGACTAACAAGAGTCTATCCATTTTCTTCTCACTTCACAACTCTATATAGGTAAATACAGCTATATTCTGTCCATCTTCAGCTGTGTGAGGCTGAATGTTCGTAAACAGCTGTTATACAGGTAAGTGATCATTCAGTTTCTATACATGTATTGACTTTTTTTTCTTTTTTGTCGTACAGTTTCCCAGGATTCCATTACTGACTCCCTCTCTGAAGGTGGACTATCAAGGGTCTAGGGTCTGAGTGTTCGTGAACAGCTGTGATACAGGTAAGTGATCATTCAGTACATGTATTGACTTTTTTTTTTCTTTTTTGTTGTACAGTTTCGCAGGATCCCATTACCGACTCCCTCTATGAAGGTGGACAATCAAGGGTCTAGGGTCTGACTGTTGGTAAACAGCTGTGATACTGGTAAGTGATTATTCAGTGTATATATACTAACTTTTTTTCTTTTTTGTTGTACAGTTTCGCAGGATCCTGTTACCGACTCCCTCTCTGAAGGTGGACTATCAAGGGTCTAGGGTCTGACTGTTGGTAAACAGCTGTGATACTGGTAAGTGATTATTCAGTACATATACTAACTTTTTTTTTCTTTTTTGTTGTACAGTTTCGCAGGATCCCGTGACCGACTCCCTCTATGAAGGTGGACAATCAAGGGTCTAGGGTCTGACTGTTGGTAAACAGCTGTGATACTGGTAAGTGATTATTCAGTACATATACTGACTTTTTTTTCTTTTTTGTCGTACAGTTTCCCAGGATTCCATTACTGACTCCCTCTCTGAAGGTGGACTATCAAGGGTCTAGGGTCTGAGTGTTCGTAAACAGCTGTGATACAGGTAAGTGATCATTCAGTATATGTATTGACTTTTTTTTTTTCTTTTGTCGTACAGTTTCGCAGGATCCCATTACCGACTCCCTCTATGAAGGTGGACAATCAAGGGTCTAGGGTCTGACTGTTGGTAAACAGCTGTGATACTGGTAAGTGATTATTCAGTACATATACTGACTTTTTTTTCTTTTTTCTTGTACACTTTCGCAGGATCCTGTTACCGACTCCCTCTCTGAAGGTGCACTATCAAGGGTCTAGGGTCTGACTGTTCGTAAACAGCTTTGATACAGGTAAGTGATCATTCAGTTTCTATACACGTACTGACTTTTTTTTTCTTTTTTGTCATACAGTTTCCCAGGATTCTATTACTGACTCCCTCTCTGAAGGTGGACTATCAAGGGTCTAGGGTCTAAGTGTTCGTAAACAGCTGTGATACGGGTAAGTGATCATTCAGTATATGTATTGACTTTTTTTTTTCTTTTGTCGTACAGTTTCGCAGGATCCCATTACCGACTCCCTCTATGAAGGTGGACAATCAAGGGTCTAGGGTCTGACTGTTGGTAAACAGCTGTGATACTGGTAAGTGATTATTCAGTACATATACTGACTTTATTTTCTTTTTTGTTGTACAGTTTCGCAGGATCCTGTTACCGACTCCCTCTCTGAAGGTGGACTATCAAGGGTCTAGGGTCTGACTGTTGGTAAACAGCTGTGATACTGGTAAGTGATCATTCAGTACATGTATTGACTTTTTTTTTTCTTTTTTGTCGTACAGTTTCCCAGGATCCCGTGACCGACTCCCTCTCTGAAGGTGGAAACGACTAACAAGGATTTTTCCATCTGCATCTCCATTCTCTACTATGACTGGCTGGCTGGTATTCTGTCCATCTTGAACTGTGTGAGGCTGACTGTCCGTAAACAGCTGTTATACAGGTAAGTGATCATTCAGTTTCTATACATGTATTGACTTTTTTTTTCTTTTTTGTCGTACAGTTTCCCAGTATTCCGTGACCGACTCCCTCTATGAAGGTGGACAATCAAAGGTCTAGGGTCTGACTGTTGGTAAACAGCTGTGATACTGGTAAGTGATTATTCAGTACATATACTGGCTTTTTTTTTTCTTTTTTGTCGTACAGTTTCCCAGGATCCCGTGACCGACTCCCTCACTGAAGGTAGACTAAACAAGGGTCTGTACATCTGCATCTCCATTCTCTACTATGACTGGCTGGCTGGTATGCTGTCCATCTTCAAATGTGTGAGGCTGACTGTCCGTAAAGAGCTGTTATACAGGTAAGTGATCATTCAGTTTCTATACACGTATTGACTTTTTTTTTTTTCTTTTTTGTCGTACAGTTTCCCAGGATCCCGTGAAGGTGGAAACGACTTACAAGGATTTCTCCATCTGCATCTCCATTCTCTACTATGACTGGCTGGCAGGTATTTTGTCCATCTTGAACTGTGTGAGGCTGACTGTTCATAAATAGCTGTGATACAGGTAAGTGATCATTCAGTTTCTATACATGAATTGACTTTTTTTTCTTTTTTGTCGTACAGTTTCGCAGGATCCCATTACCGACTCCCTTTATGAAAGTGGACAATCAAGGGTCTAAGGTCTAACTTTTGGTAAACAGCTGTGATACTGGTAAGTGATTATTCAGTACATATACTGACTTTTTTTTCTTTTTTGTCGTACAGTTTCCCAGGATTCCATTACTGACTCCCTCTATGAAGGTGGAAACGACTAACAAGAGTCTATCCATTTTCTTCTCACTTCACAACTCTATATAGGTAAATACAGCTATATTCTGTCCATCTTCAGCTGTGTGAGGCTGAATGTTCGTAAACAGCTGTTATACAGGTAAGTGATCATTCAGTTTCTATACATGTATTGACTTTTTTTTCTTTTTTGTCATACAGTTTCCCAGGATTCCATTACTGACTCCCTCTCTGAAGGTGGACTATCAAGGGTCTAGGGTCTGAGTGTTCGTGAACAGCTGTGATACAGGTAAGTGATCATTCAGTACATGTATTGACTTTTTTTTTTCTTTTTTGTTGTACAGTTTCGCAGGATCCCATTACCGACTCCCTCTATGAAGGTGGACAATCAAGGGTCTAGGGTCTGACTGTTGGTAAACAGCTGTGATACTGGTAAGTGATTATTCAGTGTATATATACTAACTTTTTTTCTTTTTTGTTGTACAGTTTCGCAGGATCCTGTTACCGACTCCCTCTATGAAGGTGGACAATCAAGGGTCTAGGGTCTGACTGTTGGTAAACAGCTGTGATACTGGTAAGTGATTATTCAGTACATATACTGACTTTTTTTTCTTTTTTGTCGTACAGTTTCCCAGGATTCCATTACTGAGTCCCTCTCTGAAGGTGGACTATCAAGGGTCTAGGGTCTGACTGTTCGTAAACAGCTTTGATACAGGTAAGTGATCATTCAGTTTCTATACACGTACTGACTTTTTTTTTCTTTTTTGTTATACAGTTTCCCAGGATTCTATTACCGACTCCCTCTCTAAAGGTGGACTATCAAGGGTCTAGGGTCTGACTGTTCGTGAACAGCTGTGATACAGGTAAGTGATCATTCAGTTTCTATACACGTATTGACTTTTTTTTTCTTTTTTGTCGTACAGTTTCCCAGGATCCCGTGAAGGTTGAAACGACTAACAAGGATTTCTCCATCTGCATCTCCATTCTCTACTATGACTGGCTGGCAGGTATTCTGTCCATCTTGAACTGTGTGAGTCTGACTGTTCGTAATAGCTTTGATACAGGTAAGTGATCATTCAGTTTCTATACATGTATTGACTCTTTTTTCTTTTTTCTCGTACAGTTTCCTAGGATCCCGTGACCGACTCCCTCTCTGAATGTGGAAACGACTAACAAGAGTCTTTCCATTTTCTTCTCACTATACAACTCTATATAGGTAAATACAGCTATATTCTGTCCATTTTCAGCTGTGTGAGGCTGAATGTTCGTAAACAGCTGTTATACAGGTAAGTGATTGTTCAGTTTCTATACATGTATTGACTTTTTTTTCTTTTTGTCGTACAGTTTCCCAGGATTCCATCATCAACTCCCTCTATGAAGGTGGACAATCAAGGGTCTAGGGTCTGACTGTTCGTAAACAGCTGTGATACAGGTAAGTGATCATTCAGTTTCTATACACGTTCTGACTTTTTTCTTTTTTATCGTACAGTTTCCCAGGATTCCATTACCGACTCCCTCTCTGAAGGTGGACTATCAAGGGTCTAGGGTCTGACTGTTGGTAAACAGCTGTGATACTGGTAAGTGATTATTCAGTATATATACTGACTTTTTTTTTCTTTTTTCTTGTACAGTTTTGCAGGATCCTGTTACCGACTCCCTCTCTGAAGGTGGACAATCAAGGGTCTAGGGTCTGACTGTTGGTAAACAGCTGTGATACTGGTAAGTGATCATTCAGTACATGTATTGACTTTTTTTTTTCTTTTTTGTCGTACAATTTCGCAGGATCCCATTACCGACTCCCTTTATGAAGGTGGACAATCAAGGGTCTAGGGTCTAACTTTTGGTAAACAGCTGTGATACTGGTAAGTGATTATTCAGTACATATACTGACTTTTTTTTCTTTTTTCTTGTACAGTTTCGCAGGATCCTGTTACCGACTCCCTCTATGAAGGTGGACAATCAAGGGTCTAGGGTCTGACTGTTGGTAAACAGCTGTGATACTGGTAAGTGATTATTCAGTACATATACTAACTTTTTTTTTCTTTTTTGTTGTACAGTTTCGCAGGATCCCGTGACCGACTCCCTCTATGAAGGTGGACAATCAAGGGTCTAGGGTCTAACTGTTGCTAAACAGCTGTGATACTGGTAAGTGATTATTCAGTGTATATATACTAACTTTTTTTTCTTTTTTGTTGTACAGTTTCCCAGGATTCCATTATTGACTCCCTCTCTGAAGGTGGACTATCAAGGGTCTAGGGTCTGAGTGTTCGTAAACAGCTGTGATACAGGTAAGTGATCATTCAGTACATGTATTGACTTTTTTTTTTTTCTTTTGTCGTACAGTTTCGCAGGATCCCATTACCGACTCCCTCTCTGAAGGTGCACTATCAAGGGTCTTGGGTCTGACTGTTCGTAAACAGCTTTGATACAGGTAAGTAATCATTCAGTTTCTATACACGTACTGACTTTTTTTTTTCTTTTTTGTCATACAGTTTCCCAGGATTCTATTACCGACTCCCTCTCTGAAGGTGGACTATCAAGGGTCTAGGGTCTGACTGTTCGTGAACAGCTGTGATACAGGTAAGTGATCATTCAGTTTCTATACACGTATTGACTTTTTTTTTTCTTTTTTGTCGTGCAGTTTCCCAGGATCCCGTGAAGGTTGAAACGACTAACAAGGATTTCTCCATCTGCATCTCCATTCTCTACTATGACTGGCTGGCAGGTATTCTTTCCATCTTGAACTGTGTGAGTCTGACTGTTCGTAATAGCTTCGATACAGGTAAGTGATCATTCAGTTTCTATAAATGTATTGACTCTTTTTTCTTTTTTCTCGTACAGTTTTCTAGGATCCCGTGACCGACTCCCTCTCTGAATGTGGAAACGACTAACAAGAGTCTATCCATTTTCTTCTCACTTCACAACTCTATATAGGTAAATACAGCTATATTCTGTCCATCTTCAGCTGTGTGAGGCTGAATGTTCGTAAACAGCTGTTATACAGGTAAGTGATCATTCAGTTTCTATACATGAATTGACTTTTTTTTCTTTTTTGTCATACAGTTTCGCAGGATCCCATTACCGACTCCCTTTATGAAGGTGGACAATCAAGGGTCTAAGGTCTAACTTTTGGTAAACAGCTGTGATACTGGTAAGTGATTATTCAGTTTCTATACACGTATTGACTTTTTTTCTTTCTTGTCATACAATTTCCCAGGATCCCATTACCGACTCCCCCTCTGAAGGTGGACTATCAAGGGTCTAGGGTCTGACTGTTCGTAAACAGCTGTGATACTGGTAAGTGATTATTCAGTACATGTATTGACTTTTTTTTTCTTTTTTGTCGTACAGTTTCCCAGGATCCCGTGACCGACTCCCTCTCTGAAGGTGGAAACGACTAACAAGGATTTTTCCATCTGCATCTCCATTCTCTGCTATAACTGGCTGGCTAGTATTCTGTCCATCTTCAACTGTGTGAGGCTGACTGTTCGTAAATAGCTGTGATACAGGTAAGTGATTATTTAGTTTCTATACATGTATTGAGTTTTTTTTCTTTTTTGTCGTACAGTTTCGCAGGATCCTGTGACCGACTTCCTCTCTGAAGGTGGACTAACCAAGGTCTTTACATCTGCATCTCCATTTACAACTGTGACTGGCTGGCTGGTATTCTGTCCATCTTCAACTGTGTGAGGCTGACTGTTCGTAAACAGCTGTGATACAGGTAAGTGATCATTCAGTACATGTATTTACTTTTTTTTTGTTCTTTTTTATTGTACAGTTTCCCAGGATCCCGTGACCGACTCCCTCTCTGAAGGTGGAAACGACTAACAAGGATTTTTCCATCTGCATCTCCATTCTCTACTATGACTGGCTGGCTGGTATTCTGTCCATCTTGAACTGTGTGAGTCTGACTGTTCGTAATAGCTTTGATACAGGTAAGTGATCATTCAGTTTCTATACATGTATTGACTTTTTTTTTCTTTTTTGTCGTACAGTTTCCTAGCATCCCGTGACCGACTCCCTCTCTAAAGGTGGAAACTACTAACAAGAGTCTATCCATTTTCTTCTCACTTCACAACTCTATATAGGTAAATACAGCTATATTCTGTCCATCTTTAGCTGTGTGAGGCTGAATGTTCGTAAACAGCTGTTATACAGGTAAGTGATTATTCAGTACATGTATTGACTTTTTTTTCTTCTTGTTGTACAGTTTCCCAGGATTCCATTACCGACTCCCTCTATGAAGGTGGACAATCAAGGGTCTAGGGTCTGAGTGTTCGTAAACAGCTGTGATACAGGTAAGTGATCTTTCAGTACATGTATTGACTTTTTTTTTTCTTTTGTCGTACAGTTTCGCAGGATCCCATTACCGACTCCCTCTATGAAGGTGGACAATCAAGGGTCTAGGGTCTGACTTTTGGTAAACAGCTGTGATACTAGTAAGTGATTATTCAGTACATATATTAACTTTTTTTTCTTTTTTGTTGTACAGTTTCGCAGGATCCTGTTACCGACTCCCTCTCTGAAGGTGCACTATCAAGGGTCTAGGGTCTGACTGTTCGTAAACAGCTTTGATACAAGTAAGTGATTATTCAGTTTCTATACACGTATTGACTTTTTTTCTTTCTTGTCATACAATTTCCCAGGATCCCATTTCGGACTCCCCCTCTGAAGGTGGACTATCAAGGGTCTAGGGTCTGACTGTTCGTAAACAGCTGTGATACTGGTAAGTGATCATTCAGTACATGTATTGACTTTTTTTTTCTTTTTTGTCGTACAGTTTCCCAGGATCCCGTGACCGACTCCCTCTCTGAAGGTGGAAACGACTAACAAGGATTTTTCCATCTGCATCTCCATTCTCTACTATGACTGGCTGGCTGGTATTCTGTCCATCTTCAACTGTGTGAGGCTGACTGTTCGTAAATAGCTGTGATACTGGTAAGTGATTATTCAGTTTCTATACATGTATTGACCTATTTTTTTCTTTTTTGTCATACAATTTCCCAGTATCCCGTGACCGACTCCCTCTCTTAAGGTGGACTATCAAGGGTCTAAGGTCTGACTGTTCGTAAATAGCTGTGATACTGGTAAGTGATTATTCAGTTTCTATACACGTATTGACTTTTTTTCTTTCTTGTCATACAATTTCCCAGGATCCCATTTCGGACTCCCCCTATGAAGGTGGACAATCAAGGGTCTAGGGTCTGAGTGTTCGTAAACAGCTGTGATACAGGTAAGTGATCTTTCAGTACATGTATTGACTTTTTTTTTTCTTTTGTCGTACAGTTTCGCAGGATCCCATTACCGACTCCCTCTATGAAGGTGGACAATCAAGGGTCTAGGGTCTGACTGTTGGTAAACAGCTGTGATACTAGTAAGTGATTATTCAGTACATATATTAACTTTTTTTTCTTTTTTGTTGTACAGTTTCGCAGGATCCTGTTACCGACTCCCTCTCTGAAGGTGCACTATCAAGGGTCTAGGGTCTGACTGTTCGTAAACAGCTTTGATACAAGTAAGTGATTATTCAGTTTCTATACACGTATTGACTTTTTTTCTTTCTTGTCATACAATTTCCCAGGATCCCATTTCGGACTCCCCCTCTGAAGGTGGACTATCAAGGGTCTAGGGTCTGACTGTTCGTAAACAGCTGTGATACTGGTAAGTGATCATTCAGTACATGTATTGACTTTTTTTTTCTTTTTTGTCGTACAGTTTCCCAGGATCCCGTGACCGACTCCCTCTCTGAAGGTGGAAACGACTAACAAGGATTTTTCCATCTGCATCTCCATTCTCTACTATGACTGGCTGGCTGGTATTCTGTCCATCTTCAACTGTGTGAGGCTGACTGTTCGTAAATAGCTGTGATACTGGTAAGTGATTATTCAGTTTCTATACATGTATTGACTTTTTTTTTTCTTTTTTGTCATACAATTTCCCAGTATCCCGTGACCGACTCCCTCTCTGAAGGTGGACTATCAAGGGTCTAGGGTCTGACTGTTCGTAAATAGCTGTGATACTGGTAAGTGATTATTCAGTTTCTATACACGTATTGACTTTTTTTTTTTTCTTTTTTGTCGTACAGTTTCCCAGGATCCCGTGAAGGTTGAAAAGACTAACAAGGATTTTTCCATCTGCATCTCCATTCTCTACTATGACTGGCTGGCATGTATTCTGTCCATCTTGAACTGTGTGAGTCTGACTGTTCGTAATAGCTTTGATACAGGTAAGTGATCATTCAGTTTCTATACATGTATTGACTTTTTTTATTTTTTGTTATACAGTTTCCCAGGATCCCGTGACCGAATCCCTCACTGAAGGTGGAAACGAATAACAAGGATTTTTCCATCTGCATCTCCATTCTCTACTATGACTGGCTGGCTGGCTGGTATTCTGTCCATCTTGAAATGTGTGAGTCTGACTGTTCGTAATAGCTTTGATACAGGTAAGTGATCATTCAGTTTCTATACATGTATTGACTTTTTTTTTCTTTTTTGTCGTACAGTTTCCTAGGATCCCGTGACCGACTCCCTCTCTGAAGGTGGAAATGACTAACAAGAGTCTATCCAATTTCTTCTCACTTCACAACTCTATATAGGTAAATACAGCTATATTCTGTCCATCTTCAGCTGTGTGAGGCTGAATGTTCGTAAACAGCTGTTATACAGGTAAGTGATTGTTCAGTTTCTATACATGTATTGACTTTTTTTTCTTTTTGTTGTACAGTTTCGCAGGATCCCATTACCGACTCCCTCTATGAAGGTGGACAATCAAGGGTCTAGGGTCTGACTGTTGGTAAACAGCTGTGATACCGGTAAGTGATTATTCAGTACATATACTAACTTTTTTCTTCTTTTTTGTTGTACAGTTTCGCAGGAGCCTGTTACCGACTCACTCTCTGAAGGTGGAAACGACTAACAAGGATTTTTCCATCTGCATCTCCATTCTCTACTATGACTGGCTGGCTGGTATTCTGTCCATCTTCAACTGTGTGAGGCTGACTGTTCGTAAATAGCTGTGATACTGGTAAGTGATTATTCAGTTTCTATACCTGTATTGACTTTTTTTTGTTCTTTTTTGTCATACAATTTCCCAGGATCCCGTGACCGACTCCCTCTCTGAAGGTGGACTAACCAAGGTCTTTATATCTGCATCTCCATTTACAACTGTGACTGGCTGGCTGGTATTCTGTCCATCTTCAACTGTGTGAGGCTGACTGTCCGTAAACAGCTGTTATACAGGTAAGTGATCATTCAGTTTCTATACACGTATTGACTTTTTTTTTTCTTTTTTGTCATACAGTTTCCCAGGATTCTATTTCCGACTCCCTCTCTGAAGGTGGACTATCAAGGGTCTAGGGTCTGACTGTTCGTGAACAACTGTGATACAGGTAAGTGATCATTCAGTTTCTATATATGTATTGACTTTTTTTTCTTTTTTGTCGTACAGTTTCCTAGGATCCCGTGACCGACTCCCTCTCTGAAGGTGGAAATGACTAACAAGAGTCTATCAATTTTCTTCTCACTTCACAACTCTATATAGGTAAATACAGCTATATTCTGTCCATCTTCAGCTGTGTGAGGCTGAATGTTCGTAAACAGCTGTGATACTGGTAAGTGATTATTCAGTACATATACTGACTTTTTTTTCTTTTTTGTCGTACAGTTTCCCAGGATTCCATTACTGAATCCCTCTCTGAAGGTGGACTATCAAGGGTCTAGGGTCTGAGTGTTCGTAAACAGCTTTGATACAAGTAAGTGATTATTCAGTTCATATACACGTATCCATTTTTTTTCTTTTTTATCATACACTTTCCCAAGATTCTATTACCGACTCCCTCTCTGAAGGTGGACTATCAAGTGTCTAGGGTCTGACTGTTCGTGAACAGCTGTAATACAGGTAAGTGATTATTCAGTTTCTATACATGTATTGACTTTTTTTTCTTTTTTGTTGTACAGTTTCCCAGGATCCCGTGACCGACTCCCTCTCTGAAGGTGGACTAACCAAGGTCTTTACATCTGCATCTCCATTTACAACTTTGACTGGCTGGCTGGTATTCTGTCCATCTTCAACTGTGTGAGGCTGACTGTCCGTAAACAGCTTTGATACAGGTAAGTGATCATTCAGTTTCTATACATGTATTGACTTTTTTTTTTTTTTTTTTTGTCGTACAGTTTCCCAGGATCCCGTGACCGACTCCCTCTATGAAGGTGGACAATCAAGGGTCTAGGGTCTGACTGTTGGTAAACAGCTGTCATACTGGTAAGTGATTTTTCAGTACATATACTGACTTTTTTTTCTTTTTTATTGTACAGTTTCGCAGGATCTTGTTACCGACTCCCTCTCTGAAGGTGGACTATCAAGGGTCTGAGTGTTCGTGAACAGCTGTGATACAGGTAAGTGATCATTCAGTACATGTATTGACTTTGTTTTTTCTTTTTTGTCATACAGTTTCGCAGGATCCCATTACCGACTCCCTCTATGAAGGTGGACAATCAAGGGTCTAGGGTCTGACTGTTGGTAAACAGCTGTGATACTGGTAAGTGATTATTCAGTACATATACTGACTTTTTTTTCTTTTTTGTCGTACAGTTTCCCAGGATCCCGTGACCGACTCCCTCTCTGAAGGTGTAAACGACTAACAAGGATTTTTCCATCTGCATCTCCATTCTGTACTATGACTCTCTGGCTGGTATTCTGTCCATCTTCGGCTGTGTGAGGCTGACTGTCCGTAAACAGCTGTTATACAGGTAAGTGATCATTCAGTTTCTATACACGTATTGACTTTTTTTTTTTTCTTTTTTGTCATACAGTTTCCCAGGATCCCGTGAAGGTTGAAACGACTAACAAGGATTTCTCCATCTGCATCTCCATTCTCTACTATGACTGGCTGGCAGGTATTCTGTCCATCTTGAACTGTGTGAGTCTGACTGTTCGTAATAGCTTTGATACAGGTAGGTGATCATTCAGTTTCTATACATGTATTGTCTTTTTTTTCTTTTTTGTTGTACGGTTTCCTAGCATCCCGTGACCGACTCCCTCTCTGAAGGTGGAAACGACTAACAAGAGTCTATCCATTTTCTTCTCACTTCACAACTCTATATAGGTAAATACAGCTATATTCTGTCCATCTTCAGCTGTGTGAGGCTGAATGTTCGTAAACAGCTGTGATACTGGTAAGTGATTATTCAGTACATATACTGACTTTATTTTCTTTTTTGTCGTACAGTTTCCCAGGATTCCATTATCAACTCCCTCTATGAAGGTGGACAATCAAGGGTCTAGGGTCTGACTGTTGGTAAACAGCTGTGATACTGGTAAGTGATTATTCAGTACATATACTGACTTTTTTTTCTTTTTTGTCGTACAGTTTCCCAGGATTCCATTACTGACTCCCTCTCTGAAGGTGGACTATCAAGGGTCTAGGGTCTGAGTGTTCGTAAACAGCTGTGATACAGGTAAGTGATCATTCAGTACATGTATTGACTTTTTTTTTCTTTTTTGTCGTACAATTTCCCAGGATCCCATTACTGACTCCCTTTATGAAGGTGGACAATCAAGGGTCTAGGGTCTAACTTTTGGTAAACAGCTGTGATACTGGTAAGTGATTATTCAGTACATATACTGACTTTTTTTTTTCTTTTTTCTTGTACACTTTCGCAGGATCCTCTTACCGACTCCCTCTCTGAAGGTGCACTATCAAGGGTCTAGGGTCTGACTGTTCGTAAACAGCTTTGATACAAGTAAGTGATCATTCAGTTTCTATACATGTATTGACTTTTTTTTCTTTTTTGTCGTACAGTTTCCTAGCATCCCGTGACCGACTCCCTCTCTGAAGGTGGAAACGACTAACAAGAGTCTATCCATTTTCTTCTCACTTCACAACTCTATATAGGTAAATACAGCTATATTCTGTCCATCTTCAGCTGTGTGAGGCTGAATGTTCGTAAACAGCTGTTATACAGGTAAGTGATCATTCAGTTTCTATACATGTATTGACTTTTTTTTCTTTTTGTCGTACACTTTCCCAGGATTCCATTATCAACTCCCTCTATGAAGGTGGACAATCAAGGGTCTAGGGTCTGAGTGTTCGTGAACAGTTGTGATACAGGTAAGTGATCATTCAGTACATGTATTGACTTTTTTTTTTCTTTTTTGTTGTACAGTTTCGCAGGATCCCATTACCGACTCCCTCTATGAAGGTGGACAATCAAGGGTCTAGGTTCTGACTGTTGGTAAACAGCTGTGATACTGGTAAGTGATTATTCAGTACATATACTCACTTTATTTTCTATTTTGTCGTACAGTTTCGCAGGATCCTGTTACCGACTCCCTCTCTGAAGGTGGACTATCAAGGGTCTAGGGTCTGAGTGTTCGTGAACAGCTGTGATACTGGTAAGTGATCATTCAGTATATGTATTGACTTTTTTTTTTTCTGTTTTCTCGTACAATTTCGCAGGATCCCATTACCGACTCCCTTTATGAAGGTGGACAATCAAGGGTCTAGGGTCTAACTTTTGGTAAACAGCTGTGATACTGGTAAGTGATTATTCAGTACATAGACTGACTTTTTTTCTTTTTTCTTGTACAGTTTCGCAGGATCCTGTTACCGACTCCCTCTATGAAGGTGGACAATCAAGGGTCTAGGGTCTGACTGTTGGTAAACAGCTGTGATACTGGTAAGTGATTATTCAGTACATATACTAACTTTTTTTTTTCTTTTTTGTTGTACAGTTTCGCAGGATCCCGTGACCGACTCCCTCTATGAAGGTGGACAATCAAGGGTCTAGGGTCTGACTGTTGGTAAACAGCTGTGATACTGGTAAGTGATTATTCAGTACATATACTGACTTTATTTTCTATTTTGTTGTACAGTTTCGCAGGATCCTGTTACCGACTCCCTCTCTGAAGGTGGACTATCAAGGGTCTAGGGTCTGAGTGTTCGTGAACAGCTGTGATACAGGTAAGTGATCATTCAGTACATGTATTGACTTTTTTTTTTCTTTTTTGTCGTACAATTTCGCAGGATCCCATTACCGACTACCTTTATGAAGGTGGACAATCAAGGGTCTAGGGTCTAACTTTTGGTAAACAGCTGTGATACTGGTAAGTGATTATTCAGTACATATACTAACTTTTTTTTTCTTTTTTGTTGTACAGTTTCGCAGGATCCCGTGACCGACTCCCTCTATGAAGGTGGACAATCAAGGGTCTAGGGTCTGACTGTTGGTAAACAGCTGTGATACTGGTAAGTGATTATTCAGTACATATACTGACTTTATTTTCTATTTTGTCGTACAGTTTCGCAGGATCCTGTTACCGACTCCCTCTCTGAAGGTGGACTATCAAGGGTCTAGGGTCTGAGTGTTCGTGAACAGCTGTGATACAGGTAAGTGATCATTCAGTACAAGTATTGACTTTTTTTTTTCTTTTTTGTCGTACAATTTCCCAGGATCCCATTACCGACTCCCTTTATGAAGGTGGACAATCAAGGGTCTAGGGTCTAACTTTTGGTAAACAGCTGTGATACTGGTAAGTGATTATTCAGTACATATACTGACTTTTTTTTCTTTTTTCTTGTACAGTTTCGCAGGATCCTGTTACCGACTCCCTCTATGAAGGTGGACAATCAAGGGTCTAGGGTCTGACTGTTGGTAAACAGCTGTGATACTGGTAAGTGATTATTTAGTACATATACTAACTTTTTTTTTCTTTTTTGTTGTACAGTTTCGCAGGATCCCGTGACCGACTCCCTCTATGAAGGTGGACAATCAAGGGTCTAGGGTCTGACTGTTGGTAAACAGCTGTGATACTGGTAAGTGATTATTCAGTACATATACTCACTTTATTTTCTATTTTGTTGTACAGTTTCGCAGGATCCTGTTACCGACTCCCTCTCTGAAGGTGGACTATCAAGGGTCTAGAGTCTGAGTGTTCGTGAACAGCTGTGATACAGGTAAGTGATCATTCAGTACATGTATTGACTTTTTTTTTTCTTTTTTGTCGTACAATTTCGCAGGATCCCATTACCGACTACCTTTATGAAGGTGGACAATCAAGGGTCTAGGGTCTAACTTTTGGTAAACAGCTGTGATAGTGGCAAGTGATTATTCAGTACATATACTGACTTTTTTTTCTTTTTTCTTGTACAGTTTCGCAGGATCCTGTTACCGACTCCCTCTATGAAGGTGGACAATCAAGGGTCTAGGGTCTGACTGTTGGTAAACAACTGTGATACTGGTAAGTGATTATTCAGTACATATACTGACTTTATTTTCTATTTTGTCGTACAGTTTCGCAGGATCCTGTTACCGACTCCCTCTCTGAAGGTGGACTATCAAGGGTCTAGGGTCTGAGTGTTCGTGAACAGCTGTGATGCAGGTAAGTGATCATTCAGTACATGTATTGACTTTTTTTTTTCTGTTTTGTCGTACAATTTCGCAGGATCCCATTACCGACTCCCTTTATGAAGGTGGACAATCAAGGGTCTAGGGTCTAACTTTTGGTAAACAGCTGTGATACTGGTAAGTGATTATTCAGTACATATACTGACTTTTTTTTCTTTTTTCTTGTACAGTTTCGCAGGATCCTGTTACCGACTCCCTCTATGAAGGTGGACAATCAAGGGTCTAGGGTCTGACTGTTGGTAAACAGCTGTGATACTGGTAAGTGATTATTTAGTACATATACTAACTTTTTTTTTTCTTTTTTGTTGTACAGTTTCGCAGGATCCTGTTACCGACTCCCTCTATGAAGGTGGACAATCAAGGGTCTAGGGTCTGACTGCTGGTAAACAGCTGTGATACTGGTAAGTGATTATTCAGTACATATACTGACTTTATTTTCTATTTTGTTGTACAGTTTCGCAGGATCCTGTTACCGACTCCCTTTCTGAAGGTGGACTATCAAGGGTCTAGGGTCTGAGTGTTCGTGAACAGCTGTGATACAGGTAAGTGATCATTCAGTACATGTATTGACTTTTTTTTTTCTTTTTTTTCGCACAATTTCGCAGGATCCCATTACCGACTACCTTTATGAAGGTGGACAATCAAGGGTCTAGGGTCTAACTTTTGGTAAACAGCTGTGATAGTGGTAAGTGATTATTCAGTACATATACTGACTTTTTTTTTCTTTTTTCTTGTACAGTTTCGCAGGATCCTGTTACCGACTCCCTCTATGAAGGTGGACAATCAAGGGTCTAGGGTCTGACTGTTGGTAAACAGCTGTGATACTGGTAAGTGATTATTTAGTACATATACTAACTTTTTTTTTCTTTTTTGTTGTACAGTTTCGCAGGATCCTGTTACCGACTCCCTCTATGAAGGTGGACAATCAAGGGTCTAGGGTCTGACTGCTGGTAAACAGCTGTGATACTGGTAAGTGATTATTCAGTACATATACTGACTTTATTTTCTATTTTGTTGTACAGTTTCGCAGGATCCTGTTACCGACTCCCTTTCTGAAGGTGGACTATCAAGGGTCTAGGGTCTGAGTGTTCGTGAACAGCTGTGATACAGGTAAGTGATCATTCAGTACATGTATTGACTTTTTTTTTTCTTTTTTGTCGCACAATTTCGCAGGATCCCATTACCGACTACCTTTATGAAGGTGGACAATCAAGGGTCTAGGGTCTAACTTTTGGTAAACAGCTGTGATAGTGGTAAGTGATTATTCAGTACATATACTGACTTTTTTTTTCTTTTT
The DNA here is from genome assembly GCF_030463535.1 of Salminus brasiliensis. Classification (NCBI taxonomy): domain Eukaryota; kingdom Metazoa; phylum Chordata; class Actinopteri; order Characiformes; family Bryconidae; genus Salminus; species Salminus brasiliensis. The sequence goes on from NC_132892.1 coordinate 11,030,154, forward strand.
TCTTGTACAGTTTCGCAGGATCCTGTTACCGACTCCCTCTATGAAGGTGGACAATCAAGGGTCTAGGGTCTGACTGTTGGTAAACAGCTGTGATACTGGTAAGTGATTATTCAGTACATATACTGACTTTTTTTTCTTTTTTGTCGTACAGTTTCCCAGGATCCCATTACTGACTCCCTTTATGAAGGTGGACAATCAAGGGTCTAGGGTCTAACTTTTGGTAAACAGCTGTGATACTGGTAAGTGATTATTCAGTACATATACTGACTTTTTTTTTTCTTTTTTCTTGTACACTTTCGCAGGATCCTCTTACCGACTCCCTCTCTGAAGGTGCACTATCAAGGGTCTAGGATCTGACTGTTCGTAAACAGCTTTGATACAAGTAAGTGATCATTCAGTTTCTATACATGTATTGACTTTTTTTTCTTTTTTGTCGTACAGTTTCCTAGCATCCCGTGACCGACTCCCTTTCTGAAGGTGGAAACGACTAACAAGAGTCTATCCATTTTCTTCTCACTTCACAACTCTATATAGGTAAATACAGCTATATTCTGTCCATCTTCAGCTGTGTGAGGCTGAATGTTCGTAAACAGCTGTTATACAGGTAAGTGATCATTCAGTTTCTATACATGTATTGACTTTTTTTTCTTTTTGTCGTACAGTTTCCCAGGATTCCATTATCAACTCCCTCTATGAAGGTGGACAATCAAGGGTCTAGGGTCTGAGTGTTCGTGAACAGCTGTGATACAGGTAAGTGATCATTCAGTACATGTATTGACTTTTTTTTTTCTTTTTTGTCGTACAGTTTCCCAGGATTCCATTACTGACTCCCTCTCTGAAGGTGGACTATCAAGGGTCTAGGGTCTGAGTGTTCGTGAACAGCTGTGATACAGGTAAGTGATCATTCAGTACATGTATTGACTTTTTTTTTTTCTTTTGTCATACAGTTTCCCAGGATTCTATTACCGACTCCCTCTCTGAAGGTGGACAATCAAGGGTCTAGGGTCTGACTGTTCGTAAACAGCTGTGATACAGGTAAGTGATCATTCAGTTTCTATACACGTTCTGACTTTTTTCTTTTTTGTCGTACAGTTTCCCAGGATTCCATTACCGACTCCCTCTCTGAAGGTGGACTATCAAGGGTCTAGGGTCTGACTGTTGGTAAAGAGCTGTGATACTGGTAAGTGATTATTCAGTATATATACTGACTTTTTTTTCTTTTTTCTTGTACAGTTTCGCAGGATCCTGTTACCGACTCCCTCTCTGAAGGTGGACTATCAAGGGTCTAGGGTCTGAGTGTTCGTGAACAGCTGTGATACAGGTAAGTGATCATTCAGTACATGTATTGACTTTTTTTTTTTCTGTTTTGTCGTACAATTTCGCAGGATCCCATTACCGACTCCCTTTATGAAGGTGGACAATCAAGGGTCTAGGGTCTAACTTTTGGTAAACAGCTGTGATACTGGTAAGCGATTATTCAGTATATATACTGACTTTTTTTTCTTTTTTCTTGTACAGTTTCGCAGGATCCTGTTACCGACTCCCTCTATGAAGGTGGACAATCAAGGGTCTAGGGTCTGACTGTTGGTAAACAGCTGTGATACTGGTAAGTGATTATTCAGTACATATACTGACTTTTTTTTCTTTTTTGTCGTACAGTTTCCCAGGATCCCATTACTGACTCCCTTTATGAAGGTGGACAATCAAGGGTCTAGGGTCTAACTTTTGGTAAACAGCTGTGATACTGGTAAGTGATTATTCAGTACATATACTGACTTTTTTTTTTTTCTTTTTTCTTGTACACTTTCGCAGGATCCTCTTACCGACTCCCTCTCTGAAGGTGCACTATCAAGGGTCTAGGGTCTGACTGTTCGTAAACAGCTTTGATACAAGTAAGTGATCATTCAGTTTCTATACATGTATTGACTTTTTTTTCTTTTTTGTCGTACAGTTTCCTAGCATCCCGTGACCGACTCCCTCTCTGAAGGTGGAAACGACTAACAAGAGTCTATCCATTTTCTTCTCAGTTCACAACTCTATATAGGTAAATACAGCTATATTCTGTCCATCTTCAGCTGTGTGAGGCTGAATGTTCGTAAACAGCTGTTATACAGGTAAGTGATCATTCAGTTTCTATACATGTATTGACTTTTTTTTCTTTTTGTCGTACAGTTTCCCAGGATTCCATTATCAACTCCCTCTATGAAGGTGGACAATCAAGGGTCTAGGGTCTGAGTGTTCGTGAACAGCTGTGATACAGGTAAGTGATCATTCAGTACATGTATTGACTTTTTTTTTTCTTTTGTCATACAGTTTCCCAGGATTCTATTACCGACTCCCTCTCTGAAGGTGGACTATCAAGGGTCTAGGGTCTGTCTGTTCGTTAACAGCTGTGATACAGGTAAGTGATCATTCAGTTTCTATACACGTATTGACTTTTTTTTTCTTTTTTGTCGTACAGTTTCCTAGGATCCCATGACCGACTCCCTCTCTGAATGTGGAAACGAATAACAAGAGTCTATCCATTTTCTTCTCACTTCACAACTCTATATAGGTAAATACAGCTATATTCTGTCCATCTTCAGCTGTGTGAGGCTGAATGTTCGTAAACAGCTGTTATACAGGTAAGTGATTGTTCAGTTTCTATACATGTATTGACTTTTTTTTCTTTTTGTCGCACAGTTTCCCAGGATTCCATTATCAACTCCCTCTATGAAGGTGGACAATCAAGGGTCTAGGGTCTGACTGTTCGTAAACAGCTGTGATACAGGTAAGTGATCATTCAGTTTCTATACACGTTCTGACTTTTTTCTTTTTTGTCGTACAGTTTCCCAGGATTCCATTACCGACTCCCTCTCTGAAGGTGGACTATCAAGGGTCTAGGGTCTGACTGTTGGTAAAGAGCTGTGATACTGGTAAGTGATTATTCAGTATATATACTGACTTTTTTTTCTTTTTTCTTGTACAGTTTTGCAGGATCCTGTTACCGACTCCCTCTCTGAAGGTGGACTATCAAGGGTCTAGGGTCTGAGTGTTCGTGAACAGCTGTGATACAGGTAAGTGATCATTCAGTACATGTATTGACTTTTTTTTTTCTGTTTTGTCGTACAATTTCGCAGGATCCCATTACCGACTCCCTTTATGAAGGTGGACAATCAAGGGTCTAGGGTCTAACTTTTGGTAAACAGCTGTGATACTGGTAAGTGATTATTCAGTACATATACTGACTTTTTTTTCTTTTTTCTTGTACAGTTTCGCAGGATCCTGTTACCGACTCCCTCTATGAAGGTGGACAATCAAGGGTCTAGGGTCTGACTGTTGGTAAACAGCTGTGATACTGGTAAGTGATTATTCAGTACATATACTAACTTTTTTTTTTCTTTTTTGTTGTACAGTTTCGCAGGATCCCGTGACCGACTCCCTCTATGAAGGTGGACAATCAAGGGTCTAGGGTCTGAGTGTTCGTGAACAGCTGTGATACAGGTAAGTGATCATTCAGTATATGTATTGACTTTTTTTTTTCTTTTTTGTCGTACAATTTCGCAGGATCCCATTACCGACTACCTTTATGAAGGTGGACAATCAAGGGTCTAGGGTCTAACTTTTGGTAAACAGCTGTGATACTGGTAAGTGATTATTCAGTACATATACTGACTTTTTTTTTTTTCTTTTTTCTTGTACACTTTCGCAGGATCCTCTTACCGACTCCCTCTCTGAAGGTGCACTGTCAAGGGTCTAGGGTCTGACTGTTCGTAAACAGCTTTGATACAAGTAAGTGATCATTCAGTTTCTATACATGTATTGACTTTTTTTTCTTTTTGTCGTACAGTTTCCCAGGATTCCATTATCAACTCCCTCTATGAAGGTGGACAATCAAGGGTCTAGGGTCTGACTGTTCGTAAACAGCTGTGATACAGGTAAGTGATCATTCAGTTTCTATACACGTTCTGACTTTTTTCTTTTTTGTCGTACAGTTTCCCAGGATTCCATTACCGACTCCCTCTCTGAAGGTGGACTATCAAGGGTCTAGGGTCTGACTGTTGGTAAAGAGCTGTGATACTGGTAAGTGATTATTCAGCATATATACTGACTTTTTTTTCTTTTTTCTTGTACAGTTTCGCAGGATCCTGTTACCGACTCCCTCTCTGAAGGTGGACTATCAAGGGTCTAGGGTCTGAGTGTTCGTGAACAGCTGTGATACAGGTAAGTGATCATTCAGTACATGTATTGACTTTTTTTTTTTCTGTTTTGTCGTACAATTTCGCAGGATCCCATTACCGACTCCCTTTATGAAGGTGGACAATCAAGGGTCTAGGGTCTAACTTTTGGTAAACAGCTGTGATACTGGTAAGTGATTATTCAGTATATATACTGACTTTTTTTTCTTTTTTCTTGTACAGTTTCGCAGGATCCTGTTACCGACTCCCTCTATGAAGGTGGACAATCAAGGGTCTAGGGTCTGACTGTTGGTAAACAGCTGTGATACTGGTAAGTGATTATTCAGTACATATACTGACTTTTTTTTCTTTTTTGTCGTACAGTTTCCCAGGATCCCATTACTGACTCCCTTTATGAAGGTGGACAATCAAGGGTCTAGGGTCTAACTTTTGGTAAACAGCTGTGATACTGGTAAGTGATTATTCAGTACATATACTGACTTTTTTTTTTTCTTTTTTCTTGTACACTTTCGCAGGATCCTCTTACCGACTCCCTCTCTGAAGGTGCACTATCAAGGGTCTAGGGTCTGACTGTTCGTAAACAGCTTTGATACAAGTAAGTGATCATTCAGTTTCTATACATGTATTGACTTTTTTTTCTTTTTTGTCGTACAGTTTCCTAGCATCCCGTGACCGACTCCCTCTCTGAAGGTGGAAACGACTAACAAGAGTCTATCCATTTTCTTCTCAGTTCACAACTCTATATAGGTAAATACAGCTATATTCTGTCCATCTTCAGCTGTGTGAGGCTGAATGTTCGTAAACAGCTGTTATACAGGTAAGTGATCATTCAGTTTCTATACATGTATTGACTTTTTTTTCTTTTTGTCGTACAGTTTCCCAGGATTCCATTATCAACTCCCTCTATGAAGGTGGACAATCAAGGGTCTAGGGTCTGAGTGTTCGTGAACAGCTGTGATACAGGTAAGTGATCATTCAGTACATGTATTGACTTTTTTTTTTCTTTTGTCATACAGTTTCCCAGGATTCTATTACCGACTCCCTCTCTGAAGGTGGACTATCAAGGGTCTAGGGTCTGTCTGTTCGTTAACAGCTGTGATACAGGTAAGTGATCATTCAGTTTCTATACACGTATTGACTTTTTTTTTCTTTTTTGTCGTACAGTTTCCTAGGATCCCGTGACCGACTCCCTCTCTGAATGTGGAAACGAATAACAAGAGTCTATCCATTTTCTTCTCACTTCACAACTCTATATAGGTAAATACAGCTATATTCTGTCCATCTTCAGCTGTGTGAGGCTGAATGTTCGTAAACAGCTGTTATACAGGTAAGTGATTGTTCAGTTTCTATACATGTATTGACTTTTTTTTCTTTTTGTCGTACAGTTTCCCAGGATTCCATTATCAACTCCCTCTATGAAGGTGGACAATCAAGGGTCTAGGGTCTGACTGTTCGTAAACAGCTGTGATACAGGTAAGTGATCATTCAGTTTCTATACACGTTCTGACTTTTTTCTTTTTTGTCGTACAGTTTCCCAGGATTCCATTACCGACTCCCTCTCTGAAGGTGGACTATCAAGGGTCTAGGGTCTGACTGTTGGTAAAGAGCTGTGATACTGGTAAGTGATTATTCAGTATATATACTGACTTTTTTTTCTTTTTTCTTGTACAGTTTTGCAGGATCCTGTTACCGACTCCCTCTCTGAAGGTGGACTATCAAGGGTCTAGGGTCTGAGTGTTCGTGAACAGCTGTGATACAGGTAAGTGATCATTCAGTACATGTATTGACTTTTTTTTTTCTGTTTTGTCGTACAATTTCGCAGGATCCCATTACCGACTCCCTTTATGAAGGTGGACAATCAAGGGTCTAGGGTCTAACTTTTGGTAAACAGCTGTGATACTGGTAAGTGATTATTCAGTACATATACTGACTTTTTTTTCTTTTTTCTTGTACAGTTTCGCAGGATCCTGTTACCGACTCCCTCTATGAAGGTGGACAATCAAGGGTCTAGGGTCTGACTGTTGGTAAACAGCTGTGATACTGGTAAGTGATTATTCAGTACATATACTAACTTTTTTTTTTCTTTTTTGTTGTACAGTTTCGCAGGATCCCGTGACCGACTCCCTCTATGAAGGTGGACAATCAAGGGTCTAGGGTCTGAGTGTTCGTGAACAGCTGTGATACAGGTAAGTGATCATTCAGTATATGTATTGACTTTTTTTTTTCTTTTTTGTCGTACAATTTCGCAGGATCCCATTACCGACTACCTTTATGAAGGTGGACAATCAAGGGTCTAGGGTCTAACTTTTGGTAAACAGCTGTGATACTGGTAAGTGATTATTCAGTACATATACTGACTTTTTTTTTTTTCTTTTTTCTTGTACACTTTCGCAGGATCCTCTTACCGACTCCCTCTCTGAAGGTGCACTATCAAGGGTCTAGGGTCTGACTGTTCGTAAACAGCTTTGATACAAGTAAGTGATCATTCAGTTTCTATACATGTATTGACTTTTTTTTCTTTTTGTCGTACAGTTTCCCAGGATTCCATTATCAACTCCCTCTATGAAGGTGGACAATCAAGGGTCTAGGGTCTGACTGTTCGTAAACAGCTGTGATACAGGTAAGTGATCATTCAGTTTCTATACACGTTCTGACTTTTTTCTTTTTTGTCGTACAGTTTCCCAGGATTCCATTACCGACTCCCTCTCTGAAGGTGGACTATCAAGGGTCTAGGGTCTGACTGTTGGTAAAGAGCTGTGATACTGGTAAGTGATTATTCAGCATATATACTGACTTTTTTTTCTTTTTTCTTGTACAGTTTCGCAGGATCCTGTTACCGACTCCCTCTCTGAAGGTGGACTATCAAGGGTCTAGGGTCTGAGTGTTCGTGAACAGCTGTGATACAGGTAAGTGATCATTCAGTACATGTATTGACTTTTTTTTTTTCTGTTTTGTCGTACAATTTCGCAGGATCCCATTACCGACTCCCTTTATGAAGGTGGACAATCAAGGGTCTAGGGTCTAACTTTTGGTAAACAGCTGTGATACTGGTAAGTGATTATTCAGTATATATACTGACTTTTTTTTCTTTTTTCTTGTACAGTTTCGCAGGATCCTGTTACCGACTCCCTCTATGAAGGTGGACAATCAAGGGTCTAGGGTCTGACTGTTGGTAAACAGCTGTGATACTGGTAAGTGATTATTCAGTACATATACTGACTTTTTTTTCTTTTTTGTCGTACAGTTTCCCAGGATCCCATTACTGACTCCCTTTATGAAGGTGGACAATCAAGGGTCTAGGGTCTAACTTTTGGTAAACAGCTGTGATACTGGTAAGTGATTATTCAGTACATATACTGACTTTTTTTTTTTCTTTTTTCTTGTACACTTTCGCAGGATCCTCTTACCGACTCCCTCTCTGAAGGTGCACTATCAAGGGTCTAGGGTCTGACTGTTCGTAAACAGCTTTGATACAAGTAAGTGATCATTCAGTTTCTATACATGTATTGACTTTTTTTTCTTTTTTGTCGTACAGTTTCCTAGCATCCCGTGACCGACTCCCTCTCTGAAGGTGGAAACGACTAACAAGAGTCTATCCATTTTCTTCTCAGTTCACAACTCTATATAGGTAAATACAGCTATATTCTGTCCATCTTCAGCTGTGTGAGGCTGAATGTTCGTAAACAGCTGTTATACAGGTAAGTGATCATTCAGTTTCTATACATGTATTGACTTTTTTTTCTTTTTGTCGTACAGTTTCCCAGGATTCCATTATCAACTCCCTCTATGAAGGTGGACAATCAAGGGTCTAGGGTCTGAGTGTTCGTGAACAGCTGTGATACAGGTAAGTGATCATTCAGTACATGTATTGACTTTTTTTTTTCTTTTGTCATACAGTTTCCCAGGATTCTATTACCGACTCCCTCTCTGAAGGTGGACTATCAAGGGTCTAGGGTCTGTCTGTTCGTGAACAGCTGTGATACAGGTAAGTGATCATTCAGTTTCTATACACGTATTGACTTTTTTTTTCTTTTTTGTCGTACAGTTTCCCAGGATCCCGTGAAGGTTGAAACGACTAACAAGGATTTCTCCATCTGCATCTCCATTCTCTACTATGACTGGCTGGCAGGTATTCTGTCCATCTTGAACTGTGTGAGTCTGACTGTTCGTAATAGCTTTGATACAGGTAAGTGATCATTCAGTTTCTATACATGTATTGACTCTTTTTTCTTTTTTCTCGTACAGTTTCCTAGGATCCCGTGACCGACTCCCTCTCTGAATGTGGAAACGAATAACAAGAGTCTATCCATTTTCTTCTCACTTCACAACTCTATATAGGTAAATACAGCTATATTCTGTCCATCTTCAGCTGTGTGAGGCTGAATGTTCGTAAACAGCTGTTATACAGGTAAGTGATTGTTCAGTTTCTATACATGTATTGACTTTTTTTTCTTTTTGTCGTACAGTTTCCCAGGATTCCATTATCAACTCCCTCTATGAAGGTGGACAATCAAGGGTCTAGGGTCTGACTGTTCGTAAACAGCTGTGATACAGGTAAGTGATCATTCAGTTTCTATACACGTTCTGACTTTTTTCTTTTTTGTCGTACAGTTTCCCAGGATTCCATTACCGACTCCCTCTCTGAAGGTGGACTATCAAGGGTCTAGGGTCTGACTGTTGGTAAAGAGCTGTGATACTGGTAAGTGATTATTCAGTATATATACTGACTTTTTTTTCTTTTTTCTTGTACAGTTTTGCAGGATCCTGTTACCGACTCCCTCTCTGAAGGTGGACTATCAAGGGTCTAGGGTCTGAGTGTTCGTGAACAGCTGTGATACAGGTAAGTGATCATTCAGTACATGTATTGACTTTTTTTTTTCTGTTTTGTCGTACAATTTCGCAGGATCCCATTACCGACTCCCTTTATGAAGGTGGACAATCAAGGGTCTAGGGTCTAACTTTTGGTAAACAGCTGTGATACTGGTAAGTGATTATTCAGTACATATACTGACTTTTTTTTCTTTTTTCTTGTACAGTTTCGCAGGATCCTGTTACCGACTCCCTCTATGAAGGTGGACAATCAAGGGTCTAGGGTCTGACTGTTGGTAAACAGCTGTGATACTGGTAAGTGATTATTCAGTACATATACTAACTTTTTTTTTTCTTTTTTGTTGTACAGTTTCGCAGGATCCCGTGACCGACTCCCTCTATGAAGGTGGACAATCAAGGGTCTAGGGTCTGAGTGTTCGTGAACAGCTGTGATCCAGGTAAGTGATCATTCAGTATATGTATTGACTTTTTTTTTCTTTTTTGTCGTACAATTTCGCAGGATCCCATTACCGACTACCTTTATGAAGGTGGACAATCAAGGGTCTAGGGTCTAACTTTTGGTAAACAGCTGTGATACTGGTAAGTGATTATTCAGTACATATACTGACTTTTTTTACTTTTTTCTTGTACAGTTTCGCAGGATCCTGTTACCGACTCCCTCTATGAAGGTGGACAATCAAGGGTCTAGGGTCTGACTGTTGGTAAACAGCTGTGATACTGGTAAGTGATTATTCAGTACATATACTGACTTTTTTTTCTTTTTTGTCGTACAGTTTCCCAGGATCCCATTACTGACTCCCTTTATGAAGGTGGACAATCAAGGGTCTAGGGTCTAACTTTTGGTAAACAGCTGTGATACTGGTAAGTGATTATTCAGTACATATACTGACTTTTTTTTTTTCTTTTTTCTTGTACACTTTCGCAGGATCCTCTTACCGACTCCCTCTCTGAAGGTGCACTATCAAGGGTCTAGGGTCTGACTGTTCGTAAACAGCTTTGATACAAGTAAGTGATCATTCAGTTTCTATACATGTACTGACTTTTTTTTCTTTTTTGTCGTACAGTTTCCTAGCATCCCGTGACCGACTCCCTCTCTGAAGGTGGAAACGACTAACAAGAGTCTATCCATTTTCTTCTCACTTCACAACTCTATATACAGTGAGTCCAAGAAGTATTTGATCCCTTGCTGATTTTCTTTGTTTGCCCACTAATAAAGACACTATCCTTCTGCACTTTTAATGGTAGATATATTCTAACATGGAGAGACAGAATATCAAGACAAAAATCCAGAATATAATTTTAAAGAATATATTTTAATTAATTTGTATTTCAATGAGGAAAATAAGTATTTGATCCCTCTTGCCAAACACACTCAATACTTAGTGGCAAAGCCTTTGTTTGCAAGCACAGCGGTGAGACGTTTGTTGTAGTTAACCACAAGTTTAGCACACACACCAGGGGGAATTTTGGCCCACTCTTCTTTGCAGATCCTCTCTAAATCATGAAGGTTGGTGGGCTGTCGCTTGGCAACTCTGACCTTCAGCTCCCTCCATAGATTTTCGATCGGATTGAGGTCTGGCGACTGGCTGGGCCACTCCATGACCTTAATGTGATTTTTCTTGAGCCAATCCTTTGTTGCCTTTGCTGTATGTTTAGGGTCGTTATCATGTTGGAAGACCCAACCACGGCCCATTTTCAGATCCCTGGCAGAGGGGAGGAGGTTGTCCCTCAGGATTGTGCGGTACATGGCTCCATCCATCTTCCCAGTGATGCGGTGAAGTAGCCCTGTACCCTTGGCAGAGAAACACCCCCAAAACATTATGCTTCCACCTCCATGCTTGACGGTGGGCACAGTGTTCTTGGGGTCATAGGCAGCATTTTTCTTCCTCCACACATGGCGGGTGGAGTTGAGGCCAAAAAGTTCAATTTTGGTCTCGTCTGACCACAAAACCTTCTCCCAATAACTTGGTTCATCTTTCAAATGATCATTGGCATACTTGAGGCACGCCTCCACATGTGCTCTCTTCAGCAGGGGTACCTTTCGGGCACTGCAGGATGTGAATCCATTGTTGCGCAAAGTGTTGCCAATTGTTTCCTTGCAAACTGTGGTCCCAGCTGCCTTCAGGTCATTTGCTAACTCCTGCCGAGTGGTTGCAGGACGATTTCTGACTGTTCTCAGCATCATTGCCACCCCACGAGGCGAAATCTTCTTTGGAGCACCGGGCCGAGGTCTGTTGATTGTCATGTTATACTCTTTAAACTTTCTGATAATTGCACCAATAGTTGTTACTTTCACATCCAACACCTTACTAATCTTTTTGTAGCCCATTCCAGCTTTGTGAAGGTCAACAATTCTGACTCTGAGGTCCTGTGACAGCTCTTTGGTTTTACCCATGTTGGAGACTTGAAATCTGTGTGATCTGTCTGATTCTGTGGACAGGTGTTTTTCACACAAGTGATTAGTGAGAACAGGTGGCTTCAGGTCAGGTAACAAGTTGATTGGGAGTGTCTAACTGGTCTGTAAAAGCCAGAACTGCTAATGAATACTAAGGGATCAAATACTTATTTCACTCCATGAAATACAAATCAATTAATATATATTCCTTAGATTTATTTTCTGGATTTTCTTTTTAATATTCTGTCTCTCCATGTAAGAATACATCTACCATTAAAAGTATAGAATGATCATGTCTTTATTAGTGGGCCAACGAAGAAAATCAGCAAGGGATCAAATACTTCTTGGACTCACTGTAGGTAAATACAGCTATATTCTGTCCATCTTCAGCTGTGTGAGGCTGAATGTTCGTAAACAGCTGTGATACTGGTAAGTGATTATTCAGTACATATACTGACTTTTTTTTCTTTTTTGTCGTACAGTTTCCCAGGATTCCATTACTGACTCCCTCTCTGAAGGTGGACTATCAAGGGTCTAGGGTCTGAGTGTTCGTAAACAGCTTTGATACAAGTAAGTGATTATTCAGTTCATATACACGTATCCACTTTTTTTTCTTTTTTATCATACACTTTCCCAGGATTCTATTACCGACTCCCTCTCTGAAGGTGGACTATCAAGTGTCTAGGGTCTGACTGTTCGTGAACAGCTGTGATACAGGTAAGTGATTATTCAGTTTCTATACATATATTGACTTTTTTTTTCTTTTTTGTTGTACAGTTTCCCAGGATCCCGTGACCGACTCCCTCTCTGAAGGTGGACAATCAAGGGTCTAGGGTCTGACTGTTGGTAAACAGCTGTGATACTGGTAAGTGATTTTTCAGTTCATATACTGACTTTATTTTCTTTTTTGTCGTACAGTTTCGCAGGATCCTGTTACCGACTCCCTCTCTGAAGGTGGACAATCAAGGGTCTAGGGTCTAACTGTTGGTAAACAGCTGTGATACTGGTAAGTGATTATTCAGTACATATACTGACTTTTTTTTCTTTTTTCTTGTACAGTTTCGCAGGATCCTGTTACCGACTCCCTATCTGAAGGTGCACTATCAAGGGTCTGAGTGTTCGTGAACAGCTGTGATACAGGTAAGTGATCATTCAGTACATGTATTGACTTTTTTTTTTCTTTTTTGTCGTACAGTTTCGCAGGATCCCATTACCGACTCCCTCTATGAAGGTGGACAATCAAGGGTCTAGGGTCTGAGTGTTCGTGAACAGCTGTGATACAGGTAAGTGATCATTCAGTACATGTATTGACTTTTTTTTTTTCTTTTTTGTTGTACAGTTTCGTAGGATCCTGTTACCGACTCCCTCTCTGAAGGTGGAAACGACTAACAAGGATTTTTCCATCTGCATCTCCATTCTCTACTATGACTGGCTGGCTGGTATTCTGTCCATCTTCAACTGTGTGAGGCTGACTGTCCGTAAACAGCTGTTATACAGGTAAGTGATCATTCAGTTTCTATACACGTATTGACTTTTTTTTCTTTTTTGTCATACAGTTTCCCAGGATTCTATTACCGACTCCCTCTCTGAAGGTGGACTATCAAGGGTCTAGGGTCTGACCGTTTGGGAACAGGTTTGATACAGGTAAGTGATTATTCAGTTTCTATACACGTATTGACTTTTTTTCTTTTTTGTCATACAATTTCCCAGGATCCCGTGACCGACTCCCTCTCTGAAGGTGGATTAACCAAGGTCTTTACATCTGCATCTCCATTTACAACTGTGACTGGCTGGCTGGTATTCTGTCCAACTTCAACTGTGTGAGGCTGTTCGTAAACAGCTATGATACAGGTAAGTGATCATTCAGTACATGTATTTACTTTTTTTTGTTCTTTTTTGTTGTACAGTTTCCCAGGATCCCGTGACCGACTCCCTCTCAGAAGGTGGAAACAACTAACAAGGATTTTTCCATCTGCATCTCCATTCTCTACTATGACTGGCTGGCTGGTATTTGTTCCATCTTCAACTGTGTGAGGCTGACTGTCCGTAAACAGCTGTTATACAGGTAAGTGATCATTCAGTTTCTATACACGTATTGACTTTTTTTTTCTTTTTTGTCATACAGTTTCCTAGGATCCCGTGACCGACTCCCTCTCTGAAGGTGGAAACGACTAACAAGGATTTTTCCATCTGCATCTCCATTCTCTACTATGACTGGCTGGCTGGTATTCTGTCCATCTTCAACTGTGTGAGGCTGACTGTTCGCAAACAGCTTTGATACAGGTAAGTGATCATTCAGTTTCTATAGATGTATTGACTTTTTTTTCTTTTTTGTCATACAGTTTCGCAGGATCCCATTACCGACTCCCTCTCTGAAGGTGGACAATCAAGGGTCTAGGGTCTGACTTTTGTTAAACAGTTGTGATACTGGTAAGTGATCATTCAGTACATGTATTGACTTTTTTTTTTTCATTTTTGTCACACAATTTCCCAGGATCCTGTGACCGACTCCCTCTCTGAAGATGGACTAACCAAGGTCTCTACATCTGCATCTCCATTTACAACTGTGACTGGCTGGCTGGTATTCTGTCCATAATCAACTGTGTGAGGCTGACTGTCCGTAAACAGCTGTTATACACGTAAGTGATTATTCAGTTTCTATACATGTATTGACTTTTTTCTTTTGTCATACAGTTTCCCAGGATCCCGTGACCGACTCCCTCTCTGAAGGTGGAAACGAGTAACAAGGATTTTTCCATCTGCATCTCCATTCCCTACTATGACTGGCTGGCTGGTATTCTGTCCATCTTCAACTGTGTGAGGCTGACTGTTCGTAAATAGCTGTGATACAGGTAAGTGATCATTCAGTACATGTACTAACTAAGTTTCTTTTTTGTCATGCAATTTCCCAGGATCCCGTGACACGTATTGACTTTTTTTTTTCTTTTTTGTCGTACAGTTTCCCAGGATTCTATTACCGACTCCCTCTCTGAAGGTGGGCTATCAAGGGTCTAGGGTCTGACTGTTCGTGAACAGCATTGATACAGGTAAGTGATTATTCAGTTTCTATACATGTTTTGACTTTTTTTTCTTTTTTGTTGTACAGTTTCCCAGGATCCCGTGACCGACTCCCTCTCTGAAGGTGGAAACGACTAACAAGAGTCTATCCATTTGCTTCTCACTTCACAACTATATATATATGTAAATACAGCTATATTCTGTCCATTTTCAGCTGTGTGAGGCTGAATGTTCGTAAACAGCTGTTATACAGGTATGTGATCATTCAGTTTCTATACATGTATTGACTTTTTTTCTTTTTTGTCGTACAGTTTCCCAGGATCCCGTGACCGACTCCCTCTCTGAAGGTGGAAACGACTAACAAGAGTCTGTCCATTTTCTTCTCACTTCACAACTATATATAGGTAAATACAGCTATATTCTGTCCATCTTCAGCTGTGTGAGGCTGAATGTTCGTAAACAGCTGTTATACAGGTAAGTTATTATTCAGTTTCTATACATGTATTGACTTTTTTTCTTTTTTGTCATACAGTTTCCCAGGATCCCGTGACCGAGTCCCTCACTGAAGGTGGACTAAGAAGGGTCTTTTCGTCTGCATTTCCAGGGGGGGGGGGGTCACAGCAAAAACTTTTTAGAAGGGTTACAGTAGGACTGGGTAGGCAAAAGCAGCCAAACACAAATGCACTCGCACCAGCAGACAGCAGGGGGCAGCTCAACACATGGGGAAGAGAGAAGAAATGAAAGAAAAACTAAAAATAATGAAGAAAAGGTTTAGGTTTATATATGAATTTGAACAGTATTGTAACACCGCTGTTTCTTACAGAGTGGGATTGGACTTTGCTAAAAAAAAAAAAAAAAAAAAAACATGTAAAAAAGCCAGCACAGTTCACAGAACAGCTCATGATCCAAAACAGACCACATCCTCTGTAAAACACGACGGAGGCACTGTGATGGCTTGAGCATGCATGGCTGCCAGTGGCACTGGATCACTAAAGTTTATTGATGATGTGACACAGGACAGAAGCAGCCGGATGAGTTCTGAGGTATTCAGAGACATACAATGTGCTCAAATGCAGCCAAACTGACTGGTCAGTGTTTCATAATACAGATGGACAATGACCCAAAACATAAAGTCAAAACAACCCAGGAGTTTATTAAAGCAAAGAAGTGGAATATTCTTGAATGGCCAAGTCAGTCACCTGATCTCAACCCAACTGAGCACGCATTTCACTTGTTAACGACTAAACTTCAGACAGAAAGGCCCACAAACACACAGCAACTGGAAACCGCTGCAGTAATGGCCTGACAGATCATTAAAAAGGAGGAGAAACAGCATCTGGTGATATCCATGAGTTCAAGACTTCAGGTGTAGCAGACTGGGGGCAAAAAAAGTTTAATTATTTTCAGTAACAAGAAATAGGGCCCCTTTAATATTTTTATTTTATTTTTCTTTATTTCATTTGTTTGGATTACATTTAGGCTGGTTTAAACCTCAGTATAATTATCATTCTACTGTTATTAGTTTGGACTAAGGCTAATAGGTCATTTTCGTTTCTCCCAGTAGAGGCGCTTTTAGGCATCAGTGATAAAGGACCTCCAGCCTCTGGCTCGGTTAGTGGTTCAGAATAAAGCTTGTGCCACAGGCTGACGACTCATTAACCTGTGTGCTGGTTTCTTCCTCGTCATGTAGAGGAATGGAAATGTCCCTACATACATTTTAGTGGTGAATCTATACTCTAATATGTTGATGAAGCCTTGTGCCATGTCTTAGTCCAAGTTAAATGTGTTTTGGTTAAGTTATGTCGAGTGAATGAGAAGATGGAAAATATGTTAGCCATTTAGCTTAGCATAGGGGCATGTTCTAATCTGAGAATCCCACTCTTAGTACTTTTATATGTTCTGTAATCCAGTGTTTTTACTAAAAAGTCTAAAACATTTGATACAACACAAGTTTAAGAGTTTAAAGAAGTGTTTTTCCATTATTTTGAGCTTTTTTAACAGCAGCATTTTCTCTCTATCTTAAGCAATAGCTCAGCTGCAGAGCTTAGCTGCTCTGGTACAGTCAGAGGTGCAGTGGAGTTCTTTGGACTGTGTGTTTTGTGTTCAATTCTGTTCCAAGTGTTTGTGTCTAGTATTATATATGTCAGCCACAAAATCTAAAAGGAGCTTTATATTGGAAAGCTGGTTTATTTTCTATAAATATGTTATGATAAAATAACCATTATGCTCAATTTATCTTACCTCAGCTAAACATCAGTGAAGACGTTACTAATCCACTCAGCCAACATGTAGATAAAGAGTACATGTACATAACATTTTTAACATGTTTAAACATCTGGACATTTGATCTTCATTTGAGTATTGAGAGATGGAGGTAATGTAACTAAATGTAACTAAAATGTAATTAATAGAAATGCAATTTACCTGACAAGTTAGGACTCCTCCACATTTATTACTACTTAAAATAACTAAAATCAGCTAAATCAGGAGCAGCACATCAGCTATAGATGATTAGAGCATGGTTAGAGCAATCCATAACATGGGAATTACAGAGAATTACAGAAGAGACAGTTCATAGTTTGGGTTTTCACTAATAATTGTGTTCATATATACAGGAGAGGAGAGCAGGGCACACACACACAGTTTGATATTTTGGATCATTTAATTCAGGAAAGTATTTCAGAAATATGAATAATATTGTTTACATAAACAACCTGCACAAATAGACAAGTTAACAATTCAGCTCAAAGCACTGCTTCTTAAATCACAATACTGCTTATAAAATCAAATGGGTCAAATGAAGAGCCTGTTTGAGACATAATGAAATAAAACAGTAAATAGTCACAGAGAAAAGAACAGTTCATATAAGATGTTGTATAAAAAATGACTAATGAGGTTATTTAGGTGTTAAATTCATACTGATGTGGCTTTACAGGGCTTCTCTGTTCTGTAGTCAGTGTTTCTATAGTTTCTCACTTCAGAAATGGGACAGGTTGTGTGAACACGGCTCTTCTGCAAAGCATACTGTGGATTATTCTAGTTACAATATCCAAAAAGAAGTGTATTCTTTACAGTGTGCTTTGCAGAAGAGCCGTGTTCACTCACCTTTTTTAATACTACTGTGAGGGACGATGTACCTAAATGTTTCACTCACCTGTACACCTGTGTAATGTGACGTGATAATAAAAGTGATTTGATTTTTTTTTTTTGGTGGCTCAACGGGTTGTTAGAAGAGATGTCCACAAGGGGGTGCTATAGTGCCATTATTCCTGGTAACTCTGCTGGTGACCGAGTGCTAAGAAGACTGTGAGAAACTATAGAGAAAGTCTACCAGCTGTATTTCTATTCTTTACAGACCTCTTTCTTTTGGGTTGGTACTCGGTACACCGCACACACCTACATGTGAAATCTTAAAAGACATGATGTTTTAAAAAATGTTTTATTCATTTGTTTATTTATGATATTAATTAACAACTAAAATTAGCATACACATTTTAGACTGCATGCTTTATGAATCGTCTGTTAAGAAATAGAGAGCCTGTTGCAGAGGTGGGTGGTCACTAGTTACCTTTACACATGATAATAGGAGAATGAGGATGGGAGTCTAGTTTTCCTTTCAGTTTAGTCATGAACTCCATTTTTGAGTGTAATGTCATGTTATGTTGGTGAGCATCTGCATGGCTCTGTGATGGATCACGCGTCTAATTTGAGAGATTTTTTAGACCAAAGATATAAGTAAACGAAATCAACCATAACAGACACTGATTGTTATTCAGTATTGAAGTGTTTTGTTTTAATTCACTAATTTTCTACATCTGTCACACTGCCAATAAAACGTGAAGCTCTGGAGCAGCTGCACAGTGACCTAAGGTCGCCGGGATAGAGGGATTTTAGTCCCCAGCACTGGCTTAAGGAGCAGTTGAACTGTGTTCTCGGAGTGATGGAGCTCCATCCAGTACCTTAGGCTGAGTTGGAGTGCATAGACTAATCATCCAGCATCAGTGCATCAGGAATTGCCACGTGAACCAGACCTCACAACCGCAACTTTTGCCTGTGTCCACAGAAGGAGATTTCACTGGTCATCTGTTTGAAATACAGGTGCAGAACAAGTGCTTAAACAATGATGCACCACTGATAGCTAGAACTGTGGCTGTCTCTCCAGATCTGCTGAACGATATTAGGGTCCAGAATGACTTCCCCGCCCCTCCTCAGACAGCCAATGGGCCTCTTGCACACTCATGCCCTGGGGATTCAGCAATGTATGTAGTGCATATATATTAATGGGTGCATGTCAGAGTTCAGCCAGTTCAGAGTGTGAGGGGGAGAAGAGTGTTTGTCAGTCTGGCTGTCCTGGACTTCACACTCCTGTAGCGTCGGCCCGATGGTAGGAGCGTGAAGAGGCTGTGTTGAGGGTGTGTACTGTCCCTGATAATGCTGTGGGCCCTGCTGATGACCCTGGTCCTGTAGTTGTCCTGCTTTACTGTGATTGTAGTGTACTGTAGATGTAGTGTTTCTGTACTGTAAAACAGCATGTTTATGACAATTAACTGTACTGTAAGTATAGTGTATATAGATGACTGTACTGTAAAATGTGTGTACTACAAATTAGTACATTAAATAACAATAACCTATTGTGAATTACTGTTCTGTAAAGTTACCATATGTTTATTATAATTAAGTGTACTGATTATATTTTAGTGTACAATAAATGTAGTGTACTGTAGTTTTACTGTAATGTAGTGTACTGTATATTTATTACAATTAACTGCTGAATTCATTCAATTTATAAATTCATTAAATTCATTAAATAAATCCAGTTTTACATGCAACAGAATGAACTTACAGTGGAGGAAATAAGTATTTAATCCCCCACTGATTTTGAAAGTTTTTACTCTAACAAATAATTAAACAGTCTATGCTAGCTTTATTTTAACAGTGAGAGAAAAAAAAACTGGAAAAGGAATTAATATTTAAATAAAAAATAATTTGCATTTCATTGAGGGAACTAAGTATTTGATCCTCTAAAAACCATGACTAATATTGGCTCCCACAGACCACTGACACATCCTACTCTCAGTGAAGTCGTTACCTGCATGAGAGACACCTGTCCCACATTGTCACCTGTGTAAAAGGCCATCTGCCAAGAGACTCCGTGACACTCCAACATCTCCACCATGGGCAAGACTAAAGAGCTGTCTAAAGATGGCAGGGACAAAATTGTTGAGCTACACAAGGCTGGAATGGGCTACAAAGCCATAAGTAAGAAGCTGGAAGAGAAGGTGACAACTGTTGGTGCAATTATTCGGAAGTGTAAGAAGTACAACATTACTGTCAATCGGCCTAGGCCTGGAGCTCCATGCAAGATATCACCTCGTGGAGTCTCACTGATCATGAGAAAGGTTACAAATCAGCCAAGAATTACATGGAAGGAGCTGGTTAATGATCATAAGGCAGCTGGGACCACAGTCTCAAAAAAAAAAAAAAACATTGATAATACACTGAGACGTAATGGCTTAAAATCCTGCAGTGCACGTAAGGTTCCTCTGCTCAAGATGGCTCATGTCCAGGCTCTTTTCAGCAAACAGTGGCAAGGAAAAACTCAAAAGGGGAACCCATCTTCCTCTGGTCGACACCAGATAGCATGCATGCAGGTAAAGAGTCACAAGCAATCCTTCTAAAGCATTTTGTAAACAAAATGTACATGATGGCAGCATAACTCTGTTCACAGAGAATACAGTAGCAGAACTATTAAAGAACACAGTTGCGTGACAATTTTCATACAGAATACAGTAGCATCAATTTTACCTTTAGAAGTCAACAGGGTCACATTTTTCATACAGAATACAGTAGCATATAATCACTCAAACAGCAGATAGGAGCATGAATCCAAATACAGAATACAACAGTGCTGCTCTTCATATTCACATACAGCTTTAAGCTTCCTCTATTAATTCATTTTCCATACATCATTCATCCACCTTCAGGCTGCAGTAGTTTAGCCCCACTAAGACAATAATGCTTAAGCTGCACTTCAGTAAAAATGCAGCCAATCAGAAGAAAGCTCATTTACATAATGGCACAGTAATAAAAACATCTTATTATTTTAATGGACTAAGGGCGGGTTTTGGTACATAAAGCTCCATAAAACAATGTAAGTAAGACTGAAGAGAAAAGGTCAAATAAAATGTAGACTTGGAGAGTAAGGGTAATACTAGAACTCTACAAAGCCATGGATGTTGTTGCTCACTGTTCAAAAGGCAGCATCACTGTTATTTTATCAGTGACAAACACCTCGACCATGTGGTAGCTCAGACAGAGCAGAGGCAGGAAGTAAAGACCTGGTGTTCGGTCAGAGCAACATGACAGCACAGTAAGACCTTCAGCTCCACCAGATGGACGTTACAACAGTTTACTTGCACGCTCTGATTGATTGTGAGATGTATATGGAGCAATCAGAGAGATTTGAAGGAAAGTCAAATACAGCTGTGAACTGAATAAGTCACTGTATGCTCTTAAACTGTATGGAAGAACCTGGAACAACATGTTGTCTGTTTATCGAGATGAAAATGGCTTTCCGCAGACCATTGTGTCTACGACAAACACACTGAAATCAGGAGGATGATACTGATAATCTGGGTTGAGGGTCTGAGGTTGAGGTAAAAAAGATACCAACAGCATTCAAGATAAAGGATCTAGGAAAACTGAACCATTTTCTAGGTACTGATTTCAATCAAAGTCAAGGCGCAGTAAATAGGAGTCAAAAGAAGTACACATCAAAAGTACCTGAACAATTTGGTAGGTCAGACTATAACCAAGGTCCAACCACAAATCACAATTACAAAGCAGTATGTAGCTTGTTTGTTGTGATGAGGCGCACAAGACCTGATCAAAGTTGGAGCAGTTAAATAGTCGCAGTACTTGTCTGAGCCAAATGAACAACACTGGACTGCAGTCAAGCATGTAATTAGGTACTTAAAGGGTACAACTGATCATGAACCGTTACAAAAAGAGTGGAGAGAAACTGAAACTTGAGGTAAACTTGAACTAAACACGGCCTTTTATTTCCTGCTCTGTCTACACATGAAGCAGAACATATGGCACTGGCTGCAACCACTCAGGAAAGCTTGTACCTGGCACAGCTACTAAATGCCATGGACAGTGATCACCACTATGCACCTGTGAAAATATCTGAAGACAATCCACTCTGTGCATGAACCTGATGAGACTCCACTGAACTCTGTGTGCAAGGCCCCTTTTACCACCCTGTATCCTGTCATTATTTTAAATGTATTTTTAAATAAAGCAAGAGCATTAAACATTTTTGATAATGTAATAGCAGTGATGTGTGAAGATTAAGACACACCTAGGGCTGGGCCTAAATGTCCAAATATTATATTTAAGGACCATAAACTCCATATTTCCTCTTTTCTCTTCAATCCAACTTAGTGTTTGTGGAGTTGTATGAACAAAAAAATCACGCTTCATCCCTTCCAATTGAAACTGGTTGTTTTTTATTTGAGGTATTTTCAACTGTGTGAAATTCTGTTTCAGGTACTTTAAGCTAGATACAGTGGGGTATGAAATGTTTGATTTCTGATATTTACAATATTTTTAGGATTACATTTCAGGGAGGTGAATCATGTTATCTGAAAAATGGGCTACGCTAATCCCCTTATAGAATCCATAGGGGGCGCTACAAGCTCTGTGTTGAATGTAAAGCGCAATGCTGTTGTATCCCGTATTCAGAGCTATGCTACTGAATTCTGTATGAGAAGTAGCAGAACTTTCCTACAGACCACAGTAACAGAACACTGTTCTACCAGAATAGAGTAGCGTAACGATGTCTTACAGAACACAGTAGCCTGAAACTGTTCATTCACAACAGAGTAGCAGAACGCTTTCATTCAGAAGACATTAGAATCATTATTTTGATATAGAATACAGTACCAGTACTCTTTCAACCAGAATACGGTAGCATACCACTACACAACCAGCACAGAGGAGCATAACTCACACAGAATACAGGATTCAATTCAAATGAATTTTATTTATACAGCGCTTTCACAACAAATGTGGTCACACAGCAGCTTTACAGAGATCCGGGTCCAAGCCTCTTTTGAGCAAGCCAGTGGCAACAGTGGCAAGGAAAAACTCCCTCAGATCGAGAGGAAGAAACCTTGAGAGAAACCAAGACTCACAAAGGGAACCCATCCTCCTCTGGTCGACACCGGATAGCACAATGAAAAGCAGAACAGGAATAAAACATGGAATTAAGGGAATCTGGCCAATGTGCCGTCAAGCCATAAAAAGATGAAAACAGGAGTGAAATTAAGTCCATGCAGGTACACGGTCACAAGCACAGCCATGCCGTGAGGCGAGGATGACTCCATTCGAGGCCCCAAAACCGGACAGCGGTCAGGAGGGTGGTGGAGAGAGCGAGGTCTGCCGATGGAACAGTTGAAACTGGGCATCTGAGCACATGGAAACGAGAGAAAAAACACAAAGGGTTAGGAGGAAGGGGGCAAAAACTTTTTAGAAGGGTTACAGCAGGACAGGGTAGGAAAGAGCAGCCAAACACAAATGCACTCGCACCAGCAGACAGCAGGGGGCAGCTCAGCACTTGGGGGAAGAGAGAAGAAATGAAGGAAAAAATAAGAAAAGGTTTAGGTTTATATATGAATATGAACAGCACTGTAACACCGCTCAAGCACAACAAAGCAACAAAACAAATTATACAGAACACAGCAGTGTAACCATTCTCATGTAGAACACAAGCAGGACACAGCAGCCCAACACGGTTCAAGCAGAACACAAGCAAGTGGCACAGCAGCGAAATATCGTTCAAGCAGAAGACAGCAGCGTAACAATTTTGATGCAGAACACAAGCAGGACACAACAGCCCAACACGGTTCAAGCAGACCACAAGCAAGTGGCACAGCTGCAGCCACCTTTAGCACTGTGCTTGCAAGGCAATCTTGTAAAAAAATTGGAGACTGTGGGTGCAAACGTTTTACCTGTTTCTTACAGAGAGTGGGATTGTTGAGGAGAACAACGCGCCACCTTTCCGCACGTCGCTGGGGAAGATGCAGTGAAGGTCTACAACATGTTACAATTCAGTGAGGAAGAAACTGAAAAAAGAAATGTGCTGAAAAAAAGTTCAGGGATTACTGAGAGTCAAGAAAGAACCTACCCGATGTT
Source organism: Salminus brasiliensis (assembly GCF_030463535.1). Taxonomy (NCBI): domain Eukaryota; kingdom Metazoa; phylum Chordata; class Actinopteri; order Characiformes; family Bryconidae; genus Salminus; species Salminus brasiliensis. The sequence continues at coordinate 11,053,773 of NC_132892.1, forward strand.
CGCCATTTGTTCTTCACAACAGCTCAGGATCCAGTTGAAAGCATACGGGAGGAATTTGGGGACCAGAAACGCAGAATTCAGCAAAGTACTCACATACTCTGGCCACCGCATGTCACCGCTGGGAAAGCTACCACTCCAGTTCCAAGCTCTGCACATTGAACATACCCATTGGAAGATACACATTCCTTTGACCTCCTTTTGGGGTGTCCTCAGCTTCAGAGGTATTCCAAAGGTCAATTGCAGACTATTAAAGGCCTGGAAGATGTCGTCAACGTTACAAACGATATCCTAGTCTGGGGTGAAACGGTCAAGGAAACATGATGGCAGACTCATCCTAGTGCTGAAAAGGGAAAGACAGTGGAACCTGAAACTCAACAAAAACAAGTGCAAGATCAGATCATCACAAATCCGGTACATGGCCATATGCTCTCTCTGCAGAAGGTCTCAAGCTAGATAGAGATCAAGTGAGAGCTGTAACACACATGCCTACACCAGAAAACAAGCAGGCACTCATTAGATTAATGGGCATGATTCAGTACCTTTCCAAGTTTATTTCCAGCCTGTCTGAAGTCGGCGCACCCCTCAGAAAACTGCATGACACTCCGTGACAAGTCGAGCACAAAGCTATGAAAAACTGAAATCTCTGCTGATAACTGCTTCCACACTAAAGCTCTATGATGTAAAAATACCTGCTACACCATCTGTAGATGCGAGCTCAGAGGGCTTCGTAGCAGCAATTCTGCAGGAGGGAAAGCCAGTGGCTAAACTACATTCCGAAAGGCAACAGCAAATGATCCAGAGATGCAGCTACTACACACAAGGACCATGGAAGGATGGCCCAATGAGAAAAATCCAAACATACTGAACATTCAAAGCAGAAATGCAAAATACAGATTTAAGACAACTTCTTCCACAGACCTGAAAAAGGCAAAAGATCATGAATTCAGTGAGTTGCATGACTCGTTAATCAGAGACAGAGACAGGACCGTTGTGGTATTAGGGAAGACCTGTTGTGGGCAAGGTTGCTGCTTTTGCACTGACTGCATTTTAAACTGAAGGTCACACTGATGGTCAATAAGAGGAAATATCTCACATACTTTAAAAATGAATCTTAGTGTAGATACAGGAGAGGAAACCTCGGTCTCCTGGTTTAAAAACTGTATGTTGAGGAGTTTAGTCAGTTGTGGATAAATGCTGCGTCAGCATGTTCAGAAACTTCAAACAGCATGTTAGCGTGAGGGTTGATGAGAAAAGGATTTCTTGGATCTCAGGCTCTAATCGCTGTGGCCTCCCAGGGATCAAACTCCCCCCCTCTCAATGACAGGAGCAGCGATTAGATGGTGTTGTGTTGCTGCGTATTTTCTAACTGAACTGACGGTTAGAATCAGTGTAAGTACCGAACCCAAGCACAGATTTTACCTTTGAAGATTTTCTATTCTAAAATGATGAAACCTCCTGGGGTGGTGAAGCTGATCAACAACACATTTAGTTCTTATAAATGTCAGTAGGGGGATTTCTCTGAAGACTGTTCTCTGAAGAAGGCCTGGTAGCTGGATTGGTTCTTGAGAGGACCTGATGCTCCCTGGAACTGAAGTTCAAAATGGAAAGCTGTGTATTAGACATCTCTCCTGTTGTGAAAGACATTAGTGTCATGTAGAAAACATGAACCTTCTTAGGGCCTTTATTCCATCACCTCTTAACTCCCAGACTTTCTAAGGATTATTATTCTGCAATGACATGGAATACAGCACACACTGGCCAAATCCTTCTAAAGTTAGAGGAGTGAGGAATGAGTTCCTGTTGAGTTTCAGATGTTAAAAGGGTTCATGATGTTCACCACAGTTGAAACAAACACTAAAAGTTACCTGGAATCGTGCTGGACATCTTCTCTAACTGGCTACAAGAGGTATAGTCTTCCTTTTCTTCAGGATCTGCTTGAGAGACAACATGACAGATTATCTAGAACATGTCAAGTGATTTGGATAACATCAAATACCTCAGAGTTTGATGCTAGTTAATAATAATAATAATCTGAAGGGGAGTTGAAGCCTCGGTCTCCTGGTTTCCTGCATCACTGTGGGAGCAAAGGTTCCAGCTCAACCACGATACACAGAGCAGGACTTTCCTATCAGAATTGAACCCAGCCAGTAGGACAACACTTAGAGCCATGCTTGAGGGCTACAAGGGGTGTACCCTTGTCGACTTCGTCAGGATCTGTTGGAGGGACACAACAAGAACACATATATACACACACACACACACACACACACACACATTTATGGTATTTATCTGACTCTCTTATCCAAAACGACTGATGTCGCCCACATGATGTGGCAGCTCAGTGGCAGGTAGTGGTGTTATTCGTTGCGCCACACCAACCGTTATTGGTTGGTGCCCACACCAATATATATTTATTCACTCATCACACAACTAACATACCTTAATCTTGGGGAACTTTAGCCTCCTGGTTCTTTGCTTCATGGTGGACTGTGTGAGAACAGCTTCTGCCTCCACCACTGCACAAAAAAGAAGACTGAGACTCTGGATAACTCTGGAGAGGGGACAGAACAGACGTGGAACACAAGTCATTTTTGATTATTTACTTCTTGTCACTGTTGGTGTCACTGTGCATCGTTCAGCTATTCAGCGCACTTTGCACAAGGAGAGGCTGTCTATACATATGTATATGTATATATATGTACTATGGGAGAGTAATGCAGAAGAAGCCTTTTCTGTTCACAAGCCACAAACAGAGTCGCTTGAGGTATGCTAAAGCACATTTAAACAAGCCAGCTTCACTTTGGAATAAGGTGCTGTGGAACTAAAATGGAGGTATTTGGACATAACAAGGGGCGGTGTGCATGGTGGAAAAAGAACACAGCATTCCAAGACAAACACTTGCTACCCACAGTAAAAGTTGGTGGCGGTTCCATCATGCTGTGGGGCTGTGTGGCCAGTGCAGGGACTGGGAATCTTGTTAAAGTTGAGGGTCACATGGATTCCAGTCAATTGACAATTGATGCAGCATTCAACTTTAAAATCTGGGCATAGTTTAGCGAATACATCCTTAATCTTAAAGTTCAGTCTCACGTGATCGATCTTTTCTTAAATATCCAGTGGTTGTTGTCCTCAGCTGATTCAGCTGATGGAATGAAGATTCTTGACGTGCCGTCCAGGTACTGCTTCTAGGAATGTTCATCTTTCTGGCTTCTGGTCCAGGAAAAGTTCCCAGGAAATGTTCGCTTTACCCTCGTTCAGGTCGTGACCACCCGTTCCACCCGTGATTTCAAGAAAGTAGCTGTGTGGGAACACTGATCAGACGCCCAGCTGAAATTCAAAAAGGTTTCTAAGTTGATTCGAGTTAGGCCCATCAAGAGCTGGCTGTCCTTTGTTAGGACAATGGTAGACGACCTCCTTGGTTCCTTTGTTTATCCCTGTTGGGTGTTTGTTTACCTGGCTGGGGAAACAGGTTGGTTCTTTGTTGGGACAGTCTTTTTAATGACCTGTGTAGCCACACCCATTTTCCTCCTCTGGTGCTGTCACCTACTGATGAGCAAGGGTACCTACGTCCCCCGTTGGTCTTCAGGGTATGATTTATCGTACATTTGAAGAGCACTTATGGATGAAATGTCCACTGGGAGAGATAAAGTTCATGGCAGGTCAAGCAAGTCCTTCCAATTCTTAGCAGGTTAGTTTTCCACGAGGTGTTCCTATAAGACTGAAAACATCTGGGCAGCTTTATGCAAACATCTGGGCTGTTCTGGTTGACTAACCAAACTTACAATGCATAATAATGTTGGTCATGTTAAAGCTTTGAATTATATGATTGCATCATAAAAAAATACATAAATAAATAAAAAACACCAAATATGATTTAATATTGTGGAAATGATTAGATAGATGGCTTTTGATGGAAAGGAGGAAGTATCATCATTAAGCCTTATAGAGAGGAAAGTTAGTGAAGGTGTTAGCTTTGTTGACTGGGATGGATACCTGATGTGTCAGGGTAATTAATAACCATGTTGTCTATATAACATGTGGAGCCTTTGTGCTGTCCTGGGAATCAGGTTGTTTTCGATCAATGGCTTGTGACTTTGTTGACAGTCTGTTTTAGACTGTATGTATTACATGTTGCAGGAGGTTAATTAAGAGTTAAGCTGACATTAGGTTGACTAATGCCTCATAGGAAGATATCCCATGATCTTAGTTTTAGACTTTGCTTAGGTCAAGTAATTCCACATTTTTGATTGAGTAATTAATTGTCAGGCAGTGTTTCGGTTATTCACACCAAGACTAGTCTTGCGATGGACTAGTGAGGATAAATGTTTCAGGATCCTAAAGCCAAGCATAGACTTGAGCTTAGTGATTTGAACACATGTCTGCATAAGTAAGTATGTTTATGTAATTATGTTTCAAGAAAAGATAAATAAATATATTGCTGCATTGGTCACCCGTACTCGCTAGGTTTGTACAATGGTGGTAGCAGATATGCTGTCCAATAATCTATGTACATATGCTGTATGCCTTTAAAAGAGTTTGATATGGAAAGGGTAAGCAGAAAATAGTAGCTATGCTGGACACTGCTGGAAGCCTAGTTACCAAAATACTGTGCAGTAAGCTACCAACACCCTGTCACTGCTGTGCTAGTCTATACCCTTTAGTACTAGTGTGTAGTATGCAATTGGGATGCAGCCTAAATCCCCTATCAGATGTTGGAGTGTTTAGTGCGCCCTTCTTTACCTCTGTTTGAGCCATGGAAGCTCAGGTACCAGCACTAATGCATGGCCTTAATAGCTGATATGACCAAATACGATCAAATAAATAAATAAATAAATAAATATATATATATGTATATGTGCTTTTACTGTGCGTTTACCTCAGTCTGGACACTTTTCTGTCAGAACTATTTGCTGAGTACTCGAACCGTTTCGCCTCAGCCAGCTCTCGACCGGCTGATGAAATCCTGAAACCCTGCTCATTGGTCCCACAGGACTGATTGACAGGAGTTTAAACCAATAAGATTACAGAAACAATTCGTGTGAACCAATACAGAAAATAAGAGAGTTAAGCTGTAATTGAAAATACTTATTTAATAACGTGTTAATACAGTAATAAGAACTATATTTATAAACAGTAAATACTAGGGATACATATATAATAAAAATACAGAAATAATAAATAATTTTACTGGACACTCATCAGTCCTTCTGGGGTGTCGGACAGGCTGTAAGTGTGTGTGATTAATTTGGTGATTGCTATGATGATTGATCAGTGCTTGATCAGTGTGTTTTGGTTTGGTATCTTAGCTTTTAGCAATTATTTAGTCAATCGCCATCTCCCTGCTCTCTTTCTACGGGCAGAAATTTTGTCCAATGGCTGCATGGAGCTGCAGGATCACAGCTGGCCATAAATGAATGAATGAATGAATGAATGAATGAATGAAGGCCCCAAACCTGACAAAATTAAAGTGGATGAAGCTGGAATCTAGGTGATCAAAACTGAGGCAGAAATGAGCTGTATAGCTGTAGGTCTTCTTAGCGTGTTCTTCTGTGGTGTTTGTGGCCGGTGGACCTCAGAGCAGTACTGATCAAATTTTACGGCTGGCCATAAATAAATGAATGAATGAATGAATGAATGAATGAGTGAATGAATTAATGAATTAATCAATGAATGAGTGAATGAATTAATGAATGAATGAATGAATGAAGGCCCCAAACCTGAAAAAATGCTTAGAAAAAAACCAAATTTAAATCCTTAGTGATTTCCTGAGTGTCCCCTGGTCAGATCTACGATCTTGAGATGAGAAGTTGTGATTCAGGAGGCGTTTGAACTGTGTTTCTGCGCTGTATTATTGCAAAGATATTAATAGAAATGCGGAGACAACATCGTAAAAAAGCACTAATTAGCATTAAACAGTAGCATTTATGAGATTCCGAAAAAAGGACCTGTCCCAGCAAAGGGGGGCATCCGGTCACCCTGTCTGATCACTCCCAAAGGAGCTGGTTCAGTTGTTTGAGGTGTCGAATTACTGGACAACAGTGAGGGTTCCGCCGTTCCTTGTTTACCCTTGTTACCATGGTTACACCATGGCCAGAGGTTTAGTACAGCTCCCTGCAGAAGTCAATGGCAGTGGCCAAGTGGCCAATCAGAGGGCACGGTTTTAAAAAATGTCAGTCGAAGATGTCATAATGGCATCTTTGACATCCCTGTGACATCACGGCCCCCCAGAGCAGTATAAATAGACCCTGCAGAGCTCACCTTCCTCACTCTGAGCCTTTCACTCACGCAGTGCAAAGGAGCAGTCAGTGGCATTACCTCACCTGAACCAAGACCGAAACCGGGGAGATGGAGCAGTGGAAGGCTGAGCGGGAGTCCCTGCTGTTTCAGCTCAAGGAGGCCCAAGAGAGCATTGAGAAGGAGAAGGCAGCCAGGCTGAGGGAGCGGAAAGCCAACACAAGGAGGCACAACCGCTGGATAAAAAGGGTCAACACAACAAGGGACCAGGACATTGAAAAGGAGACGTATGAGCTACGTGCCAAAGTTCAGGACCTGGAGGAGGCCAAGCAGGAGGTAAAGGACTTGCTGGACTTCCAGTCGGAAATCCTACGACAGGTCAGCGAGGAGCTGGCAGACAACAAAACCAGGCTCAGCAGGTGCAGGGTGCTGGCAGAGCAGCTGTACGCCCAAAACATGGAGCTGCATGCATTGAACTGGTACAAGAACCAGGAGCTGGAGGTCCTGCGACAGGAAAGGGCTCTGACAGAGGCACTGGACAAAGAATACAACCTGGTATCGGCTCTTCCTCCAGTGGCAATGCAGAAGCAGAGGGTCATGGAGGAGCTGAAGCAGAAGGCAGCTGCTGCAGAGGAGGCCGCTGCGGAGAGGGCCGCTGCAGAGAGGGCAGCTGCGGAGAAGGTCGCTGTGGAGAGGGCCGCTGCGGAGAGGGCAGCTGCGGAGAAGGCCGCTGCAGAGAGGGCCGCCGCAGAGAAGGCCGCCGCAGAGAAGGCCGCCGCGGAGAAGGCCGCCGCGGAGAGGGCTGCCGCGGAGAGGGCCGCTGCTGAGAGGGCCGCTGCTGAGAGGGCCGCTGCTGAGAGGGCCGCTGAGGAGAAGAGCCTCAGCCTTTTTAGCCTTCTTAGCCTTCTCAGGGCAAGGCTTAAAGGCTTCTGGAGCCAACTCTCTGCTGCATGCAGAAAGAGGAAGTGAGAGAGGGAGACAGAAACCGAAACCGAAACCGAAACCGAAAAAAAAAAAAAAAAAAAAAAAGGAAGGGAATAACAAGAAGGGAACAGAAAGAGACAGAGTGACGATGAAGATGAAGGGAAAGACAGAAGGCATCAGAAAGAGACAGAGTGACGATGAAGATGAAGGGAAAGACAGAAGGCAACAGAAAGAGACAGAGTGACGATGAAGATGAAGGGAAAGACAGAAGGCATCAGAAAGAGACAGAGTGACGATGAAGATGAAGGGAAAGACAGAAGGCATCAGAAAGAGACAGAGTGACGATGAAGATGAAGGGAAAGACAGAAGGCAACAGAAAGAGACAGAGTGACGATGAAGATGAAGGAAGGCATCAGAAAGAGACAGAGTGACGATGAAGATGAAGGGAAAGACAGAAGGCACAGAAAGAGACAGAGTGACGATGAAGATGAAGGGAAAGACAGAAGGCAACAGAAAGAGACAGAGTGACGATGAAGATGAAGGGAAAGACAGAAGGCAACAGAAAGAGACAGAGTGACGATGAAGGGAAAGACAGAAGGCAACAGAAAGAGACAGAGTGACGATGAAGAGAAAGACAGAAGGCAACAGAAAGAGACAGAGTGACGATGAAGAGAAAGACAGAAGGCAACAGAAAGAGACAGAGTGACGATGAAGATGAAGGGAAAGACAGAAGGCAACAGAAAGAGACAGAGTGACGATGAAGATGAAGGGAAAGACAGAAGGCAACAGAAAGAGACAGAGTGACGATGAAGATGAAGGGAAAGACAGAAGGCAACAGAAAGAGACAGAGTGAAGATGAAGATGAAGGGAAAGACAGAAGGCAACAGAAAGAGACAGAGTGACGATGAAGATGAAGGGAAAGACAGAAGGCAACAGAAAGAGACAGAGTGACGATGAAGATGAAGGGAAAGACCGAAGGAACAGAAAGAGAAAGAGTGACGATGAAGATGAAGGGAAAGACAGAAAGAACAGAAAGAGACAGAGTGACGATGAAGATGAAGGGAAAGACAGAAGGCAACAGAAAGAGACAGAGTGACGATGAAGATGAAGGGAAAGACAGATGGCAACAGAAAGAGACAGAGTGACGATGAAGATGAAGGGAAAGACAGATGGCAACAGAAAGAGACAGAGTGACGATGAAGATGAAGGGAAAGACAGATGGAACAGAAAGAGACAGAGTGACGATGAAGATGAAGGGAAAGACAGATGGAACAGAAAGAGACAGAGTGACGATGAAGATGAAGGGAAAGACAGAAGGCAACAGAAAGAGACAGAGTGACGATGAAGATGAAGGGAAAGACAGATGGCAACAGAAAGAGACAGAGTGACGATGAAGATGAAGGGAAAGACAGAAGGAACAGAAAGAGACAGAGTGACGATGAAGATGAAGGGAAAGACCAAAGGAACAGAAAGAGACAGAGTGACGATGAAGATGAAGGGAAAGACAGAAGGAACAGAAAGAGACAGAGTGACGATGAAGATGAAGGGAAAGACAGAAGGCAACAGAAAGAGACAGAGTGACGATGAAGATGAAGGGAAAGACAGATGGCAACAGAAAGAGACAGAGTGACGATGAAGATGAAGGGAAAGACAGATGGAACAGAAAGAGACAGAGTGACGATGAAGATGAAGGGAAAGACAGAAGGCAACAGAAAGAGACAGAGTGACGATGAAGATGAAGGGAAAGACAGAAGGCAACAGAAAGAGACAGAGTGACGATGAAGATGAAGGGAAAGACAGAAGGCATCAGAAAGAGACAGAGTGACGATGAAGATGAAGGGAATGAAAGAGACAGAAGAAGGGTAGAGAAAGAAAGTGTGGGGGAAATGGGGACGTTAATCACAATGACATCATAAAATGGGCTGGATACCCAGCCTCAGAATTCTCAAATAATTAAACAAATCCGTCCCATTAATAAATCGGCCTCAAAAATGAAATTGTCCTCAATAATAAATGAAATGGACCTCATAAATGAAATGGGCCTCATAAATAAATGAAATGGGACTCATAAATGAAATGGGCCTCATAAAAAAATGAAATGGGCCTCATAAATGAAATGGGCCTCATTAATAAATGAAATGGGCCTTAAAAATGAAATGGACCTCATAAATGAAATGGGCCTCATTAATAAATGAAATGGACCTCATAAATGAAATGGGCCTCATTAATAAATGAAATGGGCCTTAAAATGAAATGGGCCTCATTAATAAATGAAATGGGCCTCATAAATGAAATGGGCCTCATTAATTAACGAAATCGGCCTCATTAATAAATGAAAATCAGCCTCATTAATAAATGAAATGGGCCTCATAAATGAAATGGGCCTCATTAATTAATGAAATGGACCTCATAAATGAAATGGGCCTCATAAATGAAATCGGTCTCATCAATAAATGAAATCGCTCTCATAAATAAATGAAATCGGTCTCATAAATTAAATGGGCCTCATTAATAAATGAAATCGCTCTCATATGTTCAAATCATTAATATCTCAAACGCTAATTTCTAACTAGAGTATTACAATAACAGCCAGTATCAAATGATATCAAGACAAACAAACTGGAATAAATAAATGAAGCAGTTATTAACACAAACTACTCTAAACACAATAACACCCTCAGTCAGTATTAGTGATGCACGATGATATATCTGCGGCCGATATATTATTCACCAATATATAGATTTTTTCTGTTATAGGTTCGCTAATTGAGGTGGCGGCTGCTCGTCCAGCTCAAGCGCCTCACCTCGGCACGCCAGCTCTTGCTGCAAACGAGGAGAACGCGGCGACAAGCGCGGCGTGACTCCACCCACTACGCGCGGCAAGGGAGCGGAACTCCAGCGCATAGTGGGCTACCGACCTGTCACCCTGCTCCAGCCACAGCAGCAGGTCGTCCGGCGTGAGCCCCCCTCGGGGACGCTGAAACACTGTCTTAAAGTGCCTCACGTACTCCGAGAATGGCTTCACGCTCACCTCCCAGGTGGCGCTGGCCCAATCCAGAGCTTCTCCAGCGAGACGGGATACGAAGAAGGCGACCTTCGCCTGGTCAGTGCTGGTTCCCTGACAACTTAAATAAACCGAGCACTGAAATACGAACCCCTCGCAAAGCTCTGGATCACCAGAATATGTATCCGGAATGTCCATCGGATACGGACTAGGGATGTGGCGGGGAGTTATGTTGCTGTAAAAAACATAACAACAAACATGCAAATGAAAGAAAACAGCACAATAACAATAGAAACACAACTGTAACAAATGTAAGTGGCAGGCAATTCCCACCAGTGCTCTTACACCAGAGACACTCACCATATAATCAACAACCAAATAATGGAATAGATTTGGATTATTCAGGAAACAAAAAAGCGTCTGTTAATAACTAAATATTTGAAGTAGTATTGTGTGCTATTTCAAAGTCATGGACCAAAACTACATTGTGATTGCACACTTTAAAATAAAGCAACAGCCCTGTAACCCTGCTAAATGTGTGGCATAACAGTTAATAAAATCAGTAAAAATGTAGGGGCAAAATAATGATCAAATCTGAGGTAGTGAAAAATATTATTGATTATGGTGGGGGATACTGATCCAAAAATAACCTGCACACTGTTAAAAGAATACGTTCCTCAAGGATCTTTTGGAGGTTCTTCAATTTGAAACTGTGGAGGAACCTCTTAAGGTGCTTTAAGGAACCTTCTAAAAAAGAAACTGGATTCAACTTTTACAAAGACAGGGAGAAGACTTGCAGAGATGGATCTAAGCAAGATTTATTGAAACACAACAGGAATACAAAACAAGGTGCAGAGAAAACAAGGTGCAGAGAAAACAAGGTGCAGCAACCTAAGGGATAAAACTGAAACTCAAACAGAAAGTGACAAACCAACAGACGAAAACAACAAACCTGGGACTGGGAGGAGCAGGGAGTGACAGGGGATTGAGCCGTGATCTCCCGAAATAAGAACGTGGGAAGGGGTTAATGAAAACCGCAAGTCTAGCTTGGGATACAGGGGAATACTAGGGGAACCTAAACTGCAGGCCTCGCTTGGGAAACAACAGGGAGAACTCAACAGAGTACTAAAGCAATACCATACCATTTTACCAAAAATGTGTAAAACAAAAACCCCAGAATTCAGCTTACAAACCGCTCACATATTCTAGCCACTGCATGTCACCGTTGGGAAAGCTAACGCTCACCTGTGAACACAAAAGCCAAAAATGTAAGATTGAATTTCACATTGTTGACTGATGTACCAGCAATACTAGAACATGAGACATGATGGAAGAACCTATAGGAGAAACAGAAAACACATCCTCAGGACGACTGAAACAGTTCCCATCAGCATCACCCAATGTTGTTGCAGATTCCTGTGTCGAGCCGCAGGTCAGTGAATCTGGTCCACCTGCAGAAACTGGTACTGCAAAACAATCTGACTTACCTGAGACACATCCGAGAGAGGCATTCTTCACAAGGTCAGGAAGACAAGTGAAAACAGCAGCAAGATACAAGGACTGAATCTGGAACACACATACAGTACACATTTACAATATTCACACACATTCAGAGGACACGGTTCAAGCTCCTGTCCATCTGCTGACTGAATTTAAAGTTACTGTAATTTACTGCATCTTTTGTTTAGGTTATTCTGCAACGTCAAGCTATTCTCATAAATATGGTGTCAAAAGTACAGTTCATGTAGTTCAGTTCAGAGACCTCATCTCATTTCCCTTGAGTTTTAAAGCATTATGGTCCGACAGTGTTTGTATGAACGTTGTTGAGAGTCCTGCACAGCCCAAATCATTTATAGTTCTATTCATATTAAGAAAGAGAACAAAAATATATCAATTCAAGGGTGGGGATTTCACATGTTCTGTAGCTAAGAGGCAGCCCTAGCTAAGAATCACGCAGCTCCCCCAAAAGTACTAAAGTGTGAGTGTAGCACAGAGTCGTCCTTCCTCCATACTTTACACTGAGGAGCTGAAGCGGTTAGCAGAGGGAAAAACGGCCGTGGTGGTCGAGGAGCTCCTCGGCTTTTCCGGGGTCACACAGACGCCGCCAGTCCCTCTCCGGTGCGGGAGTGGAGACGACGACTCTCGGTGTCCGTCGCGCCGGTAGTGCTGGAGCTCAGACGCCGCGTTGGAGGAGTCACGGGTCAAGCTGGACGACTTCCTTGCAGAGCGGCTGGAAAGCTGGTTTCTCCGCGGTCGCCATGTTTCTCGAGGCTACAGAGAAAAACGCAAAGGCCGGTTAGTGAGACAGAGGACTGTACAGTAACACAGACAGCACAAGCACTACAACAACTGCCTAAGAGGAAGAAGACAAAGCTCACATTACGGACTATAAAGCAGGATGGCCGGTCGAAGCTCTGTGTGGAATCACGGCTCGAGCTTTGAAAGCAGGGCCGCATCGAAACAGCAGCTCAGAGTCTCCTCCAAATACCTACGATCACGTGATCGCCGGAAACGAAGCTTCCTTACGTCACTGGAACGCAATCGCGGTTCAATGCGCGTGAGTTTCCGGTCCCGCTGTAGACGAGCTGCATATCATCTGAAATATGTACTTAAATAAAACGTAAATACAGAACATGTGTGAATCTGCTTCACTTTCATCATCAAATTATTGACATTCCTCAGCATTCAAGGTTTTTTACTGGAGACGATGTGAAATGACCTGAATAAAAACATTTTACAGCTCTATTTCTGTGTTCAACAGATGTACAGTCTACATGCACATTCAACAGTGCTGTTTCTCCTTAATCTAATAGTGTCAAACATGCTGTTTTGTTTAGGAGGAGAGTAAAGGAATTACACACTCAGATGAAATTCATTCAGTTAAAGGAAGAAACGCAGTCCGACATCGCTGTATGGAGCAGTTTGGACAAAGCTTATGAACACAAGTGAATCAGGCAGTGGTGGTGTAGTACTGTATTTGTACAACAGGTGGCGCAGTAGAGCTGTGAAGCTGAGCAGCATCCAACCACTTTTCCCTCATTTCTGCATGAAAGGGTTGATTGATTACAGACTCATTTCTGTGATAAAGGATCTGCCCTGTTTTTAGACTTTTATAAAGCCTCAGTTCAGCAGAGCTTTATTTTATTAAGTAATTATTAGATATTTTCTTTATATTATCTGACAGTAACACACTATATGTCCAAATGTTTTTGGACACCATTTTTTAATCAATGCATTCAGCAATCAGTTGCACCCATTGCTGACACTGTCCCTAAAGAAGTACTGACAATAGAATAGGACTCTCTGGAACAGACAAATATGAACCTATCGGCTCCATGCCTAATGCCAATCGTGGGCTAGAGAGGTATAAAGCCTCCAGCATTGAGCTGAGGAGAGGTGGAACTGTGTTCTCTGGAATGATGGTGCTCATGATGCCCTTTACTTCTAGGGTGAGCTGGGGAAACTTTTAGCTTTGAGTTGGAGATGAGGTTGGGTGATTATCCAATATTCTGACCTCACCAATGCTCTTCTTGCTAAATGCATTTCTCACAGCAATGCATCTAGCAGAAAGTCTTCCATGGTAGTAGAAACAGTTACTCCAACAAAAGCAGGCTAAACTTTAATACTTTTTAATACTCTTGAGTTTAAAAGAAACAACAAATAAGCAGGTGTCCAAATACTTTTGTCATATAGTGTTTTTCTTAGAAATGCTGAATTCTGTTGTTGAAGAGACTCTGGTCAGTTCTGAGAGCAGCAGGTCTAAACTTAAACCTGGACTAAATACAGAGAGAAGTTTAAAATTTTACTTTGAGTAGAAACAAATAAACATCCAGAACACCTCAGTAATGCAGAACAGCTCTTCATTCAGGCCCTTTTCCTGAACATGATATTAATAATATAAACTTTACAGCTGTTTGGAAAAGATGAAGCATTAAGGAGGAGTCTAAAGTAAGTGTAGAAATGAAGACACTGCTCAGCACTGATGTGAGTATTAATGATAAACTGATGAGTCGTGTGCTTCTCTGTGGATGAGTTGTGATGAAAAGGAGGATCTCAGCCCATTCTCTTCCTACAATGGAAAAAACACACACACACACACACATGTTAAACACTTCATACACGTCCATCTCCAACTATGAGGGTTTATTTAGGGTGTATTCTACACACTGCACACTAACATGTTTCTATAAAACAACAATGGGGCAGAAATGAAAATATTGCAGCACTGATATTAAAAAGTACCACAAGTGTTTGAGCAGCATGAGTGTAGAGCTTTTGCACTGACTGCATTTTAAACTGAAGGTCACACTGATGGTCAATAAGAGGAAATATCTCACATACTTTAAAAATGAATCTTAGTCTAGATACAGGAGAGGAAACCTCGGTCTCCTGGTTTAAAAACTGTATGTTGAGGAGTTTAGTCAGTTGTGGATAAATGCTGCATCAGCATGTTCAGAAACTTCAAACAGCATGTTAGCGTGAGGGTTGTTGTGAAAAAGGTTTCTTGGATCTCAGGCTCTGATCGCTGTGGCCTCCCAGAGATCAAACTCCCTCTCTCTCAATGACAGTAGGCTATTAGCCCACTTCTTGTTCTGTGCACACCCTGCTATGGTGTTGTGTTCTTCCTTTGCCTAGAGAGGTGTAATGTAGAGCACAAAGACTCCTTTAGGGGGAGCTGCGAGGCATCATACAGCCTCATGTCCTGTGTCTTCTCGCTCTCGAGAGAATATGCTTCCTGAAATACTCGGGGATTGAAAGGACATGAGACGAATATGCAGCATGGCATCTCTCGACTCCAGCAGCACTGGACAGCTCCCTCTGGGAGAGGAGTGGAGAAGGCTTGTTGAGTGTCTCCATCTAGTGGCTGAAGCCGGAAGTAGAAGAGGCTCTGGTGGACAGTGTTTAAAAAAGCAAGCAGGAAATGTCTGATGAGCTGAGGGAATTAAGACTTCGCCGTACTGCGTGAGGTAAGATACAGTGTGTGAATGTGGTAGAGAGTTGAGGAGTGGTCCGATGACGTGGCCAGATTTTTTAACTCTGCGCTGTCTTCTTTCTTCTGTACCACATAATGTGGGGGGTCTCTCTCTCTCTCTCTCTCTCTATTTATATCTCCTTTGCCTTCATTACCCTCCACCTCTCCTTCTCTGCCCTGTGGTAACGGATGTATGGGACTATGTTGTAGGTAAAGGCCCAGAGACCATCTTTGCGGGCCAGAACCTGAATGATAATGAATGAGCGATTAGACAGTGTTGTGTTGCTGCGTATTTTCTAACTGAACTGACGGTTAGAATCAGTGTAGGTACCGAACCGATTTTTACCTTTGAAGATTTTCTATTCTAAAATGATGAAACCTCCTGGGGTGGTGAAGCTGATCAACAACACATTTAGTTCTTATAAATGTCAGTACGGGGATTTCTCTGAAGACTGTTCTCTGATGAAGGCTGGTAGCTGGATTGGTTCTTGAGAGGACCTGATGCTCCCTGAAACTGAAGTTCAAAATGGAAAGCTGTGTATTAGACATCTCTCCTGTTGTGAAAGACATTTGTGTCACGTAGAAGACATGAACCTTCTTAGGGCCTTTATTCCTTCACCTCTTAAACTCCCAGACTTTGACATTCTAAGGATTATTATTCAGCAAGGACATGGAATACAGCACACACTGGCCAAATCCTTCTAAAGGTAGAGGAGTGAGGAATGAGTTCCTGTGGAGTTTCAGAGGTTAAAAGGGTTCATGATGTTCACCACAGTTTAAACAAACACTGAAAGTTACCTGGAATCGTACTGGACATCTTCTCTAACTGGCTACAAGAGGTATAGTCTTCCTTGTCCTCAGGATCTGCTTGAGAGACAACATGACAGATTATCTAGAACATGTCAAGTGATGTGGATAACATCAAATACCTCAGAGTTTGATGCTAGTTATTAATAATAATAATAATAATAATAATAATCTGAAGGGGAGTTGAAGCCTCGGTCTCCTGGTTTCCTGCATCACTGTGGGAGCAACGGTTCTAGCTCAACAACGACCCACGGAGCAGGACTTTCCTAATTGAACCCAGCCAGTAGGTCAACACTTAGATCCATGCTTGAGGGCTACAAGGGGTGTACCCTTGTTGACTTTGTCAGGATCTGTGGGAGGGACACAATAAAAAAAAAGATTAAACAACAAATATATTTATTTACTCACCACTCAGCTCACATACCTTAAACTTTAGCCTCCTGGTTCTTTGCTTCATGGTGGACTGTGTGAGTACAGCTTCTGCCTCCACCACTGCCCCGCAGAGCACATCCTCACAAGCCTGCTGGGAACACGAAGAAGCAGAAACTTCTGCAGAGGAAGCAGAATGATGAGCATCCTGCTGGGAAAAAGAGAAGGTGTTGTGCACCACAGAGTTGGTCCTGAAAAACGTCTTCAGCTTTCTTCCAAGTGTCCTGGAGGCTCGGTTCTACAACATAATCCTTAGCTGCCCTTTCAACTGTAGCACAAAGTGGACATTACATGAAATGTATAAAAATATTTAGTTTAGTAAAAATCTTTGATATTTAATATGCTGTAACTATAGTAATGGAGGACTTTGAGCTCACTGTGTGTATATCTGTTTTAAAGTTATAACAATGTTTTATAGGAATAATTGATTCTGTATTATTACCAAAACTGAAGTTTGACCTGGTCATCAGCAGTCAGCAGCACATTTTCACTTTTGTGGTCACGAGTGAGAAAGTCCTGCTGGTGCAGATAGATCGTGGCACTGAGGAGCTGGAAGAACCCGGTTTTGCTGGTTGATGGGGATATTGAAATGTCATGGATGTGAATGATGTGAGAGAGGATCCCTACTAGAGAATATCAAGTTCCCGGGGCAGGAAATCAGAATCCTCATCCGAGTTCATCACCATATGCAATATTTTTAGAGTCACTTGGTTGGGGTACTGTTTGGACCACGTTTTGGCATCCATGGGGATGTTGTGGCTGAGACGACATCAGCCTTGGACAGCCAAGCACCATGGCCAGCCAGTTTAATCAAGGCGATGGCGTGGTCCACAGTGGCATAGCTGAGACGGAAATCCGACTCAGAAAGCGGGTTGTTTACCTCCTAAGGAGGAGAGATACAGACTTACAAAATTCAGCCTTGGGAGCAGAGTGAGTGAAGGAGACCCTACGGTCTTGGAGAACCTTCTGGAGCTTGACAACGGTCTAATCCAAGATGCGAGGGGAACGGACTTCAAAGAAGAGGCGCGTGGAAGCACCAGAGGCACGGGAGAAGCCGGCGTGGGTGCAGTACGTCTGGGACGCAGAGAGCAGCCGCATGCAGTTGGGGAGGACGGCGAAGATCCGAGGCAACGCTGGGAACCAGAACGAGGGAGACGAGAGCGGCCGCATCAGGAAGAGCCGGATGAGACCCACTAGCAGGAGTGGCTAGAACAGAAACGAATCGACCTGAGCCGCAGAGCGGAATGAGGAGGGGCAGGAGAGAGACAACGCCGGTCGAGAGAGAAGAGCTGGTCATCCGAGGTAATGTCGAGATCCATGTCGGGAAAGGCGAAGGTGAGTGACGCACAGAATAGGCGGGTACAGCTTGGTCTGTGCAAGTTTTCGTCACGAGAACGAGAAGGGAGAGGAACGGTTTTATAGTGTGAAGAAATGGAGGGGAGAAGTTTGGGCGTGGTCCTTCTCCCAAACTTCAGTTATTACATAACTCTATTTGTGGAGATCACATTCCCATTAGATCCGTTGCGGCAGACTCAATCACGATGAACACCTGCCCGTCTCGTTCAAGATTTCATGGACGTGAACAATGTGAGGGTGGTTCACTATTCTGAGAACGTCCACTTCCCGGCGCAGGAAATCAGGGCTGTTGTCTATTATTTTAACAGCCACTTAGTTGGGGTAACTTTTGGATGTGGCCACGACCTTGAAGCCCAAACCTCTCAGGACAAAACTGAAGAGTCTTCAACTGAACCTTAATGTTTACCAGTCCTTCAAATGTTGAAATGAACAGAATAACTGTACAAATCAAGAGAGACTCCCACATCAAGGATCCTATGAATCATTCCAGTTGTTGTGAGTGTCCGTTTACATCTGTCACAAGTGGAATTCAGTACTACTTTACTTTTGGTTTTAGGTATATGAACTTGATATACAATCATAAACTGGATCAATCCATGTCTGCTACAAGGAGGGGAGACATGGAAAGAATCACTTTCCATACTTTACCTGAGAAAGAGGAGCTTGAGTACACTTATTAGGGTGGAAACAAACTAAGTGTCAAATTTCTAAACCAAATGTAGCCACTGAAAGGTGGAGCTCAAAGTAGGAGGGCGATGATTGGCAGTCAACAATCTTGTCCTTAGAATGACTGAAGTCCCAGAAATGTCCTAAAAAGCATGTAGATTTATTACTGCTGGCTGGAAGCTTCTGCTGATTATATGGACAAAGCATGTAGATACAAGAGGGAATTCATTAAGTGGTTGGTTGGTAGAAACAGAGGTCTGATAAAAATAGTAAATAAACAGACTTGCTGTCGACACTGGAAATGACTCAGGTTTCTTAGTCTCACGTGGGAGATCTCCTACAGCACAGGTAGAAGTAAGATTAAGGTTAAACCAAATGGTTTTAGTCAGAGAGGAAAACATGCTAATTAACTACATCAATTCAGAGTCTCTGCAAATACATTTCAGGATCTAATAAAACCCACAAATTCATTTTACCTTGTGTTGCCAAAGTATGAGCAGGACTAGCAGATTCAGCCCCTGCCTCCCAATATCTAGACAAGCAGCAGCTTCTGGAGCTGTTTAATTCTGCTACTTAGAAGGAGGACTACTTTCAGACACTGGAAAGAAATCAGTACTTTTTCATTACGCTTCAGAGCTAAAATGTGACCCTGGAAGTTTTCAATTCTCACTTAAATAAGAACTAATGAAATATGGGAGGTAAAGTTGAGTTAAACAGAGCTAATGCAGCTCAGCATCAGCTATTAACTCTAACTAATATTCCTACTGGAGGAAACAACAAGACCAGCTAAAACAGCTAACGGCAGAAAGCCTGTGTTGTCGGATGAAACAGTATAGAAAAGTTAGTCCGTTTTTATCAGGAGCTTTTCCAACAACGTGGAAAATAAGAGCCTCTTTTAGAAAGGTTAGAGCTCCCGAAGTTTCTAAGTTAACGCCGAACATCAGCAGCGCTAGCAAGTTAGCTCCTCCAGTCGTACAGCTGAAGTACAAACACACACGAAAGCAGAAAACCAAGCTTTCAAACATTCACTGTACGTTTATGGTCACATATAAGGTAAAAGATCAGCTTAAAAGCAGCTAGTTCACATGAACTCACCTGGCTCTATCGGGAACGTCTGTCCTGGGAGCCTCCTTGAAGTAGACTGACAGACTGGAAGGGGCGATACCGGTGACTGCGCCTCGTCCCAACACAACTGGACTACAGCTTCATTTGGGCAAAGCTGGAGCGACGATGAGGATTGCAGATGGAAAATCTTCCATAAACTCCAAACTGCTGAAGCTCCTCATTTAGATAAGGCTTTAAACACTGTACACTCATATGCAATTGTACACACACTGTTTAATTAGCAGATTTGATTCATTTAGAAAGTCCAGAATATGCTGCCATAGTATTTCTATGTTGTTTATTTGATGAACAATCCACATTTAGTACATCATACATATTTATAGTACTAAACTGTAAATCATACAGATTTAAACATTTTATTATATTTTTATTTTATTAAATAGGTTCATTCTCAGCGTCTATAAAGCTTGCAGATGAAAACACTGAGAGACAGAAAGTGTAAACTTCAGGACTGGAAATCAGGATGTAATTTAATTTATTAAAAAATAAATGAAGTGAAATGAAAACTTTAACACTGTAGAAGAAATCTGTCTCTACTGGACAGACACGTCACTTCCGGCTGACAGGTCCAGCGCTGCTCTCCTGCTGCTTGTTTCTCCTAGTCATATCTTTGTATCAGGGATGAGCAGAACGAGGCTTTTTAACCAGTTGAAGCAGAAGTGGTTCATTTGAAGCTCTACTGCGCCACCTGTTGTACAAATACAATACTACACCACCACTGCCTGATTCACTTGTGTTCATAAGCTTTGTCCAAACTGAACCCAGAGGAGCATCCAGTGATGTCGGACTGTGTTTCTTCTTTTAACTGAATGAATTTCATCTGAGTGTGTAATTGCTTTACTCTCCTCCTAAACAAAACAGCATGTTTGACACTATTAGATTAAGGAGAAACAGCACTGTTGAATGTGCATGTAGACTGTACATCTGTTGAACACAGAAATAGAGCTGTAAAATGTTTTTATTCAGGTCATTTCACATCGTCTCCAGTAAAAAACCTTGAATGCTGAGGAATGTCAATAATTTGATGATGAAAGTGAAGCAGATTCACACATGTTCTGTATTTCCGTTTTATTTAAGTACATATTTCAGATGATATGCAGCTCGTCTACAGCGGGACCGGAAACTCACGCGCATTGAACCGCGATTGCGTTCCAGTGACGTAAGGAAGCTTCGTTTCCGGCGATCACGTGATCGTAGGTATTTGGAGGAGACTCTGAGCTGCTGTTTCGATGCGGCCCTGCTTTCAAAGCTCGAGCCGTGATTCCACACAGAGCTTCGACCGGCCATCCTGCTTTATAGTCCGTAATGTGAGCTTTGTCTTCTTCCTCTTAGGCAGTTGTTGTAGTGCTTGTGCTGTCTGTGTTACTGTACAGTCCTCTGTCTCACTAACCGGCCTTTGCGTTTTTCTCTTTAGCCTCGAGAAACATGGCGACCGCGGAGAAACCAGCTTTCCAGCCGCTCTGCAAGGAAGTCGTCCAGCTTGACCCGTGACTCCTCCAACGCGGCGTCTGAGCTCCAGCACTACCGGCGCGACGGACACCGAGAGTCGTCGTCTCCACTCCCGCTGGCGGGAGGGACTGGCGGCGACTGCGTGACCCCGGAAAAGCCGAGGAGCTCCTCGACCACCACGGCCGTTTTTCCCTCTGCTAACCGCTTCAGCTCCTCAGTGTAAAGTATGGAGGAAGGACGACTCTGTGCTACACTCACACTTTAGTACTTTTGGGGGAGCTGCGTGATTCTTAGCTAGGGCTGCCTCTTAGCTACAGAACATGTGAAATCCCCACACTTGATCTGATCTATTTTTGTTCTCTTTCTTAATATGAATAGAACTATAAATGAGGAGGATTTGGGCTGTGCAGGACTCTCAACACCGTTCATACAAACACTGTCGGACCATAATGCTTTAAAACTCAAGGGAAATGAGATGAGGTCTCTGAACTGAACTACATGAACTGTACATTTGACACCATATTTATGAGAATAGCTTGATGTTGCAGAATAACCTAAACAAATCTAAGATGCAGTAAATGACAGTAACTTTAAATTCAGTCAGCAGATGGACAGGAGCTTGAACCGTGTTCTCTGAATGTGTGTGTGAATATTGTAAATGTGTACTGTATGTGTGTTCCAGATTCAGTCCTTGTATCTTGCTGGTGTTTTCTTGTCTTCCTGACCTTGTGAAGAATGCCTCTCTCTGATGTGTCTCAGGTAAGTCTGATTGTTTTGCAGTACCAGTTTCTGCAGGTGGACCGGATTCACTGACCTGCTGCTCGACACAGGGATCTGCAACAACATTGGGTGATTCTGATGGGAACTGTTTCAGTCGTCCTGAGGAGGTGTTTTCTGTTTCTCCTATAGGTTCTTCCATCATGTCTCATGTTCTAGTATTGCTGGTACATCACTGTCAACAATGTGAAATTTAATCATGCATTTTTGGGTTTTGTGTTCACAGGTGAGCGTTAGCTTTCCTAATGGTGAAATACAGTGGCTAGAATACGTGAGCGGTTTTCAAGCTGAATTCTGGGGTTTTGTTTCAAATCTGAGTGACTTGTAGACATTTCCTGAGATGACCTTGCGTTCAGCACTAGTGTCCAACTTGAAAACAATGTTATTGTTTATTTCAAGATTTTCAGTCCAGTTATTTGTTTCACTTTTGTTGTGACCGTGTTGATGTTTGTCTAATATTCTGCTTTTCTGATTTCAACTGTTCTAATGAAGAAATCTTCCTGCTCTGTCTTTTTATTTGCACAGCAGATATTCATGGTCTTTGTCAATGTCTGATCTGTTTCTCTCAGCAACCTTGCCCACAAGGTCTTCCCTAATACCACAAACACTCCTGTCTCTGATTAATGAGTCATGCAACTCACTGAAATCATGGTCTTTTGCCTTCTTCAGGTCAGTGGTGTACATCAGTGCTTTCAACAGACCAGAGAAAAGCTGAGGGCTCCTCGAACATCACTGCTAACCGGTCCCTCAGTGTAAAGTATGGACTAAGGACGACTCAGTGGTACACTTCATTGTGTTTGGTTGACATGCTTGATTGTTATCTACGGCTGCCTCTTTGGTACACAACGTAGGTGACATCCCCACACAATATATATATTTTTTTCTTGCATATATAAGAATGAGAATAGCTTGACATTGCAGAATAACCTAAACAAATCTAGGATGCAGTAAATGACAGTAACTTTAAATTCAGTCAGCAGATGGACAGGAGCTTGAACCGTGTTCTCTGAATGTGTGTGTGAATATTGTAAATGTGTACTGTATGTGTGTTCCAGATTCAGTCCTTGTATCTTGCTGCTGTTTTCACTTGTCTTCCTGACCTTGTGAAGAATGCCTCTCTCGGATGTGTCTCAGGTAAGTCTGATTGTTTTGCAGTACCAGTTTCTGCAGGTGGACCAGATTCACGGACCTGCAGCTCGACACAGGAATCTGCAACAACATTGGGTGATTCTGATGGGAACTGTTTTTCAGTCGTCCTGAGGAGGTGTTTTCTGTTTCTCCTATAGGTTCTTCCATCATGTCTACGTTCTAGTATTTCTGGTTCATCACTGTCAACAATGTGAAATTCGATCTTGAATTTTTGAATTGAGTTTTGTTTCAAATCTGATTTGTAGATCTGTGCTGTGATGACATTGCATTCAGCACCAGTGCCCAACTTGAAGACAAAGTTCTTGTTTTATTTTCAGTCCAGTTATTCTGTTCACTTTTGTTGACTGTGTTTATGTTTGTCTAATATTCTGTTCCAGTGAAGAAGTCTTCCCGCTCTGTTCAACTGCATGATTTTTTTTTTTTGTTTGTTTGTTTTTCCTCATTCTGCTCTGGTTGTTTTTAACACATTTTTGGTAAAGTGATTTTGCTGTTACAGGATTTGCACACTTGTCCATAAGCAGGACATTGTTTCTGTTTCTGTTCATACCCACATCTGGAGAAGGACAGGAACTTGAACTGTGTTCTGTTTTCTGTTTCTTCTGTAGGTTCTTCCATCTGGCGTCTGGACTGTGAAGAATCGTGGCTGGTCATGATAGCAGGTTGCCCTCTCCTGAATTCTCACCTTGTCCCATATGTATATGCTTGGTGGGCTCTTTGTCTGTCATAATGGCTGTTCTGCTTGAGTTGTCTTCTCTGCAGCTTACCTTAAATCTGTATTTTGCTTTTCTGCTTTGAATGTCCAGTATGTTCGGATTTTTCTCATTGGGCCATCCTTCCATGGTCCTTGTGTGTAGTAGCTGCATCTCTGGATCATTTGCTGTTGCCTTTCAGAATGTAATTTAGCCACTGGCTTTCCCTCCTGCAGAACTGCTGCTCCGAGGCCTTCTGAGCTCGCATCTACAGATGGTGTACCAGGTATTTTTACATCATAGAGCTTTAGTGTGGGAGCATTTATCAGCAGAGATTTCAGGGTTTTTTTTATAGCTTTGTGCTCGACTTGCCATGGAGTGCCACAGATGTCATGCTCGAGCAGTTTTCTGAGGGGTGCGCTGACTTCAGACAGGTTGGGAATAAACTTGGAAAGGTACTGAATCATACCCTTTAATCTCATGAGTGCCTGCTTGTTTTCTGGTGTAGGCATGTGTGTTACAGCTCTCGCTTTATCTCGATCTAGATTGAGACCTTCTGCAGAGAGCATATGGCCATGTACTGGATTTGTGGTGATCTTGCACTTGTTTTTGTTGAGTTTCAGGTTCCACTGTCTTTCCCTTTTCAGCACTTGGACGAGTCTGCCATCATATTTCCTTGACCGTTTCACCCCAGACTAAGATATCGTTTGTAACGTTGACCACACCTTCCAGGCCTTTAATAGTCTGCAATTAACCTTTGGAATATCTCTGAAGCTGAGGACGCCCCAAAAGAAGGTCAAAGGAATGTTTATCTTCCAATGGGTATGTTCAATGTGCAGAGCTTGGAACTTTCTTCATGACGTTTGATCTGCCAAAATCCTCACCACTGTGACCATGCTGCTTACCCAGTCGTTGGGTTCATGCTGTTTGGTGATTTACACCCCTTTTCTCCGTTTTGTGTAGCTCATCAATGATTGTTGTCTTTCAGGGCAATCTGGACTTTTCTTGGTGGATGAATCACTGGTGAGACCATGGGATCTACTTGAATGTGGTGATGTCCTGGTAGGAATCCAAGAACAGTGAACAGATCAATATCTTTCAGAATGTCATTTTACGTTGTGATTCCATGCACTCTTTCAACCACACCTAACATCTCCCATGTCTCACGTCCTAGTATTGCTGGTACATCACCACCAACAATATGTGAAATTCAATTTAGCATTTTTGGCTTTTGTGTTCACAGGTTTCCCAGCCGTGACATGCGGTGGCTAGAATATGTGAGTACTTTGCTGAATTCTGCAGTTTCTGGTCCCCAAATTCCTCCCGTACGCCTCAGTGCTTTCAGCTGGACCCTGAGCTCTCGTGAAGAACAAATGGTGAACATCGGGTAGGTTCTTTCTTGACTCTCAGTAATCCCTGAACTTTTTTCAGCACGTTTCTTTCTCTCTGAACTGTATCATGTTGTAGACCTTCACTGCATTTTCCCCAGCGACGTGTGGAAAGGTGGCGCATTGTACTTTTTCAGACTCCTCAACAATCCCGCTTTCTGTAAGAAACAGGTAAAACTTTTGCCCCCACAGTCTCCAATTTTCGACGAGATTGCCTTGCAAGCACAGTGCTAAAGGTGGCTGCAGCTGTGCCACTTGCTTGTGTTCTGCTAGGACCGTGTTGGGCTGCTGTCCTTTTTAATTAGGCTGCTGTGTCCTGCTTGTGTTTTGCATCTAAATGATGCTGCTGTGTCCTGCTTTTGTTTTTGCATCAAAATTATGCTGCAGTGTCCTGCTTTAACCATGTTGCACTGCTGTGTTCTGTTTAATTATGCTGCTATTTCCTGCTTGAACAGTGTCACTTAACCTTGTTCTGTATAATAATTTTGCTCCTCTGTCTTGCTTGTGTTTTGCATATAAATGGTTACACTGCTGTGTTTTATATAAATTGTTTTGCTGCTTTGTTGTGCTTGAGCGGTGTTGAGGTGCTGTTCATATTCATACATAAACCTAAACCTTTTCTTCATTATTTTTGTTTCCATCATTTCTTCTTTTCCCCATGTGCTGAGCTGCCCCCTGCTGTCTGCTGGTGCGAGTGCATTTGTGTTTGGCTGCTCTTTCCTAACCTGTCCTGCTGTGAAACCCCCCCCCCCCCAATATCCTGAGATGACCTTGCATTCAGCACCAGTGTCCAACATGAAAACAATGTTCTTGTTGTTTATTTAAAGATTTTCAGTCCAGTTATTCTATTCACTTTTGTTGTGACAGTGTTGATGTTTGTCTAATATTCTGTTTTTCTGATTTCAACTGTTTTAATGAAGAAATCTTCCTGCTCTGTCTTTTGTTCAACTGCATGATTTTTTTTTTTTTTTTTTTTTTTTTTTTTTTTTTTTCTGCTCTGATTTGTTTTGTTTTACACATTTTTGGTAAAGTGATTTTTCTGTTACAGGATTTACACACTTGTCCTGCCTTTGGCCATTATTTCTGTTTCTGTTCATAATCACATCTGGAGCAGCTTGCTTCTGTTGCTTGTTCATTTTTAGCTAGTTTGGATGTGCTCTTGTGTTCAAACCCAACTGTTTTGTTTCTGTCGTTCTGTTTTGTATTTCATTGAGCTTTTTTTTCACTTCACTTGATGTCCCTTCATTTGCACAGCAGATATTCATGGCCCTTGTCTGTCTGATCTGTTTCTCTCAGCAACTTTGCCCACAAGGTCTTGCAAACACTCCTGTGTCTGATTAGCAAGTCATGCAACTCACTGAATTAGTGGTCTTTTGCCTTTTTCAGGTCTGTGGAAAAAGCCTCTCTGTATGCTTTTCTCGGATGTGACTCAGGTAAGTCAGATTGTTTTGCAATACCGGCTTCTACAGGTCGACCGGATTCAGTGACCTGCCGCTCGAAACAGGAATAGGCAACAACATTGTGTGATTGTGATGGACAGGAGCTTGAACCGTGTCCTCTGAATGTGTGTGTGAATATTGTATGTGTTCCAGATTCAGTCCTTGTATCTTGCTGGTGTTTTCACTTGTCTTCCTGACCTTGTGAAGAATGCCTCTCTCGGATGTGTCTCAGGTAAGTCTGATTGTTTTGCAGTACCAGTTTCTGCAGGAGGACCGGATTCACTGACCTGCAGCTCGACACAGGAATCTGCAACAACATTGGGTGATTCTGATGGGAACTCTTTCAGTCGTCCTGAGGAGGTGTTTTCTGTTTCTCCTATAGGTTCTTCCATCTTTAAACCAGACCTAACGTCTTACATGTCTCACGTTTTAGTATTGCTGGTACATCACTGTAAACAATGTGAAATTCAATCTTGCATTTTGTGGCTTTTGTGTTCACAGGTGAGAGTTAGGTTTCCCAACGGTGACATGCAGTGGCTAGCATATGTGAGAGATTTGAAACAAAACCCCAGAATTCAGCTTGAAAACCAGAGTGACTTGTAGACATTTCCTGAGATGACCTTGCGTTCAGCACCAGTGTCCAACTTGAAAACAATGTTCTTGTTGGTTATTTCAAGATTCAGTCCAGTTATTCTTTTCACTTTTGTTGTGACAGTGTTGATGTTTGTCTAATATTCTGTTTTTCTGATTTCAACTGTTCTAATGAAGAAATCTTCCTGCTCTGTCTTTTGTTCAACTGCATGATTTTGTTTTTTTTTTTTTTCTCATTCTGCTTTGATTTGTTTTGTTTTACACATTTTTGGTAAAGTGATTTTCTGTTGCAGGATTTACACACTAAGCCAAAGGCAGGACATTGTTTCTGTTCA
The DNA here is from genome assembly GCF_030463535.1 of Salminus brasiliensis. Lineage (NCBI taxonomy): Eukaryota > Metazoa > Chordata > Actinopteri > Characiformes > Bryconidae > Salminus > Salminus brasiliensis. The sequence continues at coordinate 11,081,107 of NC_132892.1, forward strand.
TAACCACATCTGGAGCAGCTTGCTTCTGTTGCTTGTTCATTTTTAGCTAGTTTGGATTTGCTCTTGTGTTCAAACCCAACTGTTTGTTTTAGTTTCTGTCGTTCTGTTTTGTATTTCATTGAGCACTTTTTTTTCACTTTGCTTGATGTCCCTTCATTTGCACAGCAGATATCCCTGGCCTTTGTCTATGTCTGATATGTTTCTCTCAGCAACTTTGCCCACAAGGTCTTGCCTAATACCACAAACACTCCTGTCTCTGATTAACAAGTCATGCAACTCTCTGAATTCATGGTCTTTCGCCTTTTTTCAGGTCTGTGGAAGTAGCCTCCCCGTATGCTTCTCTTGCATGTGTCTCAGGTAAGTCTGATTGTTTTGCAATACCAGTTTCTGCAGGTGGACCAGATTCACTGACCTGCGGCTCGACACAGCAATCTGCAACAACATTGGGTGATGCAGATGGACAGGAGCTTGAACCGTGTCCTCTGAATGTGTGAGAATATTCTGATTGTGTACTGTATGTGTGTTCTGACTGAAAATAAAACAAGAACTTTGCATTCAGCACCAGTGCCCAACTTCAAGACACTTTTGTTGTGACAGTGTTGATGTTTGTGTAATATTCTGTTTCTGATTTCAACTGTTCTTCAATCTTCCTGCTCTGTCTTTTTGTTCAACTGCATGATTGTTTTTTTTTTTTTTTTTCCTCATTCTGCTCTGTTTTGTTAGACAGATTTTTGGTAAAGTGATTTTGCTGTTACAGGATTTGCACACTTGTCCATAAGCAGGACATTGTTTCTGTTTCTGTTCATAACCACATCTGGAGAAGGACAGGAACTTGAACTGTGTTCTGTGAATGTGTGTTCTGTTTCTTCTATAGGTTCTTCCATCTGGCGTCTGGACTGTGAAGAATCGTGGCTGGTCATGATAGCAGGTTGCCCTCTCTGAATTCTCACCTTGTCCCACATGTATATGCCTGGGGGGCTCTTAGTCTGTATGTCATAATAGCTGTTCTGCTTGAGTTGTCTTCTCTGCAGCTTGTCTTGAATCTGTATTTTGCTTTTCTGCTTTGAATGTCCAGTATGTTTGGATTTTTCGTCCTACATTATGTGAAATTCAATTTAGCATTTTTGTCTTTTGTGTTCACAGGTGAGTGGTAGCTTTTCCAGTGGTGACATGCGGTGGCCAGAATATGTGAGTACTCTGCTGAATTCTGCAGTTTCTGGTCCCCAAATTCCTCCCGTACGCTTTCAGCTGGACCCTGAGCTCTCGTGAAGAACAAATGGTGAACATCGGGTAGGTTCTTTCTTGACTCTCAGTAATCCCTGAACTTGTTTTTCAGTTTCTTTCTCTCTGAATTGTAACATGTTGTAGACCTTAACTGTATCTTCCCCAACGACGTGCGGAAAGGTGGCGCATTGTACTCCTCAACAATCCCACTCTCGGTAAGAAACAGGTAAAACTTTTGCATCTAAAAATCCAATTTTTGACGAGATTGCCTTGTAAGCACAGTGCTGAAGGTGGCTGCAGCTGTGCCACTTGCTTGTGTTCTGCTTGGACCGTGTTGGGCTGCTTGTGTTTTGCATCAAACTTATTGCGCTGCTGTGTTCTGCTTGAACAGTGTCACTTGTTCTATATAATAATTTTGCTGCTGTCCTGCTTGTGTTTTGCATCAACATTATGCTGCTGTGTCCTGCTTGATAGGTGTTGGGCTGCTGTGTCCTGCTTGTGTTTTGCATCAACATTATGCTGCTGTGTCCTGCTTGATAGGTGTTGGGCTGCTGTGTCCTGCTTGTGTTTTGCTTGACCGTTCTGCTAGAACAGTGTCCCTTAACCTTGTTCTGTATATTAACTGTGCTGCTGTGTTCTGCTTGATTGGTATTTTGCTGCTTTGTCCTGCTTGTATTTTTCATCAAAATTGTTACGCTGCTGTTTTCTGCTTGAACAACATTTCACTACTGTGTTCTGCTTTTACCATGTTGGGCTGCTGTGTCCTGCATCAAAATTGTTACTCTGCTGTCTTCTGCTTGAACGCTATTTTGCTGGTGTGCCACTTGCTTGTGTTCTGCTTGAACGGTGTTTGGCTGCTGTGTCCTGCTTGTGTTTTGCATATAAATGGTTACACTGCTGTGTTCTGTAGAATTTTTGTTGCTTTGTTGTGCTTGAGCGGTGTTACGGTGCTGTTCATATTCATACATAAACCTAAACCTTTTCTTCATTATTTTTGTTTCCTTCATTTCTTCTTTTCCCCATGTGCTAAGCTGCCCCCTGCTGTTTGCTGGTGCGAGTGCGTTTGTGTTTGGCTGCTCTTTCCTAACCTGTCCTGCTGTATATGTGGGAGTATGTGAGTACTTTGCTGAATTCTGCAGTTTCTGGTCCCCAAATTCCTCCCGTACCCTTTCAGCTGGACCCTGAGCTCTCGTGAAGAACAAATGGCGAACATCGGGTAGGTTCTTTCTTGACTCTCAGTAATCCCTGAACTTGTTTTTCAGCACATTTCTTGTTTGTTTCATTCTCTCTGAATTGTAACATGTTGTAGACCTTCACTGCATTTTCCCCAGCGACGTGTGGAAAGGTGGCGCATTGAACTCCTCAACAATCCCACTCTGTTAGAAACAGGTAAAACTTTTGCACCTAAAAATCCAATTTTTTATGAGATTGCCCTGCAAGCACAGTGCTGAAGGTGGCTGCAGCTGTGCCACTTGCTTGTGTTCTGCTTGGACTGTCTTGGGCTGCTGTGTCCTGCTTGTGTTCTGCATCAAAATTGTTACGCTGCTGTGTTCTGCTTTTACCATGTGGGGCTGCTGTGTCCTGCATCAAAATTGTTACGCTGCTGTGTTCTGCTTGAACGATATTTCGCTGCTGTGCCACTTTTTTGTGTCCTGCTTGAACAGTGTTGGGCTGCTGTGTCCTGCTTGTGTTTTGCATCAACATTATGCTGCTGTGTTCTGCTTGAACAGTGTCACTTGTTCTGTATAATAATTTCACTGCTGTCCTGCTTGTGTTTTTCATCAACATTATGCTGCTGTGTCCTGCTTGAACCATGTTTGGCTGCTGTGTCCTGCTTGTTTTGCATGAAAATGATGCTGCTGTGTTCTGTGTAATTTGTTTTGCTGCTTTATTGTGCTTGAGCGGTGTTACGGTGCTGTTCATGTTCATATTCATATGTAAACCTAAACCTTTTCTTCATTATTTTTATTGCTTCCTTCATTTCTTCTTTTCCCAATGTGCTGAGCTGCCCCCTGCTGTCTGCTGGTGTGAGTGCATTTGTGTTTAGCTGCTTTTTCCTACCCTGTCCTTCTGTAACATCTCCGTAAGAAATATAACGTGTAACGTCTCTGTAAGAAACAGAGAACTTTTGCACCCACAGTCTCCAATTTTTTACAAGATTGCCTTGCAAGCACAGTGCTAAAGGTGGCTGCAGCTGTGCCACTTGCTTGTGTTCTGCTTGAACAGTGTTGGGCTGCTGTGTTCTGCATCAAAATTGTTACTCTGCTGTCTTCTGCTTGAACGATATTTCGCTGCTGTGCCACTTTTTTGTGTCCTGCTTGAACAGTGTTGGGCTGCTGTGTCCTGCTTGATTTGTATTTCGCTGCTGTGTCCTGCTTGTGTTTTGCATGACCGTTCTGCTTGAACAGTGTCACTTAACCTTGTTCTGTGTATTAATTGTGCTGCTGTGTTCTGCTTGATTGGTATTTCGCTGCTTTGTCCTGCTTGTGTTTTTCATCAAAATTGTTACGCTGCTGTGTCCTGCTTTTACCATGTTGGGCTGCTGTGTCCTGCATCAAAATTGTGACTCTGCTGTGTTCTGCTTGATTGGTATTTCGCTGCTGTGTCCTGCTTGTGTTTTTCATCAAAATTGTTACACTGCTGTGTCCTGCTTTTACCATGTTGGGCTGCTGTGTCCTGCATCAAAATTGTGACTCTGCTGTCTTCTGCTTGAATGATATTTCGCTGCTGTGCCACTTGCTTGTGTTCTGCTTGAACAGTGTTTGGCTGCTGTGTCCTGCTTGTGTTTTGCATGAAAATGATGCTGCTGTGTTCTGTATAAGTTTTTTTTGCTGCTTTGTTGTGCTTGAGCGGTGTTACGGTGATGTTCATATTCATATGTAAACCTAAACCTTTTCTTTATTATTATTTTTTTCCTTAATTTCTTCTCTTCCCCCATGTGCTGAGCTGCCCCCTGCTGTAACACTTCTAAAAAGTTTTTGCTGTGATTCCTCCCCTCCTAACCCTTTGTGTTTTTTCTCTTTCACAGGTGTTGAGATGCCCAGTTTCAAGTGTTCCATCGGCAGAGCTGGCTCTCACCACCACTCTCCTGCCCGCTGTCCGGTTCTGAGGCCTCGAATGGAGTCCACCTCACTGCATGGCTGTATTGTGACAGTGTACCTGCATGGACTTCATTTCACTCATGTTTTCATCTTTTTATGGCTTGACGGCACATTGGTACATTTCCTTGACACTGTTTCCGCTGGCTTGCTCAAAAGAGGCTTGGACCCGGATCTCTGTAAAGCTGCTGTGTGACCACATTTGTTGTGAAAGCGCTGTATAAATAAAATTCATTTGAACTGAATACTGTATTCTGTGTGAGTTATGCTCCTCTATGCTGGTTGTGTAGTGTTATGCTACCGTATTCTGGTTGAAAGAGTAATGGTACGTTTGTTAAATGTAGAGCCATGTTGTCGTTTTGATGAAGGGCTTTCTGCTTCTGCTGTGCGTTTGTGAATCTGCAGCGCGGTGGGTCTTCTTGCCCACCGTACTTTATATTATGGCTGGACAGAACGAGACTTTTTAACCCAGCTGAAGACAAAGTGGTTGGAGGCCCGACAGCTCTACTGCACCTGCTGTTCTAATAAAACACTACACCTCCATCGCCTGATTCTGATTTTTCCCTCCAAATAAAAGTCAGCTTGTAAAATCCTAAAGTCCAGCAGAAAGAATTCACTATGGAAAATGATTCTAGCAGTATTATGAGGGAAACATCAGGTTAAACTGGTTAGAGAGGCTTTTTACTATCAGCCTTAGTGTTTTCTTATAACTACTGTTGATTCGCTCATTTTACTGAAACTCGGAGCAGGAAAAAGCTGAGTTTCTGATAATATGCTGATAGTGTCTACCTTCAGACTAGTGTGTCTGATAAACACAGTTTTACTGTCACTTTTAATATAATCTTAATCAGGACACATGAATATAGAAGAAAAGGGGCTTTATGAAGGAAAATACAGAATCAGTGGATTTCTGACATTTTGTCCAAAATCTCTACAGTCAAACTAGTGTATGAAAATGACAGCTGACAAAAAAAAATATTTTAAGATTTTAAAACATAGGCTTTTGAATCACTGTTATCAGAGTATTTTAAATACCTTTTGTAAAAATATACAATGCATTCAGAAAGTATTTCACTTGTTTTCAAATTTTATGTTGAGATCATGTGCTAAAATAAAATAAAATAAAAACCCCATCATTCTGCATCAATACTCCATAATGAGAAAGAGAAAACAGAATTTTTAACATTTATTAAAATGAAAAACTTTTACATGGAAATTCAGACCCTTTGCTATGACACCTAAAATTTAGCTCTGGGGGTCTCCCATGTGTCTTGATCATTTTTGAGATGTTTCTGCACCTTGATTGGAGTCCAGCTCTGGTAGGTTTATTGGACGTGTTTAAAGACACACATCTGTCTACATAAGGTCTCACAGCTGACATGAGGAGGAAGGAGCTGCCTGTAGAGATCAGAGACAGGACTGTGTGGAGGCACAGATCTGGAGAAGGCTACAAAACAAATCTGCTGTCAAAAATCTCTGTAGAGATCTGAAAATGGCTGTCTACCGACGTCCCCATCCAACATTACGGAGAGGATCTGCAGAGAAGAAAGGCAGAAAATCCCCATATCCAGGTGAGCAAACCTTGTGGCATCTTACCCAAGAAGACTGGAGGCTGTAATCACTGCCAAAGCTGCTTCAACTAAGTACCAAGTAAAGGGTCTGAATACTTATGTCAAAATTGTAGTTTTTCCTTTTCAATAAATTAACAAAAAAATCTAAAACTCTGTCTTACTTTGTCATTACGGGATAAACATGGTGCCAGTGTCTAAAAGCTAAATATTTTCCTTCATAAGGCCACTTTTATTAAAGATTTATGTGTCCTGTGTCAGATTTCTCCTTTATATCTGTTATTATTTACAGTTATTAATTTAAGTTACTTTAATAAGCTTTTAAATGGTTGTAAACGCTCTGTTTTCTTAAACTAGTTCATCATTTTTAATTTAGAGAGTCAGAAAGTATTTTATTCAGGTTTAGGAGGGACTTTTATTTTGACAGTTCGCTACTCCTCCACCACCACAGCCAGTTTTCTCCTCTGCTGACTGGTTGGAGGTCCTCGGCTCTTCACCTGCTCCGGCAGCGAGGACAGCTCCTCAGGGCGGTGTTCTCACTGCTGGAGGTTCTTCTGTAAAACACTGAAAAGTATCGGAGCCCAAATCCTCAGTGTCTCCTCCTGTGTTCAGTGTGTGTGTGAACAGGATGGTCAGCTGGGTTCTGTGTGGAGACATTTTTGATCTAGATAATAATGCAGCTCTCAGCTCTCTGTGTTACTGTACAGTTCTCTGTCTCACTGACCGTTGTTTGCGTTTGTGTCGCAGGAACATGGTGACCGCAGAGGGACGAGCTCACCAGACGCGTTGCAGAGAGGTCATCAAGCTTGACCCGCAGATCCAGCTGCTGTTGTAAAGGCACTCCAAAGTCCATGGATGGAGACATCATCAGGGCTTCCAGCTCTTCAGTTTTCATATATTAGAAACCTCACCCAGGTACTTCCATTTCATGTAGTTATTGTTACACATTAGTTTATTAGATTGTGTTTACCCTCGTTTACTTTGTTAACATTCTGGAAATAAAGTAAAATTATTAATGAACAATGATGTTGTAACAACTGTTTCTTTAGAAATACATCAATCAGGGTGACTCATGAGTTGATGAAAGACAAGATGAAAATGATCAATTTTATTAAACAGTTGTATGAATTTCCTGTCTACAGAGAAATAAGGGCTTAAGGGTTAAATACACACAAAAAAGTATCAAAATGGTTATCACATTGTTTAAAATGATGGATAAACATGATTTAGAGTATTAATAAGTGGAAAATTTAGTAGAGCCAATTGCTGTACATGGTATATAATAAACAATACTAGAAATGCTAAGATTAGTATACAAACTCCAATCAGTGCAACAATCTTATTTTAAAAATAATGCACAGCAAATACAGCAACAGATTTGGATAAATATAATACAGAAAAATAGATAATAGACTATAAAGTGACTTGAGAGACGTGCAGCTCTTACTCCAGTGTGAATTGTTCTCATTAGTCTGGAACACTGGCACTGTGGAGAATAATTAATGTTATTACAGAAACAATGTGGTTGTTTTGTGGGCTAGTTCTTCAGCACAGTGTGATGTACAGTTGAAACTACAAGTTTACACACACTATATAAAAAAACACATGCATTTTGTTTCACTGTCTGACATGAATTTAGAATAAACTTGACCTGTTTCAGATCAATTAGGATTACCAAAATTATTTCTTTTAAAATGTATTTGCTAAATGCCAGATTAATGAGAGGGGGGGTATTTTTAAGGCAAGTTTTATGATTTTCAAGTCAAAAGTTAAATACATTTAAATAAATTAAATACATTTCATTAATATTTGGGACCGTTGTCCTTAAACTGTACGATTTGGGTCAGATGTTTTGGATATCCTTCCACAAGCTTCTCACAATAGTTGGCAGGAATTTTGGCCCATTCCTCCTGACAGAACTGGTGTAACTGAGCCATGTTTGTAGGCCGACTTGCTTGCACATGTCTTTTCAGCTTTTTACATAAATTTTCAGTAGGATTGAGGTCAGGTTTTTTTTTGACGATTGGGTTTTGGATAGAAGAAGCAGAGCACAGGCAGACAGAGAGAGAAAAGAGGGAGGGGGGTAAAACTAAACCAGTGTCTCAGTGTGTCTCATTTCCTGCTGATCCTGACCTCGACGCCGCCCCGCCAAGAAGACCAGCACCAGCGGGAAACCAGAACCAGCCTGAAGCAGCACCCGAACAAGCAGCAGTGAGGCCACTTCCTCCACATGTCCCACCCCCAGCGTCAGGTCCCTACGCCGATGTGCAGCAGGAGCTCGAGGAGCTGGCTGCTGGACAAAGGGAGGCCAGACCACTTACATCGCCAGTAGCCTCCCATACCAGAAACCGTGATCCAGAAAGAGAACCTAACTTCAGCACACCCTTCAAGGGTCCGCCTGACCAAGGGGAAGTCTTCACTGCAGTCCAAGCACTGAGCGGCTCTTTCCCTATGGTAGAGGTGGCTGGACCAGAGGGTCCCCTCTTAATACATCGATACTGGACTGAAAAGGACATGATGGAAACTGCCTCCAGCCTGTCTGACCCCCAACAAGTAGTTGATCCGTTCATCCGGACCCCAATGCCCCTTATCGGAACATGATAAGAGACTTGAGAACTTGATTGGACGCAGACGAAAGGGTTAATGGGACCATTAAAAATGACACAATAAACAGGCCTTAATTGGGTTAAGTGCCTCCCCCTGGTTCTCTGGCAAAGCAGAACCAGGCCACAAAAAAGAACTGGTCTCAGTGCCTTTGAGATGGTGTTTGGCAGGCCTCCCAATACGGGATTAGGTCCACCCTCACTCGATAACCAGTTACTTGACCACTCTCTCACAGCGTTTTGCGTCTCTTTGTACGAGACGCTTCTGTCTGTGTCTAAACAGGTGCAAGCAGTGCTGCCGAAACCAGCTGACCAGCCCTTCCATGACCACAAGCCAGGTGATTGGGTGCTGATACGGGACCTCTGCAGACAAGGTGGAACCAGCCGAGATGGCCAACAAAGGGACACTATATATCCTAACTGCTAAACATGATTCTGATGGCTCTGATGAAATTTAATTTAGACACCCAGGGAAGAATGTCTTTTGGCAATATGTGAATTTGGAACTATGAGAATAGAGTCAACAACGACCTCTAAGTTTCTCACTGTTTTATCAGGTATAACTAAGTGAGCATCTGTGTTTACCACAGTATTATCATTTATATCTTTATCTATATTAGGACCATGTAGAAGGACCTCTGTTTTATCAGAATTAAGTAAAAGAAAATTGAGTCATCCAGTTTTTAATTTCTTTAATACAGTCTGTTATTCGGCTGAGACACAGGTCCTCGTTAGGTTTAGCTGATATGTAAATTTGGGTATCATCAGCATAACAGTGAAAGATTAATACTGTGTTTAGGGATTCTTTTACACAGCGGTAAAATATAAAGAGTATTGAACTCATTTAAAGCTATATATTCATCAGGTTTAACCCATGTCTCCAAGAGACATAGTGCATTAAGCCAATGGTCAGTAATAATGTCATTTTCAATAACTGATTTAGGTGCTAGCAATCTTATATTTAACAGTTCTAATTTAATGCGGTAGTTGCTGTTGCTCTGATGGACGGACAAGTTTGTATTAATTCTAATGAGGTTGTTAAAACAGTTTTTCTGGCTTTTTGGATTATAAGTTACACAGGGGACAGACACAGTCTCAATATTGAATTGTTTATTTAGCACTGTTATGAGGAAAAGACATGGAAATAGTACATACTGAAATACAAGCAGAAAAATGGCAGGCTGAATTATTAAAATGGTATAGATCACTTACCTGGCCGGTGTGACTGGGTAGAGCCAGGTATACTGAGCATCTCAGTATACTACAGTTCCCTGTGTCCGTTAACCCCTGGACCTACAGCCTTTATCTAAGGTGAAATCATTGTTTTCTAGTTCTGGCTGTGGAAGTGGGTAGAATGCTTACGAAGCGGTAAATGACTAAACAGATATTGAACGCCGGCTTCACAGTACTGTGAACTTTAAACAATGAACTTTTTAAAACTAGTAATAGTACAAAGGTCATTGTACATTCAGTGTTAAAATAATGAACTCCTTGCGACATTAAAGTGTATGATGTTCCTGGGACCATATAATATACTAATAATGTGATCACACAGCTTAACTGCTAATGCTGTTATTAAACACACTGTACTACTGTACTTTCTACAAAGCTCATTGTCAAATCACTTCTTCAAATAAATCATGAGTCAAAATTGGTGTATGATGTCCCTATTTTGAGACTGAATGATGTTCCTGGGACTATATAATGTGCTAATACTGTGGTCAGTCTTTTCGAGGGAGTGAACGTTGGCTGCAACAGGCTAGGTAGCGGTGGACACGCAGCCCTAGCCTTTAGCCTTGCATGAAGCCCACCTCTCTTGCCCCGTTTCCGCCTTGGGCACTCTGTCCATCCGCTGTGTCGTCTTCCTGAGGCCGGTGCTGCTGTACCTTGCTGGCTGGTTTCGGCGGTGTCCTGGTGCAAAAGAAAATGGAAATCAGAAAGGCTTAAGGTAAGTTCATGATGAACTTTACCAAACTCCAGGAGCGCCTCTCAACTGTAACTAAGCGTTCTGGAGGAGAACTGTATGTGTAAAATAAATATTAAAGTTAAAATCAATAATAAATAGCGTCAGTTGCCAGAGGAACACACAAAGACGTCTGCCATGGTGGGAATCATCTTGGAGTTGAAGATGCAGTGCTTTGTGGGAACAGTGGTTTCTATGCAGGTGCTGATGTAGCTGGTTACTCCAGAGGCACAGTCTTCTAAGTCAGCAGTACAGCAGCAGTTCTGAACACATCCCAGTTTGCACTGTCAAAGTAGTCCTGAAGCACCAGGTCAGTTTCTTCATTCCACACAAGCTCACGTGATAATGATATTGGGGGAGGACAGTCCTCAGGTTGCTGTGGTTAAAACTGCCGACGACAATGAACAGCACGTCCAGATGTGCAGTATCTTGTTTGCTGATTGCGTCATGCAGCAGCCCCAGCACCGTCGCTGAGTTTGCACGTGACTGAATGTAAACAGCCAGGATAAACACAGCGCTTCTTTGTGTCTGAATACGACCTGTTGTTTACAAAGACGCAGACGCTGCCGCCCCCTGTTCTTCCCGGGTGTTGCCATGTGGTCTCCGGGGTGGACGGAGTGCGTTTATGCCCTCCCACAGGCCACAGATTGGAGCTAGGTGCTTGGGAATTTGATCATTATCAGATGTTTGTAAGACCTCCTGCATCCTTGATTTGCAAAACTTCATGGCTCGTGCTTCTTGGCAATGTTGAGGGTATGTTTGTTTGTGTAGGAGTGAATGTAAGTGTCAAAGAGGAACAAAGAAGAAGAGACAGAAAGATGTTTATATACACTGAGCCTTAAGCTGATATTTAGAGACATATCTGTGAAGATTTTGCCGCTGTGGTTTGGCATAGCCTGATGAGTATGATCCTGCAGCGAGAAAAGAGTATATACTCTTCCATTTCTTCTCCAAAGCTGTCAGGAAAAATAAAAGGAAAAATGTCAATTTAAGCACACATTAAAAATAGAATAATCTATAAGCTGTGAAAAGACAAGAAAAAATACATTCACTGGCCTGACGGTGGCGCTGCAGCAAAGCATTAAATGTTTTTATTCAATAACGTCTGACCTGTAAGTCCTACACTCAAAATGATTTATGGCTGATTCCTTGATGCCTTCCTACTTCTGCTAACTAGTCCAAGATTTTCTTTTTACCACTCCTCACATATTTGGTATTAAAATACTTGCAATGGTCTTAATAACTAATAATTATTCAAAAAAGTAAGCCTGGAACTTTTGAACGCTTGAGCCTATTTAAACAAAATCTGTTCAGCACATGATTTTAAGGTGTCATGTCAAGTTTAGTTTCAGATCCAATACGATACATAAACTTATTAATAAATACACAATATCTGTCCAATACTATTAAATAAATAAACTGTATGCCTCAACATGTGGGAGAAATTAAAGGCATCAGCTAACATCACTAACTTGTAAAATAAAATATAACAAATTATCACAGATATACATTTATTGAATTGCTATTTATTTTATTACTAAAATAAGAAATGATTGTGCAGGACTTTGGCACGGAATTTGCCTTACAATGATGAAGTATTAATAGGAGACCAGATTTTGTAATTTTCAAAAGATACTAGGCTATTCTAATATGTCTTTATATGAGATATGACTATTAACTAAATGTTATGTAGTTATGTAGATATAATAGATTATATAGAACATATAGATTTGTTATTCATGTATTTAGCAGTGTTGGCTCAGGACTTTTATTCTGAAATGTGAAGTCCAGTGAGACCAAAGGGAAGCAAGCATTGCTAATATCGGGACCAATATCCAATCCTAATATCTGATGGGTGCACTAGTCTCATCGGGCCTGTTGCGCTGGTTCTTTAGGTCTCATTGGGCCTGTTGTGCTGGTTCTTTAGGTCTCATTGGGCCTGTTGTGCTGGTTCTTTAGGTCTCATTGGGCCTGTTGTGGTTGTGGCAAATCTTACAACTTAGGCCTACTTAAAGCCATAGCTGACACCCATATGACTCCAGTGTTGAGACAAATTGCATGTTTTTTTCATGGTAATTCCTACTCCATCCACTATGTGGCAGTATATTGGAAATAGGCCAGGTTACAAGCCAAAAGGAGAGGATCATTCAGTAGCAAAGAGGTTTAGCTGAGTCTCACTTCAGGCCTCATTGTAATGAAGACTGAATGAAGGAGCTTTGGTTCAAATACTCATTGTAAGTTTACAATCCTTTAATTCTTTATATATTCTGTCAATGTTTGTGTGTGTTTAATGCATGAGGTTGGGTGCTGTTGTGCTTTTGCAGAAAGCTTCTCTTTTTTTCTTGTTGTTTGTTTGTTTCTCTATTTGCACTCCTTACAACTAACTTGCTCTTCATATGGACATTGAGATTAGCCTGTTGTGCTTGTTTTTAGGGTCTCATTGGGCCTGTTTTCATGTTCCTAAGTTCTCATTTGTCATGTGCTTATTGTCTCATCGGGCCTGTTGTGCTGGTTCTTTAGTTCTCATTGGGCCTGTTGTGCTGGTTCTTTAGTTCTCATTGGGCCTGTTGTGCTGGTGCTTTAGGTCTCATTGGGCCTGTTGTGCTGGTGCTTTAGGTCTCATTGGGCCTGTAGTGCTGGTTCTTTAGGTCTAATTGGGCCTGTTGTGCTGGTGCTTTAGGTCTCATCGGGCCTGTTGTGGTTGTGGCATAAAACAAATCCTACAACTTAGGCCTACTTGAAGCCATAGCATAGTGTTGAGACAAATGGCATGAGTACAGGCCCAAGACTCATTGTAAGTTTGCAATCCTTTAATTCTTTATATATTCTATCAATGTTTGTGTATGTTTAATGCATGAGGTTGGGTGCTGTTGTGCTTTTGCAGAAAGCTTCTCTTTTTTTCTTGTTTGTTTGTTTTTGTTTTTCTATTTGCACTCCTTACAACTAACTTGCTCTTCATATGGACATTGGGATAAGCCTGTTGTGCTGGTGCTTTAGTTCTAATTGGGCCTGTTGTGCTGGTGCTTTAGGTCTCATTGGGCCTGTTGTGGTTGTGGCATAAAACAAATCCTACAACTTAGGCCTACTTGAAGCCATACCTGACACCCATTCCCATCTATTCTAAGGGTAGTAGTATATTTCATCTTTGGATTTGTATGCTATCTGGATGTTTCATTGGAAGAATATTACATTACAAATTGTGAAAATCAGCATATTTTATGTATATATTTATTATTGTTATATTGTTTTTATTTAAAGTGCTAAAAGTGCTTGCCAAACTTGACTGAGCTATCCAAACTCAAGTGGAAATGTGCTTGTATGTACAAACGAACATTTTTTTTGGCTCATTAGTAAGACAGCCCGATTCACCTTGGTGAAGTTTATATTGCTAGCATTTTCTGAGGAGACCCTGAAAGCTGTTTATCATGAAATTCATGTGTCATACTGTAATGTGTGTCTCTTGTATGATCTTTGTTCTTTGAAATGCAGCTTCTCCTAGTCTTAGAAATATGTGGAAATAGTACCACCAGTGAAAGTGGTGAGATTTGGTATGGGGGGTGAGATTAGGCGCAGCAGTGTTAACTGAGTGTTAACTGTTTACTAGCTCTCATTTTGCTTGTTAATCATTTCTTTGTATTCTTTAATATTAGCTTTGGCTTGTTTCTTAGCCAGTGTCAATCCTTGCGCTATCTACTATGTGTGTTACTTTACATTACTTTGCTTTACTAGCCTGTGTTTTTTCTCAAGAAACATGATGGCCGTGGAGAGACACTGTTAGGAAGAAGACAGACGCCAGAATCGAGGGAGCAAGCCGCTCAGCTGACTTTTTGTGCTCCACTGCTGATTGCAGGTTTGACGTCCGGTCCTCTACCACCTAGAAAGGCTTCACCTGTGCTGCCTGGAATCTGTCTTGCTTTACGGTAACATTGAGAAGGTGCTACTCTAGGGATTATTGTCCCTACCCAGTCCCACAGGTAAGTCAGGTAAGTATTGATTTACTCTATTCAAATAACTTGTTCTGCCATTTCTCTACTTGTATTAAAGTAATATTAGTATCTCTTGCTCATATTTCAAACCCTGCAGTATCGAGATGTCTGTGTTTGTAATCATAGATGTCAGAAAATGAGTTATAACAATCTGAGGAACAAAAGGAAACATGTGTATCAATTCTTATGAGAACCAGTAATATTACATTTAAATTTGGGTTGTACAATCTCTGGCAACTAAAGCAGTCCTTGTCAATTATGTTATTACTGATAACCACCTTAGTTCACTATGTCTAATGAGTTTGTAACCCTGAATGAATCCACTGTCCCAGGTTTTAGATGTTAGTTACCCACACAGGTCTGATTTTGGTGGTGGTGTAGATGCAATTTATGGTACATTTCTGATGAAAAGCTAGATTTTGTCTGTTCCATCTACAACACTGTTTAGCTGTCTTTCTGTCCCTCTTCAATTTTGTCTGTCCATGTGCAACTCTGAGGCTGGCTGGCTGTCCATCTGACTATGAAACAACAATTCTGGCTAGCTCTCTATCCAAGAGATGTGAGTTTTTTGTTTGTTTGTTTTGCTTTTTTTGCATATTCAGTTTCTTTATATATATATATATATATATATATATATATATATATATATATATATATATATATATATATATATATATATATATATATATAGACTTTCTTTTTTCTCATACAGGTTTTCAGGAGCCCATGATCCCATCCCTCTATGAAGGTGGATTTGGCCAACAAGAGTCTAGCCATCTGCAAATGTGTGTGGTTGTCTCCATCTGGAACTGTGGCTGGCTGGATTTCTGTAAGTGTGATTCAGGTGGGTGATCATTCAGTTTCTATACATGTATTGACTGATTTTTTTTTTAATCATACAGTTTCCCAGGATCCCATGACTGACTCCCTCTCTGAAGGTGGGAACGACTAACAAAGGTCATTCCATCTGCATCTCCATTTTCAACTATATATAGCTAAATACAGCTATACAGTGTGTGCAGAATTATTAGACCGGTTGTATTTAAGAGGATTCTCTTGAACAACAACTTTGTTCTCAATGAACCCAAAAGACTCATAAATATCAAAGCTTAATATTTTTTGAAGTTGGAGTGTTTTTTTTTGTTTTTAGATTTGGGAGATCTTGGGAGGATATCTGTTTGTGCAGGTAACTATTACTGTGCAGAATTATTAGGCAACTTAATAAAAAACAAATATATACCCATCTCACTTGTTTTTAACCAGGTAAACCAATATAACAACACACAATTTAGAAATAAACATTTCTGACATTCAAAAACAAAACCAAAAACAAATCAGTGACCAATATAGCCACCTTTCTTTACAATGACACTCAAAAGTCTTCCATCTATAGATTCTGTCAGTTGCTTGATCTGTTTACGATCAACATTGCGTGCAGCAGACACCACAGCCTCCCAGACACTGTTCAGAGAGGTGTACTGTTTTCTCTCCCTGTAGATCTCACATTTTATGAGAGACGACAGGTTCTCTATGGGGTCAGGATGACTGAAGCCGTGGATGACTCCTGAGGTGCGTGCGCTACTGAGGACCTGCGACTCGGCCTTCAGAGTGGGTGACAAGGAGGCCCTGAGGAAAGCAAGAGCCAAATTGTCACGAGCCATCCGAGAGGCAAAGCACACACCCCCAGAGAATCCACAGCCACTTCAAGGACACGGGTGACACGCGGCGCATGTGGCAGGGCATCCAGGAAATCACAAACTACAGGACAATGCCACCGTCCTGTGACAGTGATGCCTTCCTCCCCGATGCCCTGAATGACTTTAATGCACGGTTTGAGGCACAGAACAACACGTCGGTGAGAAAGATCACGCCCAAGCCGGACGAGCAGGTGTTGTGCCTGACTGCAGTGGACGTGAGGAAAACTCTGCGCAGAGTCAACCCATGGAAAGCTGCAGGACCAGACAACATCCCCGGCAGAGTGCTCTGAGAGTGTGCAGACCAGTTGACAGATGTTCTCACGGACATCTTCAACGTGTCCTTGCGCAGCTCCACTGTCCCAACGTGCCTCAAGACCACCACCATCGTCCCCGTGCCGAAGAAGACTCTGCAACAGCTTCTTCCCCCAAGCCATCAGACTTCTCAACTCAACTCAACTTCTGAACTGATGTCTTTTCTGTTACATGCACATTCTCTCTCTCTCTCTCCCCAACCATTTACCCCAGATAAAAGGGGAAGCATTTTTGCACAAAGCATTTGCACTAATAACTTACTACCTCACTGGACTCTATTTATTACACATTGCACAAATTTGCACACTACTGGCAATTATTTATTATTCTCTGTCTGCACTTGTGTTTTGTATGCACTGTCTATGTTGCACCATGGTCCTGGAGGAACATTGTTTCGTTTCACTGTGTACTCTGTATGTAGTTGAAATGACAATAAAACCCACTTGACTTGACTTGACTTGAGGTGAACAAGGGGGCCATGTCATCATTTTTTCTTCTTTTAGACCCTTACTGGCCAGCCATGCTGTGGAGTATTTGGATGCATGTGATGGAGCCATTGTCCTGCATGAAAATCATGTTTTTCTTGAACGATACAGACTTCTTTCTGTACCACTGCTTGAAGGTGTCTTCCAGAAACTGACAGTAGGTCTGGGAGTTGAGCTTCACTCCATCCTCAACCCGAAAAGGTTCCACAAGTTCATCTTTGATGATACCAGCCCATGGCCAGATGGATCCAGCCTCGGGCCCATGCATCTGGCCCATCAAGAGTCACTCGCATTCCATGTCCATCAGTCCATAAAACCTTGAAAATAAATAAATAAATAAAAATCAGTCTTTCAGCCTTCCTTACCTTAGCCATGTCCCTGAGTGTCGCACATCTTGTGCTTTTTGATACTCCAGTAACGTTGCAGCTCTGAAATATGGCAAAACTGGTGGCAAATGGCATCTTGGCAGCTTCACGCTTGATTTCTCAATTCATGGGCAGTTATTTTGCGCCCTTTTTTTTTAACACATTTCTTGCGACCCTGTTGGCTATTTGCCATGAAACGCTTGAGTGTTCGGTGATCACGCTTCAAATGTTTGGCAATTTCAAGACTGCTGCATCCCTCTGCAAGACATCTCAATTTTTGACTTTTCAGAGTCTGTCAAATCTCTCTTCTGACCCATTTTGCCAAAGGAAAGGAAGTTGTCTAATAATTAAGCACACCTTATATAGGGTCTTGATGTAATTAGACCACACCCCTTCTCATTGCATAGATGCACATCACCTGATTTACTTGATTGGTAGTTGGCTTTCAAGCCTATAGAGCTTGGAGTAGGACAACATGTATAAAAAGGATGATGTGATCAAAATACTCATTTGCTTAATAATTCTGCACACAGTGTATTCTGTCCATCTTCAACTGTGTGAGGCTGACTGTTCGTAAACAGCTTTGATACAGGTAGGTGATCATTCAGTTTCTATACTGTATTGAATTTTTTTCTCTTTTTTGTCGTACAGTTTCCCAGGATCCCATTACCGACTCCCTCACTGAAGGTGGTCTAACCAAGGTCTTTACATCTGCATCTCCATTTAAAACTGCTGACTGGCTGGCTGGTATTCTGTCCATCTTCAACTGTGTGAGTCTGACTGTTCGCAAACAGCTGTGATACTGGTAAGTGATCATTCAGTTTCTATACTGTATTGACTTTTTTTCTCTTTTTTGTCATACAGTTTCCCAGGATCCCTTTACCGACTCATTCTCTGAAGGTGGACTATCAAGGGTCTAGGGTCTGACTGTTCGTAAACAGCTGTGATACGGGTAAGTGATCATTCAGTACATGTATTGACTTTTTTTTTTCTTTTTTGTCATATACTTTCCCAGGATCCCGTGACCGACTCCCTCTCTGAAGGTGGAAACGACTAACAAGGATTTCTCCATTCTCTACTATGACTGGCTGGCTGGTATTCTGTCTGTCTTCAACTGTGTGAGGCTGACTGTTCGTAAACAGCTGTGATACTGGTAAGTCATCATTCAGTACATGTACTGACTTTTTTTTCTTTTTTGTCGTACAGTTTCCCAGGATCCCATTTCCGACTCCCTCTCTGAAGGTGGACTATCAAGGGTCTAGGGTCTGACTGTTCGTAAACAGCTGTGATACAGGTAAGTGATCATTCAGTTTCTATACACGTATTGACTTTTTTTTCTTTTTTGTCGTACAGTTTCCCAGGATCCCGTGACCAACTCCCTCTCTGAAGGTGGAAACGACTAACAAGAGTCTATTCATTTGCTTCTCACTTCACAACTATATATAGGTAAATACAGCTATATTCTGTCCATCTACAGCTGTGTGAGGCTGAATGTTCGTAAACAGCTGTGATACTGGTAAGTGATTATTCAGTTTCTATACATGTATTGACTTCTTTTCTTTTTTGTCATACAGTTTCCCAGGATCCCGTGATCGACTCCCTCACTGAAGGTGGACTAACAAGGGTCTTTACATCTGCATCTCCATTCCCTACTATGACTGGCTGGCTGGTATTCTATCCATCTTCAACTGTGTGAGGCTGACTGTTCATAAACAGCTGTTATACAGGTAGGTGATCATTCAGTTTCTATAGTTTCTAGGTGATCATTCGTTTCCACCTTCAGAGAGGGAGTCGGTCACTATAACAAGGGTCTTTACATCTGCATCTCCATTTACAACTGTGACTGGCTGGCTGGTATTCTATCCATCTTCAACTGTGTGAGGCTGACTGTTCATAAACAGCTGTTATACAGGTAGGTGATTATTCAGTTTCTATACATGTATTGACTTCTTTTCTTTTTTATCATACAGTTTCCCAGGATCACGTGACCGACTCCCTCTATGAAGGTGCACTATTAAGGGTCTAGGGTCTGAATGTTCGTAAACAGCTTTGATACAAGTTAGTGATTATTCAGTTCATATACACGTATCCACTTTTTTTTCTTATTTGTTGTACAGTTTCCCAGGATTCTATTACTGACTCCCTCTCTGAAGGTGGACTAACAAGGGTCTTTACATCTGCATCTTCATTTACAACTGTGACTGGCTGGCAGGTATTCTGTCCACCTTCAACTGTGTGAGGCTGACTGTTTGTAAACAGCTGTTATACAGGTAAGTGATCATTCAGTTTCTATACATGTAATGACTTTTTTTTCTTTTTTGTTGTACAGTTTCCCAGGATCCCGGGACCGACTCCCTCTCTGAAGGTGGAAACGACTAACAAGGATTTTTCCATCTGCATCTCCATTCTCTACTATGACTGGCTGGCTGGTATTCTGTCCATTTTCAACTGTGTGAGGCTGACTGTTCGCAAACAGCTTTGATACAGGTAAGTGATCACTCAGTTTCTATACATGTAATGACTTTTTTTTCTTTTTTGTCGTACAGTTTCCCAGGATCCCATTACCGACTCCCTCTCTGAAGGTGGACTAACCAAGGTCTTTACATCTGCATCTCCATTTACAACTGTGACTGGCGGGTTGGTATTCTGTCCATCTTCAACTGTGTGAGGCTGACTGTCCGTAAACAGCTGTTATACAGATAAGTGATTATTCAGTTTCTATACACGTATTGACTTTTTTTTTCTTTTTTTTCATACAGTTTCCCAGGATTCTATTACCGACTTCCTCTCTGAAGGTGGACTATCAAGGGTCTAGGGTCTGACTGTTTGTGAACAGCTTTGATACAGGTAAGTGATTATTCAGGTTCTATACATGTATTGACTTTTTTTTTCTTTTTTGTCGTACAGTTTCCCAGGATCCCGTGACCGACTCCCTCTCTGAAGGTGGAAACGACTAACAAGGATTTCTCCATCTGCATCTCCATTCTCTACTATGACTGGCTGGCAGGTATTCTGTCCATCTTGAACTGTGTGAGTCTGACTGTTCGTAATAGCTTTGATACAGGTAAGTGATCATTCAGTTTCTATACATGTATTGACTTTTTTTTCTTTTTTGTCGTATAGTTTCCCAGGATCCCGTGACCGACTCCCTCTCTGAAGGTGGACTAACCAAGGTCTTTACATTTGCATCTCCATTTACAACTGTGACTGGCTGGCTGGTATTCTGTCCATCTTCAACTGTGTCAGGCTGACTGTCCGTAAACAGCTGTTATACAGGTAAGTGATCATTCAGTTTCTATACACGTATTGACTTTTTTTCTTTTTTGTCGTACAATTTCCCAGTATCCCGTGACCGACTCCCTCTCTGAAGGTGGAAACGACTAACAAGGATTTTTCCATCTGCATCTCCATTCTCTACTATGACTGGCTGGCTGGTATTCTGTCCATCTTCAACTGTGTGAGTCTGACTGTTCGTAAATAGATGTGATACAGGTAAGTGATTATTCAGTTTCTATACATGTATTGAATTTTTTTTCTTTTTTGTCATACAATTTCCCAGGATCCCGTGACCGACTCCCTCTCTGAAGGTGGACTAACCAAGGTCTTTACATTTGCATCTCCATTTACAACTGTGACTGGCTGGCTGGTATTCTGTCCATCTTCAACTGTGTCAGGCTGACTGTCCGTAAACAGCTGTTATACAGGTAAGTGATCATTCAGTTTCTATACACGTATTGACTTTTGTTTTTTCTTTTTTGTCGTACAGTTTCCCAGGATCCTGTGAAAGTGAAAACGACTAACAAGGATTTCTCCATCTGCATCTCCATTCTCTACTATGAATGGCTGGCAGGTATTCTGTCCATCTTGAACTGTGTGAGTCTGACTGTTCGCAATAGCTTTGATACAGGTAAGTGATCATTCAGTTTCTATACATGTATTGATTTTTTTTCTTTTTTGTCGTACAGTTTCGCAGGATCCCATTACCGACTCCCTCTATGAAGTTGGAGAATCGAGGGTCTAGGGTCTGACTTTTGGTAAACAGCTGGGATACTGGTAAGTGATTATTCCGTACATATACTGACTTTATTTTCTTTTTTGTTGTACAGTTTCCCAGGATCCCGTGACCGAGTCCCTCTCTGAAGGTGGAAACGACTAACAAGGATTTTTCCATCTGCATCTCCATTCTCTACTATGACTCTCTGGCTGGTATTCTGTCCATCTTCAACTGTGTGAGGCTGACTGTTCGCAAACAGCTTTGACACAGGTAAGTGATCATTCAGTTTCTATACATGTATTGATTTTTTTTCTTTTTTGTTGTACAGTTTCGCAGGATCCTGTTACCGACTCCCTCTCTGAAGGTGCACTATCAAGGGTCTAGGGTCTGACTGTTCGTAAACAGCTTTGATACAAGTAAGTGATTATTCAGTTTCTATACACGTATTGACTTTTTTTCTTTCTTGTCATACAATTTCCCAGGATCCCATTACCGACTCCCTCTATGAAGTTGGACTATGAAGGGTCTAGGGTCTGAGTGTTCGTAAACAGCTGTGATACTGGTAAGTGATCATTCAGTACATGTATTGACTTTTTTTTTTTTTTTTTTTTTGTCGTACAGTTTCGCAGGATCCCATTACCGACTCCCTCTATGAAGGTGGACAATCAAGGGTCTAGGGTCTGACTGTTGGTAAACAGCTGTGATACTGGTAAGTGATCATTCAGTACATGTATTGACTTTTGTTTTCATTTTTGTTGTACAGTTTCGCAGGATCCCATTACCGACTCCCTTTATGAAGGTGGACAATCAAGGGTCTAAGGTCTAACTTTTGGTAAACAGCTGTGATACTGGTAAGTGATTATTCAGTACATATACTGACTTTTTTTTCTTGTACAGTTTCGCAGGATCCTGTTACCGACTCCCTCTCTGAAGGTGGACTATCAAGGGTCTAGGGTCTGAATGTTCGTGAACAGCTGTGATACAGATAAGTGATCATTCAGTACATGTATTGACTTTTGTTTTCTTTTTTGTTGTACAGTTTCGCAGGATCCCATTACCGACTCCCTTTATGAAGGTGGACAATCAAGGGTCTAAGGTCTAACTTTTGGTAAACAGCTGTGATACTGGTAAGTGATTATTCAGTACATATACTGACTTTTTTTTTCTTGTACAGTTTCGCAGGATCCTGTTACCGACTCTCTCTCTGAAGGTGGACTAACAAGGGTCTAGGGTCTGAGTGTTCGTGAACCGCTGTAATAAAGGTAAGTGATCATTCAGTACATGTATTGACTTTTTTTTTCTTTTTTGTCGTACAGTTTCGCTGGATCCTGTTACCGACTCCCTCTATGAAGGTGGACTAACCAAGGTCTTTACATCTGCATCTCCATTTACAATTGTGACTGGCTGGCCGGTATTCTGTCCATCTTCAATTGTGTGAGGCTGACTGTTCGTAAATAGCTGTGATACAGGTAAGTGATCATTCAGTTTCTATACACGTTTTGACTTTTTTTTTTCTTTTTTGTCATACAGTTTCCCAGGATCCCGTGACCGACTCCCTCTCTGAAGGTGGAAACGACTAACAAGGATTTTTCCATCTGCATCTCCATTTTCTACTATGACTGACTGGCTGGCAGGTATTCTGTCCATCTTGAACTGTGTGAGGCTGACTGTTCGTAAACAGCTGTTATATAGGTAAGTGATTAATCAGTTTCTATACATGTATTGACTTTTTTTTTTTCTTTATTGACATACAGTTTCCCAGGATCCCGTGACCGAATCCCTCTCTGAAGGTGGAAATGACCAACAAGGATTTTTCCATCTGCATCTCCATTCTCTACTATGACTGGCTGGCTGGTATTCTGTCCATCTTCAACTGTGTGAGGCTGACTGTTCGTAAATAGATGTGATACAGGTAAGTGATTATTCAGTTTCTATACATGTATTGACTTTTTTTTTCTTTTTTGTCGTACAGTTTCGCAGGATCCCATTACCGACTCCCTCTATGAAGGTGGACAATCAAGGGTCTAGGGTCTGACTGTTGGTAAACAGCTGTGATACAAGTAAGTGATTATTCAGTACATATACTGACTTTATTTTCTTTTTGTCGTACAGTTTCGCAGGATCCTGTTACCGACTCCCTCTATGAAGTTGGACTATCAAGGGTCTAGGGTCTGACTGTTCGTAAACAGCTGTGATACTGGTAAGTGATCATTCAGTACATGTATTGACTTTTTTTTTTTTTTTTTTGTCGTACAGTTTCGCAGGATCCCATTACCGACTCCCTCTATGAAGGTGGACAATCAAGGGTCTAGGGTCTGACTGTTGGTAAACAGCTGTGATACTGGTAAGTGATTATTCAGTACATATACTGACTTTATTTTCTTTTTTGTTGTACAGTTTCGCAGGATCCTGTTACCGACTCCCTCTCTGAAGGTGGACTATCAAGGGTCTAGGGTCTGACTGTTGGTAAACAGCTGTGATACAGGTAAGTGATCATTCAGTACATGTATTGACTTTTTTTTTTCTTTTTTGTTGTACAGTTTCGCAGGATCCCATTACCGACTCCCTCTATGAAGGTGGACAATCAAGGGTCTAGGGTCTGACTGTTGGTAAACAGCTGTGATACAGGTAAGTGATTATTCAGTACATATACTGACTTTTTTTTCTTGTACAGTTTCGCAGGATCTTGTTACCGACTCCCTCTCTGAAGGTGGACTATCTAGGGTCTGAGTGTTCGTGAACAGCTGTGATACAGGTAAGTGATCATTCAGTACATGTATTGACTTTTTTTTTCTTTTTTGTCGTACAGTTTCCCCAGGATTCCATTACCGACTCCCTCTCTGAAGGTGGACTATCAAGGGTCTAGGGTCTGACTGTTGGTAAAGAGCTGTGATACAGGTAAGTGATTATTCAGTACATATACTGACTTTATTTTCTTTTTTGTTGTACAGTTTCGCAGGATCCTGTTACCGACTCCCTCTCTGAAGGTGGACTATCAAGGGTCTAGGGTCTGAGTGTTCGTAAACAGCTGTGATACAGGTAAGTGATCATTCAGTTTCTATACATGTATTGACTTTTTTTTCTTTTTTGTCGTACAGTTTCCCAGGATCCCGTGACCGACTCCCTCTTTGAAGGTGGACAATCAAGGGTCTAGGGTCTGACTGTTTGTAAACAGCTGTGATACAGGTAAGTGATTATTCAGTACATATACTGACTTTTTTTTCTTGTACAGTTTCGCAGGATCCTGTTACCGACTCCCTCTCTGAAGGTGGACTATCAAGGGTCTAGGGTCTGACTGTTGGTAAAGAGCTGTGATACTGGTAAGTGATTATTCAGTACATATACTGACTTTATTTTCTTTTTGTCGTACAGTTTCGCAGGATCCTGTTACCGACTCCCTCTCTGAAGGTGCACTATCAAGGGTCTAGGGTCTGACTGTTCGTAAACAGATTTGATACAAGTAAGTGATTATTCAGTTTCTATACACGTATTGACTTTTTTTCTTTCTTGTCATACAATTTCCCAGGATCCCATTACCGACTCCCTCTATGAAGTTGGACTATCAAGGGTCTAGGGTCTGACTGTTCGTAAACAGCTGTGATACTAGTAAGTGATCATTCAGTACATGTATTGACTTTTTTTTTTTTTTTTTTTGTCGTACAGTTTCGCAGGATCCCATTACCGACTCCCTCTATGAAGGTGGACAATCAAGGGTCTAGGGTCTGACTGTTGGTAAACAGCTGTGATACTGGTAAGTGATTATTCAGTACATATACTGACTTTTTTTTCTTGTACAGTTTCGCAGGATCCTGTTACCGACTCCCTCTCTGAAGGTGGACAATCAAGGGTCTAGGGTCTGAGTGTTGGTAAACAGCTGTGATACTGGTAAGTGATTATTCAGTACATATACTGACTTTTTTTTCTTTTTTGTCGTACAGTTTCCCCAGGATTCCATTACCGACTCCCTCTCTGAAGGTGGACTATCATGGGTCTAGTGTCTGAGTGTTCGTAAACAGCTGTGATACAGGTAAGTGATCATTCAGTTTCTATATATGTATTGACTTTTTTTTCTTTTTTGTCGTACAGTTTCCCAGGATCCCGTGACCGACTCCCTCTATGAAGGTGGACAATCAAGGGTCTAGGGTCTGACTGTTGGTAAACAGCTGTGATACTGGTAAGTGATTATTCAGTACATATACTGACTTTTTTTTTCTTATACAGTTTCGCAGGATCCTGTTACCGACTCCCTCTCTGAAGGTGGACTAACAAGGGTCTAGGGTCTGAGTGTTCGTGAACCGCTGTAATAAAGGTAAGTGATCATTCAGTACATGTATTGACTTTTTTTTTCTTTTTTGTCGTACAGTTTCGCTGGATCCTGTTACCGACTCCCTCTCTGAAGGTGGACTAACCAAGGTCTTTACATCTGCATCTCCATTTACAATTGTGACTGGCTGGCCGGTATTCTGTCCATCTTCAATTGTGTGAGGCTGACTGTTCGTAAATAGCTGTGATACAGGTAAGTGATTAATCAGTTTCTATACATGTATTGACTTTTTTTTTTCTTTATTGTCATACAGTTTCCCAGGATCCCGTGACCGAATCCCTCTCTGAAGGTGGAAATGACCAACAAGGATTTTTCCATCTGCATCTCCATTCTCTACTATGACTGGCTGGCTGGTATTCTGTCCATCTTCAACTGTGTGAGGCTGACTGTTCGTAAACAGCTGTTATATAGGTAAGTGATTAATCAGTTTCTATACATGTATTGACTTTTTTTTTTCTTTATTGTCATACAGTTTCCCAGGATCCCGTGACCGAATCCCTCTCTGAAGGTGGAAATGACCAACAAGGATTTTTCCATCTGCATCTCCATTCTCTACTATGACTGGCTGGCTGGTATTCTGTCCATCTTCAACTGTGTGAGGCTGACTGTTCGCAAACAGCTTTGATACAGGTAAGTGATTATTCAGTTTCTATACATGTATTGACTTTTTTTTTCTTTTTTGTCGTACAGTTTCCCAGGATTCCATTACCGACTCCCTCTCTGACGGTGGACTGTCTAGGGTCTGACTGTTGGTAAACAGCTGTGATACTGGTAAGTGATCATTCAGTACATGTATTGACTTTTTTTTTTCTTTCTTTTTTGTCGTACAGTTTCCTAGGATCCCGTGACCGACTCCCTCTCTGAAGGTGGAAACGACTAACAAGAGTCTATCCATTTTATTCTCACTTCACAACTCTATATAGGTAAATACAGCTATATTCTGTCCATCTTCAGCTGTGTGAGGCTGAATGTTCGTAAACAGCTATTATACAGGTAAGTGATTGTTCAGTTTCTATACATGTATTGACTTTTTTTTTTTTTTTTTTTTTTTTTTTTGTCGTACAGTTTCCCAGGATTCCATTATCAACTCCCTCTATGAAGGTGGACAATCAAGGGTCTAGGGTCTGACTGTTCGTAAACAGCTGTGATACAGGTAAGTGATCATTCAGTTTCTATACACGTATTGACTTTTTTTTTCTTTTTTGTCGTACAGTTTCCCAGGATTCCATTATCAACTCCCTCTATGAAGGTGGACAATCAAGGGTCTAGGGTCTGAGTGTTCGTGAACAGCTGTGATACAGGTAAGTGATCATTCAGTACATGTATTGACTTTTTTTTTCTTTTTTGTCGTACAGTTTCGCTGGATCCTGTTACCGACTCCCTCTATGAAGGTGGACAATCAAGGGTCTAGGGTCTGACTGTTGGTAAACAGCTGTGATACTGGTAAGTGATTATTCAGTACATATACTGACTTTTTTTTCTTTTTTGTCGTACAGTTTCCCCAGGATTCCATTACCGACTCCCTCTCTGAAGGTGGACTATAAAGGGTCTAGGGTCTGACTGTTGGTAAAGAGCTGTGATACAGGTAAGTGATCATTCAGTACATATACTGACTTTTTTTTTTCTTTTTTGTCGTACAGTTTCCTAGGATCCCGTGACCGACTCGCTCTCTGAAGGTGGAAACGACTAACAAGAGTCTATCCATTTTATTCTCACTTCACAACTCTCATTCAGTTTCTATACATGTATTGACTTTTTTTTTCTTTTTTGTCGTACAGTTTCGCAGGATCCCATTACCGACTCCCTCTATGAAGGTGGACAATCAAGGGTCTTGAGTCTGACTGTTGGTAAACAGCTGTGATACTGGTAAGTGATTATTCAGTACATATACTGACTTTATTTTCTTTTTTGTTGTACAGTTTCGCAGGATCCTGTTACCGACTCCCTCTCTGAATGTGGACTATCAAGGGTCTAGGGTCTGACTGTTGGTAAACAGCTGTGATACAGGTAAGTGATTATTCAGTACATATACTGACTTTTTTTTCTTGTACAGTTTCGCAGGATCCTGTTACCGACTCCCTCTCTGAAGGTGGACTATCAAGGGTCTAGGGTCTGAGTGTTCGTGAACAGCTGTGATACAGGTAAGTGATCATTCAGTACATGTATTGACTTTTTTTTTCTTTTTTGTCGTACAGTTTCTCAGGATCCCATTACCGACTCCCTCTATGAAGGTGGACAATCAAGGGTCTAGGGTCTGACTGTTGGTAAACAGCTGTGATACTGGTAAGTGATTATTCAGTACATATACTGACTTTTTTTTCTTTTTTGTCGTACAGTTTCCCCAGGATTCCATTACCGACTCCCTCTCTGAAGGTGGACTATAAAGGGTCTAGGGTCTGACTGTTGGTAAAGAGCTGAGATACAGGTAAGTGATCATTCAGTACATATACTGACTTTTTTTTTTTTTTGTCGTACAGTTTCCTAGGATCCCGTGACCGACTCGCTCTCTGAAGGTGGAAACGACTAACAAGAGTCTATCCATTTTATTCTCACTTCACAACTCTAAATAGGTAAATACAGCTATATTCTGTCCATCTTCAGCTGTGTGAGGCTGAATGTTCGTAAACAGCTATTATACAGGTAAGTGATCATTCAGTTTCTATACACGTATTGACTTTTTTTTTTCTTTTTTGTCGTACAGTTTCGCAGGATCCCATTACCGACTCCCTTTATGAAGGTGGACAATCAAGGGTCTAAGGTCTAACTTTTGGTAAACAGCTGTGATACTGGTAAGTGATTATTCAGTACATATACTGACTTTTTTTTCTTGTACAGTTTCGCAGGATCCTGTTACCGACTCCCTCTCTGAAGGTGGACTATCAAGGGTCTAGGGTCTGACTGTTGGTAAACAGCTGTGATACTGGTAAGTGATTATTCAGTACATATACTGACTTTTTTTTCTTTTTTGTCGTACAGTTTCGCTGGATCCTATTACCGACTCCCTCTCTGAAGGTGGACTAACCAAGGTCTTTACATCTGCATCTCCATTTACAATTGTGACTGGCTGGCCGGTATTCTGTCCATCTTCAATTGTGTGAGGCTGACTGTTCGCAAACAGCTTTGATACAGGTAAGTGATCATTCAGTTTCTATACATGTATTGACTTTTTTTTTCTTTTTTGTCGTACAGTTTCGCAGGATCCCATTACCGACTCCCTCTATGAAGGTGGACAATCAAGGGTCTAGAGTCTGACTGTTGGTAAACAGCTGTGATACTGGTAAGTGATTATTCAGTACATATACTGACTTTATTTTCTTTTTTGTTGTACAGTTTCGCAGGATCCTGTTACCGACTCCCTCTCTGAATGTGGACTATCAAGGGTCTAGGGTCTGACTGTTGGTAAACAGCTGTGATACAGGTAAGTGATTATTCAGTACATATACTGACTTTTTTTTCTTGTACAGTTTCGCAGGATCCTGTTACCGACTCCCTCTCTGAAGGTGGACTATCAAGGGTCTAGGGTCTGAGTGTTCGTGAACAGCTGTGATACAGGTAAGTGATCATTCAGTACATGTATTGACTTTTTTTTTCTTTTTTGTCGTACAGTTTCTCAGGATCCCATTACCGACTCCCTCTATGAAGGTGGACAATCAAGGGTCTAGGGTCTGACTGTTGGTAAACAGCTGTGATACTGGTAAGTGATTATTCAGTACATATACTGACTTTTTTTTCTTTTTTGTCGTACAGTTTCCCCAGGATTCCATTACCGACTCCCTCTCTGAAGGTGGACTATAAAGGGTCTAGGGTCTGACTGTTGGTAAAGAGCTGTGATACAGGTAAGTGATCATTCAGTACATATACTGACTTTTTTTTCTTTTTTGTCGTACAGTTTCCTAGGATCCCGTGACCGACTCCCTCTCTGAAGGTGGAAACGACTAACAAGAGTCTATCCATTTTATTCTCACTTCACAACTCTAAATAGGTAAATACAGCTATATTCTGTCCATCTTCAGCTGTGTGAGGCTGAATGTTCGTAAACAGCTATTATACAGGTAAGTGATTGTTCAGTTTCTATACATGTATTGACTTTTTTTTTTTTTTTTTTTTTGTCGTACAGTTTCCCAGGATTCCATTATCAACTCCCTCTATGAAGGTGGACAATCAAGGGTCTAGGGTCTGAATGTTCGTAAACAGCTATTATACAGGTAAGTGATCATTCAGTTTCTATACATGTATTGACTTTTTTTTTCTTTTTTGTCGTACAGTTTCGCAGGATCCCATTACCGACTCCCTCTATGAAGGTGGACAATCAAGGGTCTAGAGTCTGATTGTTGGTAAACAGCTGTGATACTGGTAAGTGATTATTCAGTACATATACTGACTTTTTTTTCTTTTTTGTCGTTCAGTTTCGCTGGATCCTATTACCGACTCCCTCTCTGAAGGTGGACTAACCAAGGTCTTTACATCTGCATCTCCATTTACAATTGTGACAGGCTGGCCAGTATTCTGTCCATCTTCAGTTGTGTGAGGCTGACTGTTCGTAAATAGCTTTGATACAGGTAAGTGATCATTCAGTTTCTATACCTGTATTGACTTTTTTTTCTTTTTTATCGTACAGTTTCCCAGGATTCCATTATCAACTCCCTCTATGAAGGTTGACAATCAAGGGTCTAGGGTCTGACTGTTCGTAAACAGCTGTGATACAGGTAAGTGATCATTCAGTTTCTATACACGTATTGACTTTTTTTCTTTTTTGTCGTACAGTTTCGCAGGATCCCATTACCGACTCCCTCTATGAAGGTGGACAATCAAGGGTCTAGGGTCTGACTGTTGGTAAACTGCTGGGATACTGGTAAGTGATTATTCAGTACATATACTGACTTTTTTTTCTTTTTTGTTGTACAGTTTCGCAGGATCCTGTTACCGACTCCCCCTCTGAAGGTTGACTATCAAGAGTCTAGGGTCTGACTGTTCGTGAACAGCTGTGATACAGGTAAGTGATCATTCAGTACATGTATTGACTTTTTTTTTTCTTTCTTTTTTATCGTACAGTTTCCTAGGATCCCGTGACCGACTCCCCCTCTGAAGGTGGACTATCAAGAGTCTAGGGTCTGACTGTTCGTGAACAGCTGTGATACAGGTAAGTGATCATTCAGTTTCTATACATGTATTGACTTTTTTTTTCTTTTTTGTTGTACGGTTTCCCAGGATCCCGTGACCGACTCCCTCTCTGAAGGTGGAAACGACTAACAAGGATTTTTCCATCTGCATTTCCATTCTCTACTATGACTCTCTGGATGGTATTCTGTCCATCTTCAACTGTGTGAGGCTGACTGTTCGCAAACAGCTTTGATACAGGTAAGTGATCATTCAGTTTCTATACACGTATTGACTTTTTTTTCTTTTTTGTCGTACAGTTTCGCAAGATCCCATTACCGACTCCCTCTATGAAGGTGGACAATCAAGGGTCTAGGGTCTGACTGTTGGTAAACAGCTGTGATACTGGTAAGTGATCATTCAGTACATATACTGACTTTTTAGTGATCATTCAGTTTCTATACACGTATTGATTTTTTTGTCTTTTTTGTCGTACAGTTTCCCAGGATTCTATTACCGACTCCCTCTCTGAAGGTGCACTATCAAGGGTCTAGGGTCTGACTGTTCGTGAACAGCTGTGATACAGGTAAGTGATCATTTAGTCTCTATACACGTATTGACTTTTTTTTGTTTTTTTTTTTGTCGTACAGTTTCCCAGGATCCTGTGAAGGTGGAAACGACTAACAAGGATTTCTCCATCTGCATCTCCATTCTCTACTATGACTGACTGGCTGGCAGGTATTCTGTCCATCTTGAACTGTGTGAGTCTGACTGTTCGTAATAGCTGTGATACAGGTAAGTGATCATTCAGTTTCTATACATGTATTGACTTTTTTTTCTTTTTTGTTGTACAGTTTCCTAGGATCCCGTGACCTACTCCCTCTCTGAAGGTGGAAACGACTAACAAGAGTCTATCCATTTGCTTCTCACTTCACAACTCTATATAGGTAAATACAGCTATATTCTGTCCATCTTCAGCTGTGTGAGGCTGAATGTTCGTAAACAGACGTTATACAGGGAAGTGATTGTTCAGTTTCTATACATGTATTGACTTTTTTTTTTCTTTTTGTCGTACAGTTTCCCAGGATTCCATTATCAACTCCCTCTAGGAAGGTGGACAATCAAGGGTCTAGGGTCTGACTGTTCATAAACAGCTGTGATACAGGTAAGTGATCATTCAGTTTCTATACACGTACTGACTTTTTTTCTTTTTTGTCGTACAGTTTCCCAGGATCCTGTTACCGACTCCCTCTCTGAAGGTGGACTATCAAGGGTCTAGGGTCTGAGTGTTCGTGAACAGCTGTGATACAGGTAAGTGATCATTCAGTTTCTATACATGTATTGACTTTTTTTTTCTTTTTTGTTGTACAGTTTCGCAGGATCCCATTACCGACTCCCTCTATGAAGGTGGACAATCAAGGGTCTAGGGTCTGACTGTTGGTAAACAGCTGTGATACAGGTAAGTGATTATTCAGTACATATACTGACTTTTTTTTCTTGTACAGTTTCGCAGGATCCTGTTACCGACTCCCTCTCTGAAGGTGGACTGTCAAGGGTCTAAGGTCTAACTTTTGGTAAACAGCTGCATCTCCATTCTCTACTATGACTGACTGGCTGGCAGGTATTCTGTCCGTCTTCAACTTTGTGATGCTGACTGTTCGTAAACAGATGTGATACTGGTAAGTGATCATTCAGTTTCTATACATGTATTGACTTTTTTTTCTTTTTTGTTGTACAGTTTCCCAGGATCCCGTGACCGACTCTCTCTTTGCAGATAAGACTGAACACCCCTGCAATAAAACGTGCAGGACAGGGGGACTCTACAATTAAAAACAACAAGATTGTGGCTTTAAAGTACTAAGATATCACTGAAATTAAGATATGCTGAGTGCTGAGTAACACACCTGAAGTAGTTACAATCCCAGCTTTTAAGACAATAAAGAGAATTCTTCCCCTTTTTGTCTGCACTGATTGGTCAGTGTCTGGTCTTCAATATCTGACACGTAGTCAGCTAAATCCTGAGGTGCTTTCTCTTTGCATAGCGTTCACCATCTGTCTTTCTTGAACCTGAGTCTGATTAACACGGTTAGCTGTCGGCAGGGGGGTACACACCTCTCCTCATGGAAATCATCATCGTCATCATATTCATCATCATCTGACATTGCCTGGTCAGTATGGGTTTGGTGTTCTGTAACACACGTAGAACAGACATGGTCTTGTGTTTTTACAGTGTTTCTAGTCTGAGCAGATTTCCCTTGTATGCAGAGTTTAGGTTCAATTTATTACCATTTAGTTTTTTTGTTTTTTCATGCCCTGGTGGAGCTCAAGGTCATTACTTGACTGTAACCCTTTGTACGTTTCAGACCCATCTACACTATTTTAAATGGTAGACCCATGTGTGTTCACTCACGCATTCACTCCAGCCCGAGAGAAGTCCTCTCCTCTTTTGTAGCTTCAACGCAAAGCTGGGATTTTGTTAGTGTGGCTGAGTGGTCTAAGGGTCTGGATTGAGATTCCAGTCTCTTTGGTAGCATGGGTTTGAACTGCCACTGCCAAAAGACACCTTTTGGGGGCAGTGGTGACTCAGCAGTTGGCGCACCGAGCTATTGATGACCGGGTCAGGGGTTCAATACCTGGCTCGGCAAGCTGCCACTGTTTGGCCCATAAGCAAGGCCCTTCACCCTCTTTGCTCCACGTGCGCCACAGCAATGGCTGCCCACCACTCCAGGCACTGTCACTGTGTGTGTTTTTAATTACTGGTGTGTATGTGTGTGCATGGATGGGTTAAAGGAGGAGGCCAAATTCCATATG
Source organism: Salminus brasiliensis (assembly GCF_030463535.1). NCBI lineage: Eukaryota > Metazoa > Chordata > Actinopteri > Characiformes > Bryconidae > Salminus > Salminus brasiliensis. Next base: position 11,114,634 of record NC_132892.1, read on the forward strand.
TGTCAGACACAAATGGTAAACATGGTTATCTTTGGCTCTTTGGTACATTACAGACCCTGTAACAGTAGTCAGTAGTTGGTCAGTGTCTGGTCTTCAAAATCTGACACAGTCAGCTAAGGCGTGTCTCTGTCTTCCTCTGTTTGAGTGCCATCTTGAGCATCAGTTTGAAACTCTTGAACCTTTTCTGGAGTCTGATGAACATGGTTAGTTGTTGGCATGGGGGTACACACCTCTCCCCATGGAAATCATCCGCCATTGACTGGTCAGTCTGAGGGTTCTCCAATTCCACTCAGCTGTATTTTGATGTGGTCAGTGCAGAGGTCTTGTGCCTTATGCCCTTCTCACTTAGTGATGACTGCAAATCCCTTGCTGTGAACTCTGTACCAATATCTGAACAAACGCATTTTTCTGTCCCATATGGAGATAAATAAGCCAAGAATTGCTCAATAGCTTTTACAGTGTGACTCTGTACTTCTCTGTTGTCATGCCTTCTGGTATATCCTGTAATGTGGCTTGACAGCTAGCGTTTTCATTAATAATCTTCCAGATTTAACCATCTCCTTCCATCTCACCCTAAAGATCTTGATCATCTAACAGATGATCTGCAGACTGTGCTCCGTTCTAACCTTTATCGTGTTTCTCCAACCTAACACCAAGTCGTTTCTGCTTACCTCTCCTCTGTTTGAGCTGCCACTCAGTCGGGTTGTTTGTCTCTGACCAAATAACACTGTGATGTTGCTTTATGAACAGTGAGCAAAATCAGTCCTGGCTTTGTAGAGTGTGAGTATTACCATTACTGTTGATTCTACTCATTGACTTGATGTAAAGTAGCTCCTAATCTTTTAATAGATCACCAAACTAGGCTAACTGTCACACACACTCAGGGTTAGCACCAGGTCCGTATGATGGACTATGGAATCATTCCTCATTTGTAATAAACTGCACTGTATTACTGAATCGGTACAAGGTGAAATTTTTGTGCACGTAACTATTGAACGATGTCTCTCACTCGACCTACCTGAACATCTAGTTGACCGAGCTTTGGTGCTTTTCACAAACACAGCCTCTCCCACGTTGCCAAGAAACAACAAAGCCAATCCTGTTAGTGATGTTGGTTAGGGAGACGGAACTCGTAGTAGAGAAGGAGATCTGTTAACCGTCTTTTGGGGTGCTTAGTCTTAAAGTGGCAGGCTAGTCTCCGGCTTCCAAAAAGCAGCACAATTTCCTGCTTATCACAGTCTATGGCCTTGGTGAATTTGCTGTGGTTTTTATCAGAAGCAGCTCTTTACTGATCAGACATTGATTCAGGACCCCCTTAACATTAGGTTAAATTTTGCCCCTGGGTATTAAGAGAACTCTATATTTCTCCACCTGACTCCATCTTCAACCAACACCTAGTCCTGTTTTAGAACTACTTCAAACATGATCTCCACCTGCCACCCCCTTTATTAGCAAATGTACCATAACAACTGTCGTCTCGGTTCGTCTTCCTCTAGAGATGGACTTGTTATTCAACAAGGGGAGTCTGTAGCCACCGTCTTTAGTTGTAACAATAATATATTTTTATTGCAATCGAAAGAACAGTGTGGAGAGAGTCTGCCAATTCTGGGTGCCCTTCAGTCTCTCTCCCCGACTTAGGAATACCTTGAGTTTTTATACCCTATTTCACGCCACATTCTGTTGGAATGTTGCCATATATGGAATGTTTACATTTCATCCATAGGGAACAACCATTAGCTCCCCCATTACCTAAGTGGTCCATGGCCACATCTGGACAGCGTTTAAATCACTGACACGTCTGCCCAACGGGATGTCCAAATCTAAACAGCATCTTATGTCTGTTCAATTTGTGTAGATTTGGTCAAGAAACGGGGCCCCCTTTCTTTTCTACTTCTGCAAAGCCAATGAATATACTACACAACCTCAACAGCTAGTGTTTTCTTTAATAACCTTGTGTAACCAGTGCAAGCCTTTGCCTGGCTACGAGTGTCTGGTGAGCCCTGTCAGCCACCGTAGTCAAGGTGATGCGCTGTTTTCCCCCCTCCCTTTTCTCACGTACTAGGTATGCTTTGGTTGAGCCAGATCAGCCACCGTAGTTGGAGCACTGCGCTGTTTTCCCCCTCCCCTTACGGAAGCGCCAGGTGGATACAATCGGGGTGAGCATTAGCTTTAGCATATATACATACGGCGGTGCTGGGTGTATGGAGAGCTTCATTCTGCTAGGGTCTGTTGTGACTTCGGCGACGGTCATCAGACGGTAGGTTACTTCTAAAAGTGGTGCTACGTTGGGTTGCGGTTAAATATTAAGGTGTAATGTCCCTGTGCAGGTGTGTTGGCGTGCCGGTCTATGCAAGCTCCCCCCCCTCTTCTGAGTCTGTGGTGCATTAGCACAGAGCTCTCGGAAACAGCTTAAACACTGTAGCCATGTGTTGTGGATTCACTGCGCTTTTACCGCTCCTGTAAGCAGGTTGTGCTGAGACAGCGTCTAACAGTAGGTAAGAACGCGGTAGTGCGAATAGCTTTGCGTGTTTACTGGTAGCTTATGCGGCTAACGTCTGTTTTATGTAGGTGTAATGTGGATTGGTGCAACAGCTAACTGGGTGTGAGCTTGTGCATAGCAGCAGCTAAAGCGTCCTGTGTGAGCGTCGCCATTGACCAGTCCAGGTGGCGCCGGACTATTGGGACGTGCAGACCTGAAAGCAGCTACTCGTCATCTCTTGTTTTAATAATAAATGTTTAATACCTACATGGTGAAATTGGAGCCGCTGCTGTTTTGCTGGGTTTGTTACTTTTGTTTGGTTGGTTTTGCTTTTTTTCTATATTGTTTCCTAGTTTTATTTTGATTTGCTTTTGCTTATTATTTTGCTTGATTACTTTGCTGCTTGGTTGTTTTGTTCTATTTGAATTGATTTTGTTATTTTTGCATTTAATGATTTGGTTATCAATTGATGGCTTTATGCTGTGCATTTTTGGTTAATTGATTTATTGTTTCATTTCATTTGGCAGCAGTTCTTGGTTTATCGTGTGGAATATTTTAAAGAACTATTTTTTTTGTTTATTATTATTATTATTATTATTATTATTATTATTGGCTATTTGTGGGAAATCATTCTGGCTGTGGGGAGTCCTCTGGTTCCAGTGATCAGAGCCATTGTGGATTCTAATTGTGTCTCTTCTTATAGGACATCTGGATGCTCCTTTCCTGTCTGTTCACTCCTGGTTTGGCACCTTACTTGCGGTGGTGTGAGTTCACGTGCACTGCACTTTTGCGTGTGTGTGTGTGTGTGTGTGTGTATTGGAGACTTTAGAATGCAGACAGGGCTAGGCCACCTGTAATTGGACGCCCACAGCCGATATCCCAGTTCTTTGGAGCTCCTGTAATTTTGTTATTATATTCTTTGTTTATTTTTCTTATTGTGTTTGTTGCTAATTTTAAATAATATTAATAAATGAGTGATTTTATACATGGTGGTGAATAAACCTTTCTAATTACCTCAATCCATGTCTCTGAATATTTTTCAGGCTTACCTGTGTGTCTAGGTGCTTTTTATTACTCAGATTTATAGAATATTTCCTGGGGTGAAATTCCCCAGGTGGAGTAGTCGGGTGTTGCTATACTACCACAGGTCACATATAGCATGTTTTGTATTATTAATATGGTATTTAGCATCTTTAAAAAGAAAAGAATCTGTTATATACATATTTATTATTTTACTTTTTACTTACTTCTGAGAGAATATTTTATATTTTTATATTTTTGAGGATAAATCAGTTGTTAATTTGGAGAAAAAATGTTTGAGTAAATATACGAATAAATCTACTGACCTACAAGAAGTGGTTAATTTTTACTCCATATATGTTTACATTCATAATAAAATGAATATAAACTGATATTATTTTATACAGAAAATAACTCTAACTCATTTGTTCTGTGTTCAGATCATCTCTCTCTGTAATGGTGCAGCTTTAGTGATTCTCTGATGTTCAGGAGCTGCAGCAGAAATTTATCTCTCTCTAGTGGAGAACGAGCTGAACACATTCAAGAAGCTCCTGAGTCCAGATTACCCAGCATGCTCTGAGAGAGAGGTGGAGGATGAGGATGATCAGAGAGGGGGAAGAGAGGGGGTGCTGGAGATCACACTGCAGATCCTGAGGAACATGAAGCAGACAGACCTCGCTAACACACTAGAGAGCAGTACGAGTTCTGGGTCATGACCATGGTTCCCAACCTGAGTGCTAATGTATTCCTCAGTGAAGTCCCGCTTCTCAAAGGGAATAAAAATCAATACTTCAGATTACTAGAATACTACAGTTCAGAGCTACTCCACCCCATATCTTACTAAATGATCATCAGATCACTGGTCAGAGAGAGCTCTTCCAAGCAGCTGCTGGACATTTATTTAACAATGCTAATATGGAAGACCCCCCAGTGTGTTGGATACACCCCCTGCTGTAAGCTATGGTCTCTTTACAATCACTCTCTCTCTCCTCATGCATTAGCTAAAGCCCTCAGCGCTATCAGCACTAATAAAAGCACAGGTTGGACCCTTTCTTCTGAAGTTTGGGTCTCTGATCATTTTAGATCTCATTACTTACATTTTTATTCTCTTTATTTAATCAAGCAGAATTTCCAGTGTCTGGAAAACAGCACATGGAATTCCCCTCCACAAAGAAGGCGGAGCTTCAGATCATGATAATTTTAGACCAATATCAAAACTACAATGCTTAGTCAACATTTTAGACTCCTTAGTAAAAGATCGAGAGAGAGAGAGAGGGAACCTCTCTGGTCTGGGAGCAGAACGGTTCAGCCATGGGGATGTGGCACACTCCTTGTGGGCTGCTGGGAGAGCCATCATAAAACATCTCTCTTAGTGGTCCTGTAAAAGAGAGAGAGACTAAGTTAAGACTTACCACACTCTAGTCTCCCACACTCAGCTTTACTGCACTTTCCAGGACTTATTCTGTGTGTGTGTGTGTGTGTGTGTCAGGTCTGTTCGTGCCAAACATTACTCAATAGTCCACCTACATGTCTCGCTCCTGCACCTCTTTCCAAAACAACTGCTTAGTTTTCAGATGGGAGCTGATGAGTCCTGGAAGCCTCTCTATTACAATCAATGTCCCTCTGTGTGTGTGTTTTCAATGGTCAGGACCCCACAGGACAGCCCACCGCAAAGCAGGTAGGTAGTATTTGGGTGGTGGGTCATTCTCAGCACTGCAGTGACCCTGACTGACCTGGTGGTGGCGTGTATGTTAGGGTGTGCTGGGCTGGTGGTACGAGTGGAGCGCTGCTGCGTCTGACAGGACGCTGTTGGCTGGATGTTTCTGGTTGGTGGACTATTCTCAGTCCAGCAGCCATGCTGTGTCTGATCCGTACCAGCAGCACAACACAATAACACAAGCGCCGCCACCACCAGGTCAGTCAGTGTCACTGCAGTGCTGAGAATGACCCTCCACCCAAATACTACCTACCTGCTCTGTGGTGGTCAGTCCTGTGGGGTCCTGAGCATTGAGGAACAGGGCAAGAGGAGGCTGATAACAGAGTCTGCAGAGAAACAGATGGAGACAGTCTGGAGCTACAGATCTACACCCTGCTCCTGTATGACCAGTGGAGCTGATAGGATGGACAGTAATGAATGAAGTGGCCGGCTGTGTATAAAACCATTAATTAACCTTACGCTTCAGTTCAGGTTGTGTTCAATTTAGGAATGACAGATTGTAAATCCCAGGCTGTTCTGATGAATGAATGTTAGGAGTGTAATGAAGATCAGATACAATTCAGCTAATTATTTTACAGTGTGACTAAAATAAGAGTAATCAATTCTCATGTGAACACTTCCTTTACTTTCACATTATTTATTTATTTAGAATTGGAATGATGAACTGATTATATCTGCAGATGGAGAAGAACAGTACCCCCCTCTTAAAGAGCTTTGCCTCCTCAGTGTATATCACAATACCTACATTTAGAGTAGGTAGAGTGTGCAGTGTAAGTGTGTGTGTAGTGTAAGTGTGATATCCCTCCTTCACACACTCTGGGTGAAGCAGCCGGTCACTAAAGGAGCTGCCCAGTGCTGCCAGAGTCTCATGCAGGGGGTGGGAGCTGTTCTCCAGCACGGGTGCCAGCACAACCAACCAAAACAGTCAGCTGGTATGTCCAGCCAAACCACACTGGTCAACCAGTATGTCCAGCATGATCAGCCTGACCATGGGGGTTGACCAGCATGACCATCTTTACCCTGCTGTTTGACCAGGAAAATCATGCCAGTCCACCAGCATGACCAATCCAATCCAAATAGTCAATGAGTACGAAGATGCATGTTGACCAGCATGACCAGCAGAATTAGAGTGATTGACCAGCATGACCAGCTTAACCAAAATGGTCAACCCTCTCTACCAGATTATTGGTATTATTTCCAGATATTAATAAGAAATAAGATGGAGTTTGTCACGTTACTTGGCTGTTTTGATTTCTATTTGTTATCAAAAGGGATTTTTGAGTGGAATTAACTTATAATAATTGAGTTTAGACGTGGACAGTGATGGACAACGCACTATTAAAATGCTCAGTTATAAGCAGACATGATATTAACTGAGCCTTTTCTTATAAAGCCCCCCAACTCTGGAATAACCTTCCAGATAATGTTGGGGACTCAGACTCAGTCTTTAAATCTAGGCTGAAACTCATCTGTTTAGTTTAGCTCTTGGTAATTAATGTTTCTTAGATAAAGGTTGCAGGTCCAGGGGTTCGAGGACACAGGGAATTGTAGTACACTGAGATGCTGGAGCTGTCGTCTCGCTGCTTACACGCGATCACTCAGGTTTGTGGACGGTGGAGCAGATAGACGCTAGTGTTTCAGGGAGCTCCCGTGTCTGTGTTACCTTCTGGCTCTCTCCTTTTAATTAGAATGTTATAGTCAGACCTGCCGGAGTCGTCAGACACACTCTGATACTGACCAACATTCTCTGATCTCTATAAAAGCCTCTCAGAACTAATTCTGTCTCTTTACCTTCTCCCAGTAAATGACCATCCAGCCTGCCCTGCTGGAAGACTGACCGCTGGGGTCCCCTCTACCTGCATTAGACCAGCAGCCTCCCCCCACCACCATCACCCATAAAAGACCAGCTGCACATCCTCCTACCATCTATTCCTCCTCCATCTTCCTCCTCCAGCTCTCTGGTCATACTGATTTAGTAGTAGTTTGATAAAGCAAGTCATGTGGGTCAAGCTCACTATTTTGGTCATGTGGGTCAGGCTCAGATGGTCAAACTGGTGGTTCTGGTGGTCAAGCTGGTGGACTAGCATGATTTGCTGGTCAACATTCTTGGCCGCACCAGTAGATTATTTTGTCAGTTCGGTTCACACTGGTCAACCAGCATAGTCATTACTGGTTGCTAATTGGCTAGTATTGTAGTACTGTAGTATCCTCCTCTTCCTTCTCCATCTCTTTTCTTCCTTCTCCATCTCTCCTCATCATTCTCCATCTCTTTTCTTCCTTCTCCATCTTTCCTCTTCATTCTCCATCTCTCCTCTTCATTCTCCATCTCTCCTCCTCCTTCTCCATCTCTCCTCTTCATTCTCCATATCTCCTCTTCATTCTCCATCTCTCCTATTCATTCTCCATCTCTCCTCTTCCTTCTCCATCTCTTTTCATTCTCCATCTCTCCTCTTCCTTCTCCTTCTTTCCTCTTCCTTCTCCATCTCTCCTCTTCCTTCTCCATCTCTCCTCTTCCTTCTCCATCTCTTTTCTTCATTCTCCATCTCTCCTATTCCTTCTCCATCTCTCCTCTTCATTCTCCATTTCTCCTCTTCATTCTCCATCTCTCCTCTTCCTATAGTAGATTTTATCAGTTCGGTTTCGGTTCAGTTTCAGTTCGATTTCGGTTCGGTTTCTGTTGCCCCCCCCCCCTCCTCTTTCTGCAGCTTTAGCTTTTCACACCCATCCGGACCCTCGTGAACCATAAACGGACCCTGGTTCTGAGTGTGAAGAGCCAGGTGGTCTTTACTTTAGCAAAGCTAGTGCTGTGCTGGCTCTTGTCCCCCCTGCAGTTCACCGACCCACACTCTTCCTCCTCATGCAGCTCCACCTCAAGCTTCTCCACCTCAAGCTTCTCCACCTCAAGCTTCTCCACCTCCTGCTTCTCTTCCACCTCAAGATCTTCCACCTCAAGATCCTCCACCTCAAGATCCTCCACCTCAAGATCTTCCACCTCAAACTTCTCCACCTCCTGCATCTCCACCTCAAACCTCTCCACCTCCTGCATCTCCACCTCATCAAGCTTCTCCACCCCCCTCCTCTTCTCTCTAATGATTCTGATGTCCTTCTTGTACTGGGTCTTGAGCTCTTTCAGCTCTTTCTTCAGCTTCTTCTCCTTTTCTTTGAAGAGAGCTTTCATTGATTGATCTTCTGCTTTCTGTAGAGCTCTCTCCTTTTTCCTTTGGAGCTCCAACCTCTTCTTCTCCTCTTTCTTCAGGAGGGCCTGCCTCTTCTTCTCCTCTTTCTTCAGGAGGGCCTGCCTCTTCTTCTCCTCCTTCTTGTTGAGCTGGCTTGGCTCCTCTTTGACCAGCTCCTCCACCTGGTGAGCTGCTGTGTCCTGCCTTAGCTCCGCCCTCCTATCCAGCAGAAAGTACACCCCCCCTGCGGATTCTCTGAGTCCCCCTGTGAACTCCATCTCCGCGAACCCTGACTCTGTGCTGCTCGCGCTCATCCTGGAGGACCTCTCTCTCAGTCCCTCCTAGTCCGACTGCGTCCAGGTGGCGCTGTGGTGCCATATTTATAGGCAACAGCGCTAGCCCCTCCCCCCCGCCCCCGTAATTGTTACATCACTCGCGCTGTAGTGTTCCAGAACAAAACACATTAGAGAATCGACACAAACCACGCCCCCTGTAATTGTTACGTCACTCGCGCTGTAGTGTTCCAGAACAAAACACATTAGAGAATCGACACAAGCCACGCCCCCTGTAATTGTTACGTCACTCGCGCTGTAGTGTTCCAGAACAAAACACATTAGAGAATCGACACAAGCCACGCCCCCTGTAATTGTTACGTCACTCGCGCTCCAGTTGGCGTTGTAGAACAAAACACATTACAGAACCGTGGGAACTGCGGGAGCATGCCGCTGTGGGGGCGGGCCGATGTGAGGGCGGACCGCTGTGGGGGCGTGTCGTTGTGAGGGCGGGCCGTTGCGTGAGCATGCGGATGTGAGTGTGGGGGCGGGTCGATGTGAGGGCTGGACAGAGAGGACAGGGTATTGAATTAAATCACAGACTGAATTAAAACAGGGACTGAATTAAATTTATTAATAATAATAATAAAATAATAATAATAATAATAATAATAATAATAATCATGATAATAGTAATAATAATAATAATGATAATAATACTACTAATGATGATGATGATAATAATAATAATAATGATAATAATAATAATAATAAGGCGCTGTATCCAGTCTTGTGTTGATTAAACAGAACTGAGTTTAATTGTGTGTTTGTTACCGGATGAAGTCGTGGTCTGTTGATCTGCTCTTTAAATGTAAATTATTTTTAAATATAAAAATTAATAAAATATGAATAGAGCAGAAGGCGGTTTATTCATCCACACACTGAGCAAACCTCAGATCAGCATTTAACGAAAACGAGCCAAATGAACTACATTTACATTTAATCCGTGTTTCTGATTAAAGATTCTGTTATTATTATTATTAATAATATTATTGTTGTTATTATGGGTGGTTATAATGGTTATTATTATTATTATTGTTATTATGGGTGGTTATAATTGTCATTATTATTGTTATATTATTCTTGTTGTTTTATTATTACTATTATTATTATTATTCTTGTTGTTGTTATTATTATGGGTTGTTATTATTATTATTATTGTTGTTGTTATTATGGGTGGTTATGATTATTATTATTGTCATTATTATCATTGTTATTATGGGTGGTTATGATTGTTATTATTATTGTTATATTGTTGTTGTTGTTATTGTTATTATTATTGTTATATTGTTGTTGTTGTTGTTATTGTTATTATTATTGTTATATTATTATTAGTAGTAGTAGTATTGTTATTATTTTTGTTGTTGTTATTATGGGTGGTTATGATTGTTATTATTATTGTTATATTATTATTATTGTTGTTGTTGTTATTATTGTTATTGTTATTATGGGTGGTTATGATTGTTATTATTATTGTTATATTATTATTGTTGTTGTTGTTGTTATTGTTATTATGGGTAGTTATGATTGTTATTATTATTGTTATATTATTATTGTTGTTGTTATTGTTATTATGGGTAGTTATGATTGTTGTTTAGATGATGGGATGTTGTTGATGTATTGTCCTTGTGCTCCTGCGCGCTTTCCGCAGCTGTTCTGTCTGGAGCATCCCTGCGTTCTGGATCGGTGTTGAACTCCAGCAGCGAGCGCATTGTGCAGCGGAGTCGCACCTGTGCTCACGTTGGGGTCCACTCCGCAGGACAGCAGCAAGCGCGCGACCCGGGTCCTGACCATCATCATCACCTAAACAACAGCAGTAATAATAATATTCATTATTATTATCATTATAATTATAATTATTATATGTATATAAATAACAATGTCTTACAATCTTAAAGGTGTTTATAAAAATAAGAGATTAGTAACAGTGAAATAGAAATAAATAAGAACATCAAAGTAATAAATAAAGAAGTCAGGGGTCAGTGAGAGGGTCTGTCTGTAACTCTCTTTATCAAATATTACAATAAACCCAAACACACACACAGTTCCATCCTCTACAGACACACAGCTCTGTTCATTTATCACATTCATTACATTTATCACATTCATTACACTTATCGCATTCATTACACATATCACGTTTATTACATTTATCACATTTATTACATTTATTACATTGTGGTGAAGATATTAAACGTGGCCTTGTGCAAAGGTATTGGGACATTAAAGACACTGTGTTTAAACTAGAGATCGTTGAAACTGCATGTAAGGATGAAATCCTGAACTTAGAGGAGTTATCAGTCTCACTGTCTGAATGGGGATCCTGTTAGTGAAGGAGTTGTTTCTGAGTGAAGTATGATGTTGAATGCCACGAATAGTGCTGGCTCATTCCAGTCACTACAAGCAGCTAAGGTACAGAATTCCATATTCTTGACGTAAAGACATAATTCCTTGAGAGCAACCCTTGTGAGGGTGATGAAAAGCAGATTTTAATTGTTTGATGTTTTCCAACAAACACGACTAAGCGTGTGACAAAAGTACCCTAGCCCTGTCTTTATCCATGAAGAAAGAAATGCAGGATAAAATACAAGCCTGCAAACGACTTATAGCCTAAATATGTGAAAATCAAATGTCAGGTTTCAAGACACAAGACAAACCTTGTGTAGGTTATTCTTCAGGGAACCTTTGAAGAGGTGGTTCTGTATCACTCCAAAAAGGGTTCCACTTTTGCCTAAGAACTGATGGCTTGTCTACATATTTACTGCATTTTACTGTTAGTATAGTAACTTAATCACCCAGCCTTAATGCACACATGTGAACATGTACATGCACATATTTGTATACTTTGTATTTCCTGTATTCGTGTTTGTACTTACAGTGGCATAAAAATGATGTAATGTAAGCTTAGATGAAGAGCCCTAGCATTTCCCTCAGAACCTTATTAATAATGGATTAGAATACATCCAGGGTATTAGCAAACCCAAAGGGCATAACCAAATAATCTAAGTGCCCCATAGTGGTGACAAAGTGTGCAATAGTGTGCACTAGATTGTACACACTTTACAGGTCAAGCTCGGTGAAAACAGATGTGCCCCAGAGCGGTTCTAATGCTACAGAATCTAAAGGCAAGGGGTGTGTAAACATTTTACTGATGTGCTTCAATTCTCTGTCATCTTTACACAAATCTCAAACCAAAAGAATTGGAGGCAAAGTTGAAGTGCACCTTTCCTGACATGTGATTGTCAGAATTTTTAAAGTACGGTGTGTAATGCCACTAATAGTGCTGCTCATGAATTCCTGTTGTAAAGTGTTGATGAAATGACCTTACTTTTATTTTCTTCTTCTCAGTACTTCCTCTTTAGGTTCAGTATCTGAACTGGGTTCTCTTGCAGTTTTACAGCTCTATTAATGCTGATGCTTTATGTGGAGGCCACAGATGTTCTTCATTATCTATCCATGATTCAGACACAACAGCTGTTCTTGTCAGTAAACTCCATGTTTCACATCTGCTCCATCTTCTCTGACTGAAGTGTTCTCTGATTAAACCCTGACTTTTAGACTTTGGGCACTGCCTACAGTAGCAGTGTGTACAGACTGTGTTGTGTGGAGGTCTCTTATGGAGTTTTGTGAACCAAAAAAATCACACTTTATCCCTTACAATTAAAACTGGCTGTTTTTGTTTATTACAGTGCCTTTAAGATATATGTAAATGAGCTTTGTTCTGATTAGCTGTGTTTCTCTGAAGTTCAAGCTCTTAACTATGGAGTGAAGCATTTGTCAAGTTCTATCAGATGTATGAAGTGGAGAATTTAGCATTTCATTTCAGGTCATTTCTCCTGTGTGGGGTGAAACTTTTGGCATTCTCGGTCAGGTACTTTAAACTACAGGATGTGGGAAAATGAACATTTTATTTTAGGTCTTTTCAACTGTGTGAAATTCTGTTTCAGGTACTTTAAGCTAGATACAGTGGGGTATGAAATGTTTGATTTCTGATATTTACAGTATTTTTAGGATTACATTTCAGGAGGTGAATCATGTTATCTAAAAATGGGCTACAATAATCCTCTTATAGAATCCATAGGGGGCGCTACAAGCTCTGTGTTGAATGTGAAGTGCAATGCTGTTGTATCCCGTATTCAGAGCTATGCTACTGAATTCTGTATAAAAAGTAGCAGAACTTTCCTACAGACCACAGTAACAGAACCCTGTTCTACCAGAATAGAGTAGCGTAACGATGTCTTACAGAACACAGTAGCCTGAAACTGTTCATTCACAACAGAGTAGCATAACGCTTTCATTCAGAAGACATTAGAATCATTATTTTGATATAGAATACAGTACCAGTACTCTTTCAACCAGAATACGGTAGCATAACACTACACAACCAGCATAGAGGAGCAAAACTCACACAGAATACAGTATTCAATTCAAATGAATTTTATTTATACAGCGCTTTCACAACAAATGTGGTCACACAGCAGCTTTACAGAGATCCGGGTCCAAGCCTCTTCTGAGCAAGCCAGTGGCAACAGTGGCAAGGAAAAACTCCCTCAGATCGAGAGGAAGAAACCTTGAGAGGAACCAAGACTCAAAAAGGGAACCCATCCTCCTCTGGTCGACACCGGATAGCACAATGAAAAGCAGAACAGGAATAAAACATGGAATTAAGGGAATCTGGCCAACGTGCCGTCAAGCCATAAAAAGATGAAAACAGGAGTGAAATGAAGTCCATGCAGGTACACGGTCACAAGCACAGCCATGCAGTGAGGAGAGGATGACTCCATTAGAGGCCCCAAAACCGGACAGCGGGCAGGAGGGTGATGGAGAGAGCGAGGTCTGCCGATGGAACAGTTGAAACTGGGCATCTCAACACATGGAAACGAGAGAAAAAACACAAAGGGTTAGGAGGAGGGAAAAAATAAAATAAAATAAAAAATAAATCACAGCAAAAACTTTTTAGAAGGGTTACAGCAGGACAGGGTAGGCAAGAGCAGACAAACACAAACGCAATCGCAGCCAGCAGGGGGCAGCTCAGCACATGGGGGAAGAGAGAAGAAATGAAGGGAAAAAAAAAAACTAACAAAACAATAAAACAAAACAAAAAAAAAAATAAAAAATAATAATAATGAAAATGGTTAGGTTTATATATGAATTTGAACAGTATTGTAACAACGCTCAAGCACAACAAAGCAGCAAAACAAATTATACACAACACAGCATCATTTACACACAACACAAGCAGGACACAGCAGCCCAACACTGTTCAAGCAGAACACAAGCAGGACACAGCAGCCCAACACTGTTCAAGCAGAACACAAGCAAGTGGCACAGCAGCGAAATATTATTCAAGCAGAAGACAGCAGAGTAACAATTTTGATGCAGGACACAGCAGCCCAACATGGTAAAAGCAGAACACAGTAGTGAAATGTTGTTCAAGCAGAAAACAGCAGCGTAACAATTTTGATGAAAAACACAAGCAGGACAAAGCAGCGAAATACCAATCAAGCAGAACACAGCAGCACAATTAATATACAGAACAAGGTTAAGTGACACTGTTCAAGCAGAACGGTCATGCAAAACAAGTAAAGCAGGACACAGCAGCCAAACACTGTTCAAGCAGGACACAAGCAGGACACAGCAGCCAAACACTGTTCAAGCAGGACACATTAGCGAAATATCGTTCAAGCAGGACACAGCAGCGTATTGTTGATAAAAAAACAAGCAGGACAGCAGCAAAATTATTATATAGAACAAGTGACACTGTTCAAGCAGAACACAGCAGCGTAAGAAGTTTGATGCAAAACACAAGCAGGACACAGCAGCCCAACACGGTCAATGCAGAACACAAGCAAGTGACACAGCTGCAGCCACCTTCAGGACTGTGCTTGCAAGGCAATCTCGTCGAAAATTGGATTTTTAGGTGCAAAAGTGCAAAAACATGTTACAATTCAGAGAGGAAAATAAATAAATAAAAATAATGAAAAGGTTTAGGTTTATATATGAATATGAACAGCATATATGAAAAACAAGCAGAACACAGCAGCACAATTGATATACAGAACAAGGTTAAGTGACTGTTCAAGCAGAACGGTCATGCAAAACACAAGCAGGACACAGCAGCCCAACACGGTTCAAGCAGAACACAAGCAAGTGGCACAGCTGCAGCCACCTTCAGCACTGTGCTTACAAGGCAATCTCGTAAAAAATTGGATTTTTAGGTACAAAAGTTTTACCTGTTTCTTACCGAGAGTGGGATTGTTGAGGAGTACAATGCGCCACCTTTCCACACGTTGCTGGGGAAGATGCAGTGAAGGTCTACAACATGTTACAATTCAGTGAGGAAGAAACTGAAAAAAGAAATGTGCTGAAAAAAGTTCAGGGATTACGGAGAGTCAAGAAAGAAGCTACCCTATGTTCGCCATTTGTTTACGAGAGCTCAGGATCCAGCTGAACGCAATGAGGCGTACGGGAGGAATTCGGGGACCAGAAACTGCAGAATTCAGCAAAGTACTCACATATTCTGGCCACTGCATGTCACTGCTGGGAAAGCTCCCACTCACCTCTGAAAGCCAAAAATGCTAAATTGAATTTCACATTGTTGACGGTGATGTGCCAGCAATACTAGGACGCGAGACATGGGAGATGTTAGGTGTGGTTAAAAGAGTGCATGGAATCACAAAGTAAAATGACATTCTGAAAGACAGTGATCTGTTCACTGTTCTTGGATTCCTACACATTCAAGTAGATCCCATGGTCTCACCAGTGATTCATCCACCAAGAAAAGTCCCGATTGCCCTGAAAGACAACAATCATTGATGAGCTACACAAAATGAAGGGGTCTAAATCACCAAACAGCATGAACCGAACGACTGGGTAAGCAGCGTGGTCACAGAGGTGAGGATTTTGGCATATCAAACGTCATGACAGTTCCAAGCTCTGCACATTGAACATACCCACTGGAAGATACAGATTCCTTTGACCTTCTTTTGGGGTGTCCTCAGCTTCAGAGGTATTCCAAAGGTCAATTGCAGACTATTAAAGGCCTGGAAGGTGTCGTCAACGTTACGAATGAGATCTTAGTCTGGGGTGAAACGATCAAGGAAACATGACTGCAGACTCATCCAAGTGCTGAAAAGGGAAAGACAGTGGAACCTGAAACTCAACAAAAACAAGTGCAAGATCAGATCATCACAAATCCAGTACATGGCAATATGCTCTCTCTGCAGAAGGTCTCAATCTAGATAAAGATAAAGTGAGAGCTGTAACACACATGCCTACACCAGAAAACAAGCAGGCACTCATGAGATTAATGGGCATGATTCAGTACCTTTTCAAGTTTATTCCCAACCTGTCTGAAGTTGGCGCACCTCTCAGAAAACTGCTCGAGCATGACACTCCGTGGCAAGTCGATCACAAAGCTATAAAAAACTGAAATCTCTGCTGATAAATGCTCCCACACTAAAGCTCTATGATGTAAAAATACCTGGTACACCATCTGTAGACATGAGCTCAGAAGGCTTCGGAGCAGCAGTTCTGCAGGAGAGAAAGCCAGTGTCTAAACTACATTCCGAAAGGCAACTGGATCATCTGCTGAGATGCAGCTAGTACACACAAGGACCATGGAAGGATGGCCCAATGAGAAAAATCCAAACATACTGGACATTCAAAGAAAAGCAAAATACAGATTCAAGACAAGCTGCAGAGAAGACAACTCCAGCAGAACAGCTATTATGACAGACAGACAAAGAGCTCACCAAGCATATACATGTGGGACAAGGTGAGAATTCAGAGAGGGCAACCTGCCATCATGACCAGCCACGATTCTTCACAGTCCAGACGCCAGATGGAAGAACCTATAGAAGAAACAGAAAACAGAACAAACATTCACAGGACACAGTTCAAGTTCCTGTCCTTCTCCAGATGTGGTTATGAGCAGAAACAATGTCCTGCTTATGGACAAGTGTGCAAATCCTGTAACAGCAAAATCACTTTACCAAAAATGTGTAAAAAACAATCAGAGCAGAATGAGGAAAAAAATAAATAAATAAAAATCATGCACTTAAACAAAAAGGCAGAGCAGGAAGATTTCTTCATTGTAACAGTTGAAATCAGAAAAAAACAGAATATTAGACAAACATCAACACTGTCACAACAAAAGTGAATAGAATAACTGAAAATAAAAACAGAACTTTGCATTCAGCACCAGTGCCCAACTTGAAGACAATGTCATCACAGCACAGATCTACAAATCAGATTTGAAACAAAACTCAAATCAAAAATATAAGATTGAATTTCACATTGTTGACAGTGATGTACCAGCAATACTAGAACATGAGACATGATGGAAGAACCTATAGGAGAAACAGAAAACACCTCCTCAGGACGACTGAAACAGTTCCCATCAGAATCACCCAATGTTGTTGCAGATTCCTGTGTCGAGCCGCAGGTCAGTGAATCTGCTCCACCTGCAGAAACTGGTACTGCAAAACAATCTGACTTACCTGAGACACATCAGAGAGAGGCATTCTTCACAAGGTCAGGAAGACAAGTGAAAACACCAGCAAGATACAAGGACTGAATCTGGAACACACATACAACGACTCTCGGTGTCCGTCGCGCCGGTAGTGCTGGAGCTCAGACGCCGCGTTGGAGGAGTCACGGGTCAAGCTGGACGACTTCCTTGCAGAGCGGCTGGAAAGCTGGTTTCTCCGCGGTCGCCATGTTTCTCGAGGCTAAAGAGAAAAACGCAAAGGCCGGTTAGTGAGACAGAGGACTGTACAGTAACACAGACAGCACAAGCACTACAACAACTGCCTAAGAGGAAGAAGACAAAGCTCACATTACGGACTATAAAGCAGGATGGCCGGTCGAAGCTCTGTGTGGAATCACGGCTCGAGCTTTGAAAGCAGGGCCGCATCGAAACAGCAGCTCAGAGTCTCCTCCAAATACCTACGATCACGTGATCGCCGGAAACGAAGCTTCCTTACGTCACTGGAACGCAATCGCGGGTCAATGCGCGTGAGTTTCCGGTCCCGCTGTAGACGAGCTGCATATCATCTGAAATATGTACTTAAATAAAACGGAAATACAGAACATGTGTGAATCTGCTTCACTTTCATCATCAAATTATTGACATTCCTCAGCATTCAAGGTTTTTTACTGGAGACGATGTGAAATGACCTGAATAAAAACATTTTACAGCTCTATTTCTGTGTTCAACAGATGTACAGTCTACATGCACATTCAACAGTGCTGTTTCTCCTTAATCTAATAGTGTCAAACATGCTGTTTTGTTTAGGAGGAGAGTAAAGGAATTACACACTCAGATGAAATTCATTCAGTTAAAGGAAGAAACGCAGTCCGACATCGCTGTATGGAGCAGTTTGGACAAAGCTTATGAACACAAGTGAATCAGGCAGTGGTGGTGTAGTATTGTATTTGTACAACAGGTGGCGCAGTAGAGCTGTGAAGCTGAGCAGCATCCAACCACTTTTCCCTCTTTTCTGCATGAAAGGGTTGATTGATTACAGACTCATTTTTGGGATAAGGGATCTGCCCTGTTTTTAGACTTTTATAAAGCCTCAGTTCAGCAGAGCTTTATTTTATTAAGTAATTATTAGATATTTTCTTTATATTATCTGACAGTAACACACTATATGTCCAAATGTTTGTGGACACCATTTTTTAATCAATGCATTCAGCAATCAGTTGCACCCATTGCTGACACAGTCCCTAAAGAAGTACTGCCAATAGAATAGGACTCTCTGGAACAGATAAACATGAACCTATCGGCTCCATGCCTAATGCCAATCGTGGGCTAGAGAGGTATAAAGGAATGATAAACCTCTGGAATGATGGTGCTCATGATGCCCTTTACTTCTAGGGTGAGCTGGGGAAACTTTTAGCTTTGAGTTGGAGATGAGGTTGGGTGATTATCCAATATTCTGACCTCACCAATGCTCTTCTTGCTAAATGCATTTCTCACAGCAATGCTCCAAAATCTAGCAGAAAGTCTTCCATGGTAGTAGAAACAGTTACTCCAACAAAAGCAGGCTAAACTCCTTTTTAATACTCTTGATTTCAAAAGAAACAACAAATAAGCAGGTGTCCAAATACTTTTGTCATATAGTGTATTTCTTAGAAATGCTGAATTCTTTTGTTGAAGAGACTCTGGTCAGTTCTGAGAGCAGCAGGTCTAAACATAAACCTGGACTAAATAAAGAGAGGAGTTTTAGATTTTACTTTGAGTAGAAACAAATAAACATCCAGAACACATCAGTAATGCAGAACAGCTCTTCATTCAGGCTCTTTTCCTGAACATGATATTAATAATATAAACTTTACAGCTGTTTGGAAAAGATGAAGCATTAAGGAGGAGTCTAAAGTAAGTGTAGAAATGAAGACGCTGCTCAGCACTGATGTGTGTATTAATGATAAACTGATTAGTCGTGCTTCTCTGTGGACGAGTTGTGATGAAAAGGAGGATCTCAGCCCGTTCTCTTCCTACAATGGAAAACACACACACACACACACACACACACACACACACACACACACACACACACACGTTAAACACTTCAAACACTTCCATCGCCAAATATGAGGGTTTATTTAGGGTGTATTCTACACACTGTACACTAACATGTTTCTATAAAACAACAATGGGGCAGAAATGAAAATATTGCAGCACTGATATTAAAAAGTACCACAAGTGTTTGAGCAGCATGAGTGTAGAGCTTTTACACTGACTGCATTTTAAACTGAAGGTCACACTGATGGTCAATAAAAGGAAATATCTCACATACTTTAAAAATGAATCTTAGTCTAGATACAGGAGAGGAAACCTCGATCTCCTGGTTTAAAGACTGTATGTTGAGGAGTTTAGTCAGTTGTGGATAAATGCTGCATCAGCATGTTCAGAAACTTCAAACAGCATGTTAGCGTGAGGGTTGTTGTGAAAAAGGTTTCTTCTTTTTTCGTCAGGATCTGCTTGAGAGACAACATGACAGATTATCTAGAACATGTCAAGTGATTTGGATAACATCAAATACCTCAGAGTTTAATAGTAGTTAATAATAATAATAAATTGAAGGGGAGTTGAAGCCTCGGTCTCCTGGTTTCCTGCATCTCTGTGGGAGCAAAGGTTCCAGCTCAACCATGACTCACGAAGCAGGACTTTCCTATCAGAATTAAACCCAGCCAGTAGGTCAAGACTTAGAGCCATGCTTGAGGGCTACAAGGGGTTTACCCTTGTCGATTTTGTCAGGATCTGTTGGAGGGACACAACAAGAACACATATACACATACATATACATACAAGTTCTCCCACTTAAAAAAATTAGAGAGGCCTGTAATTGACATCATAGGTAGACTCAACTATGAGAGACAAAATGAGAAAAATAATTCTGAAAATCACATTGTCTGATTTTTAAAGAATTTATTTGCAAATAATGGTGGAAAATAAGTATTTGGTCACCTACAAACAAGCAAGATTTCTGGCTGTCACAGACCTGTAACTTCTTCTTTAAGAGGCTTCTCTGTCCTCCACTCTACCTGTATTAATGGCACCTGTTTGAACTCGTTAACAGTATAAAAGACACCTGCCCAAACCTCAAACAGTCACACTCCAAACTCCACTATGGTGAAGACCAAAGAGCTGTCGAAGGACACCAGAAACAAAAATGTGGACCTGCACCAGGCTGGGAAGACTGAATCTGCAATAGGCAAGCAGCTTGGTGTGAAGAAATCTACTGTGGGAGCCTCGATCAGGGGCTCCACACAAGATCTCAGCCTGTGGGGTCAAAATGATCACAAGAACGGTGAGCAAAAATCCCACAACCACACGGGGGGACCTAGTGAATGACCTGCAGAAAGCTGGGACCAACGTTACAAAGGCTACCATCAATAACACACTACACCGCCAGGGACTCAGATCTTGCAGTGCCAGACGTGTTCCCCTACTTAAGCCAGTACATATCCGGACGCGTCTGAAGTTTGCTAGAGAGCATTTGGATGTTCGGGAAGAGTATTGGGAGAATGTCTTATGGTCAGATGAAACCAAAGTAGAACTGTTTGGTACAAACACAACTCGTTGTGTTTGGAGGAGAGTGAATGCTGAGTTGCATCCAAAGAACACCATACCAACTGTGAAGCATGGGGGTGGCAACATCATGCTTTGGGGCTGTTTCTCTGCAAAGGGACTAGGACGACTGGTCCGTGTACATGAAAGAATAAATGGGGCCATGTATTGTGAGATTTTGAGTGTAAACCTCCTTCCATCAGCAAGGGCATTGAAGACGAAACATGGCTGGGTCTTTTAGCATGACAATGATTCCAAGCACACTGCCAGGGCAACAAAGGAGTGGCTTCGTAAGAAGCATTTCAAGGTCCTGGAGTGGCCTAGCCAGTCTCCAGATCTCAACCCCATAGAAAACCTTTGGAGGGAGTTGAAAGTCTGTGTTGCCTGCCGACAGCCCCAAAACATCACTGCTCTAGAGGAGATCTGCATGGAGGAATGGGCCAACATACCAGCAACGGTGTGTGCCAACCCTGTGAAGACTTACAGAAAACGTTTGACCTCTGTCATTGCCAACAAAGGATATATAACAAAGTATTGAGATGAACTTTTGTTATTGACCAAATACTTATTTTCCACCATTATTCGCAAATAAATTCTTTAAAAATCAGACAATGTGATTTTCAGATTTTTTTTTGTTCTCATTATCTCTCTCATAGTAGAGGTCTACCTATGATGTCAATTACAGGCCTCTCTCATCTTTTTAAGTGGGAGAACTTGCACAATTGGTGACTAAATACAATAAATAAAATTATTTATATATATATATATATATATATACACACACTTATGGTTTTTAGCTGACTCCCTTATCCAAAACGACTTACGTCTCCCACATGATGTGGCAGCTCAGTGGCAGGTAGTGGTGTTATTCGTTGCGCCACACCAACCGTTATTGGTTGGTGCCCACACCAATATATATTTATTTACTCATCACACAACTCTCATACCTTAATCTTGGGGAACTTTAGCCTCCTGGTTCTTTGCTTCATGGTGGACTGTGTGAGAACAGCTTCTGCCTCCACCACTGCACAAAGAGGAAGACTGAGACTCTTGCTCTGTGGACTGGAGCGGGATGACGTCTAGATCAGAATAAGCTCTGCTGTTTCCCTCAAACTGATTGACGTCCACCACAAAAAAAACTGCCTATAACTCTGGAGAGGAGACAGAACAGAGGTGGAACATAAGTCATCTTTGATTATTTACTTCTTGTCACTGTTGGTGTCACTGTGCATTGTTCAGCTATTCAGCGCACTTTGCACAAGGAGAGGCTGCCTGTCTAAATATATGTACTATGGGAGAGTAATGCAGAAGAAGCCTTTTCTGCTCACAAGCCACAAACAGAGTCGCTTGAGGTATGCTAAAGCACATTTAAACAAGCCAGCTTCATTTTGGAATAAGGTGCTGTGGAACTAAAATGGAGGTATTTGGACATAACAAGGGGCGGTGTGCATGGTGGAAAACTTGCTACCCACATTAAAGTTGGTGGCGGTTCCATCATGCTGTGGGGCTGTGTGGCCAGTGCAGATACTGGGAATCTTGTTAAAGTTGAGGGTCGCATGGATTCCAGTCAATATCAGCAGATTCTTAAGAACAATGTTCAAGAATCAGTGACAAAGTTGAAGTTGAAGCCGGGGCTGGATACTTTAACAAGACAACGACCCTAAACACTATTTAAAATCTACTAAGGCATTCATGCAGAGGAACAAGTACAACGAATTAGAGATGCTGAGTAAAGAAGAACGGTCCAAAATACCTTCAACCAGAATCCAGACTCTCATTGGAAGATATAGGAAGCATTTAGAGGCTGTTATTTCTGCAAAAGGAGGATCTACTAAATATTGATGTCATTTTTCTGTTGGGTGCCCAAATTTATGCACCTGCCTTATTTCATTTAAATAATTATTGCACACTTTCTGTAAATCCTATAAACTTCATTTCTGCTATATGATATAATTAACTGAAATTGCTGATCCGAACAACCAATGATTTATTGGTGGGGTGCCCAAACTTTTTCATACCGCTGTATATGACCTACATTTTAAAATTTCTTACCCGTTTACTTTTTTGATGATTCGGAAAATGATCCGCTACACCGCTAACACAACATTTTATATTACCACAGACCTACATACGTGTCTTAGGTCACAGCTGGATGAGGGTCACCACTGTCACCTGAGAAAATGGGTTCTAAAATACAGCAACGCATTCTTATTAAACTTTTGCACAGCTTTAAAACTATAAAGTGAGCTAGTGTAAGTGAGCTGTAACATGAATTAAATCAACAGAAATCTTTTTTCTCTTGCCTAAAGGCTCCTCGGTTTCACTGTCTGACTGGCCGATGGTATAGTCATAATCACAGCATTCCTGCTTTACATCTAAAAACCAAAGTCTAAACATACTGACATTACAATCTCATAATGCATATACCATCATCAATATGTAGTCAATATTTACCTGAAAGGTGAAGCAGTCTTTTTCTGGCTCCAACCATTGTGTGTCTTTAACGCAGACAATTGACCCTGCTCTCACGAAGGCTATTGTCTGAAAATATATTTTTAAAGAGTTCTACACTGATCACTACCAAACACAGCAGCTCAAAATATATAAACATTTCATCACAAAATAATTTCATGCCAACTGAAAAGAATCAGAATTATAGAGAGAAAATGCTGTAGTCCTCACCACACTGGAGACAAACTGTTACAAAATAAAACTAAATTATGTTCAATAGTTTTGATGCACATGGTTTGTCCTGTGATATAACTTCACACGTCAACTGACCTTTGGGTCATTCCTCCTTGATGAATGCATATCTGTCATCACTGAACAAAAAGCAGTGGTCCTTCACCTTAGATGATGTTACTTTTTGTTTTCCTATCTGTTGAATTTTGCCATTTAATACATTCTCTTGGTTACTTGAGCAACAGGATTATTGCCATTCTTCTCAACCTTTTGGATTTTGTAGAGATGGAAAATGAAAAGCATGAGGTTTCATTCAAATAAGAAATATCTACTGGTAAATTAATTAGATGAATGTACATTGTACACTGCAAAGGTTTTACCATTAATTCTGGTGCTGTTCTCAACAAAGTACCTCAAGAGTTCTTTTGCATATCCAAAGTAAGCACTGCATATGTCAGCATCAGACTCTAGCAGGATACAATACAACACAATTAATACAAGGGGTCCAGTGTACAGAATAAACTACCTGAATTCAGTAGCCAGCTCTTCTAGGACATCATCATGGTAGTCCACCAGTCGATGAGGCTTTGACTTTCCACAGAACAGTGCAACTACATATGGCTCCACGTTGTTGAATTTTACTAAAATAGGCTAAAACTGTGCTGCTAGACTTGCACATTGGAAGCTCATCAACAAAGGCTGAGGCGAGGTCAGGTCCATCACCAACTGTGCTTAAAAGTTCTGCATCTGTGTCTACTCCACATTTTCACAATATCCATAGTCTGTAGACTCTTGAAGCTACTAGAATCAGAATTCAAGGTTATGTCTGGAAAATCTAGATTACTACTGGCTCTGGTTTTCACAGTTACAGCCTCATTAACTTCATTTAGCTTATGGGCTGTCGGTTCAGTTGCTAAAGCGTTCACTTCAGTCATTCAGCTTCTCTATCTTTTCAGATACTGTGCCCTGGATGTCATTTGTGGTTCTGGAAATTATGTTAGACAACAAATAAATTACTAACCAGACTAAAACAAAGAGTGCCAACATCCATCATAAAACAACATTTCACTTGAGGCAGGAGGTAAACAAATCCGTGTTTCTCCACCCTGGTCCTGGAGGCACCCAGCTCTGCATATTTCAGTGGTTTCCCTGCTTCGGCACATCCACTGCAACTCTGAAAGAAGTACAGGGCAAGGTGCATTTTACACTAATTCACTTACCCCAGCCGTAAGACATGTTGAAGTTTTGCTTCTCATGACGCACTTCAAGATCAGCAATCCTACTCCTGAGACACAGAACACAGAGCCGGATGTCTAAAAAGGCCGTCCACAGCATTTGGCTCCGCTCTGATGTTCTGTCCATTTTTATACGTCAATGCTGTGTCCTAAACCCCGCTGACAAGTCTGCACAACCTTAATGAAGACCTAGATGTGATTTGAGAGGGTTGAGAGAAGTTATAAGGACGTATTTACTGAAATAAACAGGGGAAGTATTGACCTCTACCATTTATTACAATCATTAGCCTCACAGTTTCATCCTTAAAGTAAAGACGCAAAATGTGGACAAGCGTCTTGGCTGATACGCTACATATGGAGTAAAGAGACAACTGACCTTTTTCCTTCCTCCCTAAATAGGTTTGCAGTCAAAATGATTAAGGAAACATTACAGCATGGAAAACTGTAGGTACATTTAAACATTAAATTAAAGTGAGGTTGCAATAATACTTACTAATTTAATGTTTCTACTGTTTAAGCTCTGCCAGTGTGTTGTGCCACAGCAAATCCTGTCCCAAGTCCCGAGAGCTTCTGAACCTAATATTTCTATATATTATTATATCATTAACTACAGTTAATTCAGAGTCTCTGCAAATACATTTCAGGATCTAATAAAACCCACAAATTCATTTTACCTTGTGTTGCCAAAGTATGAGCAGGACTAGCAGATTCAGCCCCTGCCTCCCAATATCTAGACAAGCAGCAGCTTCTGGAGCTGTTTAATTCTGCTACTTAGAAGGAGGACTACTTTCAGACACTGGAAAGAAATCAGTACTTTTTCATTACACTTCAGAGCTAAAATGTGACCCTGGAAGTTTTCAATTCTCACTTAAATAAGAACTAATGAAATATGTGAGGTAAAGTTGAGTTAAACAGAGCTAATGCAGCTCAGCATCAGCTATTAACTCTAACTAATATTCCTACTGGAGGAAACAACAAGACCAGCTAAAACAGATAACGGCAGAAAGCCTGTGTTGTCGGATGAAACAGTATAGAAAAGTTAGTCCGTTTTTATCAGGAGCTTTTCCAACAACGTGGAAAATAAGAGCCTCTTTTAGAAAGGTTAGAGCTCCCGAAGTTTCTAAGTTAACGCCGAACATCAGCAGCGCTAGCAAGTTAGCTCCTCCAGTCGTACAGCTGAAGTACAAACACACACGAAAGCAGAAAACCAAGCTTTCAAACATTCACTGTACGTTTATGGTCACATATAAGGTAAAAGATCAGCTTAAAAGCAGCTAGTTCACATGAACTCACCTGGCTCTATCGGGAACGTCTGTCCTGGGAGCCTCCTTGAAGTAGACTGACAGACTGGAAGGGGCGATACCGGTGACTGCGCCTCGTCCCAACACAACTGGACTACAGCTTCATTTGGGCAAAGCTGGAGCGACGATGAGGATTGCAGATGGAAAATCTTCCATAAACTCCAAACTGCTGAAGCTCCTCATTTAGATAAGGCTTTAAACACTGTACACTCATATGCAATTGTACACACACTGTTTAATTAGCAGATTTGATTCATTTAGAAAGTCCAGAATATGCTGCCATAGTATTTCTATGTTGTTTATTTGATGAACAATCCACATTTAGTACATCATACATATTTATAGTACTAAACTGTGAATCATACAGATTTAAACATTTTATTATATTTTTATTTTATTAAATAGGTTCATTCTCAGCGTCTTTAAAGCTTGCAGATGAAAACACTGAGAGACAGAAAGTGTAAACTTCAGGACTAGAAATCAGGATGTAATTTAATTAATTAAAAAATAAATGAAGTGAAATGAAAACTTTAACACTGTAGAAGAAATCTGTCTCTACTGGACAGACACGTCACTTCCGGCTGACAGGTCCAGCGCTGCTCTCCTGCTGCTTGTTTCTCCCAGTCATATCTTTGTATCAGGGATGAGCAGAACGAGGCTTTTTAACCAGTTGAAGCAGAAGTGGTTCATTTGAAGCTCTACTGCGCCACCTGTTGTACAAATCCAATACTACACCACCACTGCCTGATTCACTTGTGTTCATAAGCTTTGTCCAAACTGACCCCAGAGGAGCATCCAGTGATGTCGGCCTGTGTTTCTTCTTTTAATGAAATGTCTGTGATCTGAGTGTGTAATTGCTTTGTTCTGTTGCTATTTAAAACAGCATGTTTGACACTATTAGATTAAGGAGAAACAGCACTGTTGAATGTGCATGTAGACTGTACATCTGTTGAACACAGAAATAGAGCTGTAAAATGTTTTTATTCAGGTCATTTCACATCGTCTCCAGTAAAAAACCTTGAATGCTGAGGAATGTCAATAATTTGATGATGAAAGTGAAGCAGATTCACACATGTTCTGTATTTCCGTTTTATTTAAGTACATATTTCAGATGATATGCAGCTCGTCTACAGCGGGACCGGAAACTCACGCGCATTGAACCGCGATTGCGTTCCAGTGACGTAAGGAAGCTTCGTTTCCGGCGATCACGTGATCGTAGGTATTTGGAGGAGACTCTGAGCTGCTGTTTCGATGCGGCCCTGCTTTCAAAGCTCGAGCCGTGATTCCACACAGAGCTTCGACCGGCCATCCTGCTTTATAGTCCGTAATGTGAGCTTTGTCTTCTTCCTCTTAGGCAGTTGTTGTAGTGCTTGTGCTGTCTGTGTTACTGTACAGTCCTCTGTCTCACTAACCGGCCTTTGCGTTTTTCTCTGTAGCCTCGAGAAACATGGCGACCGCGGAGAAACCAGCTTTCCAGCCGCTCTGCAAGGAAGTCGTCCAGCTTGACCCGTGACTCCTCCAACGCGGCGTCTGAGCTCCAGCACTACCGGCGCGACGGACACCGAGAGTCGTCGTCTCCACTCCCGCACCGGAGAGGGACTGGCGGCGTCTGCGTGACCCCGGAAAAGCCGAGGAGCTCCTCGACCACCACGTCCGTTTTTCCCTCTGCTAACCGCTTCAGCTCCTCAGTGTAAAGTATGGAGGAAGGACGACTCTGTGCTACACTCACACTTTAGTACTTTTGGGTGAGCTGCGTGATTCTTAGCTAGGGCTGCCTCTTAGCTACAGAACATGTGAAATCTCCACACTTGAATTGATCTATTTTTGTTCTCTTTCTTAATATGAATAGAACTATAAATGAGGAGGATTTGGGCTGTGCAGGACTCTCAACACCGTTCATACAAACACTGTCGGACCATAATGCTTTAAAACTCAAGGGAAATGAGATGAGGTCTCTGAACTGAACTACATGAACTGTACATTTGACACCATATTTATGAGAATAGCTTGACGTTGCAGAATAACCTAAACAAATCTAAGATGCAGTAAATGACAGTAACTTTAAATTCAGTCAGCAGATGGACAGGAGCTTGAACCGTGTCCTCTGAATGTGTGTGTGAATATTGTAAATGTGTACTGTATGTGTGTTCCAGATTCAGTCCTTGTATCTTGCTGGTGTTTTCACTTGTCTTCCTGACCTTGTGAAGAATGCCTCTCTCGGATGTGTCTCAGGTAAGTCTGATTGTTTTGCTACACCAGTTTCTGCAGGAGGACCAGATTCACTGACCTGCAGCTCGACACAGGAATCTGCAACAACATTGGGTGATGCTGATGGGAACTCTTTCAGTCGTCCTGAGGAGGTGTTTTCTGTTTCTCCTATAGATTCTTCCATGTCTCACGTTCTAGTATTGCTGGTACATCACTTTAAACAATGTGAAATTTAATCTTGCATTTTTTTGGCTTTTGTGTTCACAGGTGAGAGTTAGCTTTCCTGACAGTGACATGCAGTGGCTAGAATATGTGAGCGGTTTTCAAGCTGAATTCTGGGGTTTTGTTTCAAATCTGAGTGACTTGTAGACATTTCCTGAGATGACCTTGCATTCAGCACCAGTGTCCAACTTGAAAACAATGTTCTTGTTGTTTATTTCAAGATTTTCAGTCCAGTTATTCTTTTCACTTTTGTTGTGACAGTGTTGTTTGTCTAATATTCTGCTTTTCTGATTTCAACTGTTCTAATGAAGAAATCTTCCTGCTCTGTCTTTTGATGTCTTTTTATTTGCACAGCAGATATTCATGGTCTTTGTCAATGTCTGATCTGTTTCTCTCAGCAACCTTGCCCACAAGGTCTTCCCTAATACCACAAACACTCCTGTCTCTGATTAATGAGTCATGCAACTCACTGAAATCATGGTCTTTTGCTTTCTTCAGGTCAGTGGTGTACGCATCAGTGCTTTCAACAGGCCAGAGAAAAGCTGAGGGCTCCTCGAACATCACTGCTAACCGGTCCCTCAGTGTAAAATATGGATTAAGGACGACTCAGTGGTACACTTTATTGTGTTTGGTTGACCTGCTTGATCGTTACCTACGGCTGCCTCTTTGGTACACAACGTAGGTGACATCCCCACACAATATATATTTTTTTCTTGCATATATAAGAATGAGAATAGCTTGACATTGCAGAATAACCTAAACAAATCTAGGATGCAGTAAATGACAGTAACTTTAAATTCAGTCAGCAGATGGACAGGAGCTTGAACCGTGTCCTCTGAATGTGTGTGTGAATATTGTATGTGTTCCAGATTCAGTCCTTGTATCTTGCTGCTGTTTTCACTTGTCTTCCTGAAGAATGCCTCTCTCTGATGTCTCAGGTAAGTCTGATTGTTTTGCAGTACCAGTTTCTGCAGGTGGACCAGATTCACTGACCTGCAGCTCGACACAGGAATCTGCAACAACATTGGGTGATTCTGATGGGAACTGTTTTTCAGTCGTCCTGAGGAGGTGTTTTCTGTTTCTCCTATAGGTTCTTCCATCATGTCTCACGTTCTAGTATTTCTGGTTCATCACTGTCAACAATGTGAAATTCAATCTTGCATTTTTGATTTGAGTTTTGTTTCAAATCTGATTTGTAGATCTGTGCTGTGATGACATTGCATTCAGCACCAGTGCCCAACTTGAAGACAAAGTTCTTGTTTTATTTTCAGTCCAGTTATTCTATTCACTTTTGTTGACTGTGTTGATGTTTGTCTAATATTCTGTTCCAGTGAAGAAATCTTCCTGCTCTGTTCAACTGCATGATTTTTTTTGTTTTGTTTGTTTTTCCTCATTCTGCTCTGATTGTTTTTAACACATTTTTGGTAAAGTGATTTTGCTGTTACAGGATTTGCACACTTGTCCATAAGCAGGACATTGTTTCTGTTTCTGTTCATACCCACATCTGGAGAAGGACAGGAACTTGAACTGTGTTCTGTTTTCTGTTTCTTCTGTAGGTTCTTCCATCTGGCGTCTGGACTGTGAAGAATCGTGGCTGGTCATGATAGCAGGTTGCCCTCTCTGAATTCTCACCTTGTCCCACATGTATATGCCTGGGGGGCTCTTTGTCTGTCTGTCATAATAGCTGTTCTGCTTGAGTTGTCTTCTCTGCAGCTTGTCTTGAATCTGTATTTTGCTTTTCTTCTTTGAATGTCCAGTATGTTCGGATTTTTCTCATTGGGCCATCCTTCCATGGTCCTTGTGTGTAGTAGCTGCATCTCTGGATCATTTGCTGTTGCCTTTCAGAATGTAATTTAGCCACTGGCTTTCCCTCCTGCAGAACTGCTGCTCCGAGGCCTTCTGAGCTCGCATCTACAGATGGTGTACCAGGTATTTTTACATCATAGAGCTTTAGTGTGGGAGCATTTATCAGCAGAGATTTCAGGGGTTTTTTTTATAGCTTTGTGCTCGACTTGCCACGGAGTGCCACAGATGTCATGCTCGAGCAGTTTTCTGAGAGGTACGCTGACTTCAGACAGGTTGGGAATAAACTTGGAAAGGTACTGAATCATGCCCTTTAATCTCATGAGTGCCTGCTTGTTTTCTGGTGTAGGCATGTGTGTTACAGCTCTCGCTTTATCTCGATCTAGATTGAGACCTTCTGCAGAGAGCATATGGCCATGTACCGGATTTGTGGTGATCTTGCACTTGTTTTTGTTGAGTTTCAGGTTCCACTGTCTTTCCCTTTTCAGCGCTTGGACGAGTCTGCCGTCATGTTTCCTTGACCGTTTCACCCCAGACTAAGATATCATTCGTAATGTTGACGACACCTTCCAGGCCTTTTAATAGTCTGCAATTGACCTTTGGAATACCTGAAGGACCTGAAGCTGAGGGCACCCCAAAAGAAGGTCAAAGGAATCTGTATCTTTCAATAGGTATGTTCAATGTGCAGAGCTTGGAACTTTCATCATGACGTTTGATCTGCCAAAATCCTCACCACTGTGACCATGCTGTTTGGTGATTTACACCCCTTCATTTTGTGTAGCTCATCAATGCTTGTTGTCTTTCAGGGCAATCGGGACTTTTCTTGATGGATGAATCACTGGTGAGACCATGGGATCTACTTGAATGTGGTGATGTCCTGGTAGGAATCCAAGAACAGTGAACAGATCAATGTCAAATTTCAGAATGTCATTTTACGTTGTGATTCCATGCACTTTTTAACCACACCTAACATCTCCCATGTCTCACGTCCTAGTATTGCTGGAACATCACCACCAACAATATGTGAAATTCAATTTAGCATTTTTGGCTTGTGTGTTCACAGGTGAGTGGTAGCTTTCCCAGTGGTGACATGCAGTGGCCAGAATGTGAGTACTCTGCTGAATTCTGCAGTTTCTGGTCCCCGAATTCCTCCCGTACGCTTTCAGCTGGACCCTGAGCTCTCGTGAAGAACAAATGGTGAACATCGGGTAGGTTCTTTCTTGACTCTCAGTAATCCCTGAACTTGTTTTCAGCACATTTCTTGTTTCAGTTTCTTTCTCTCTGAATTGTAACATGTTGTAGACCTTAACTGCATCTTCCCCAGCGACGTGCAGAAAGGTGGCGCATTGTACTCAACAATCCCACTCTCTGTAAGAAACAGGTAAAACCTTTGCATCTAAAAATCCAATTTTTTACGAGATTGCCTTGTAAGCACAGTGCTGAAGGTGGCTGCAGCTGTGCCACTTGCTTGTGTTCTGCTTGGACAGTGTTGGGCTGCTTGTGTTTTGCATCAAACTTATTGCGCTGCTGTGTTCTGCTTGAACAGTTTCACTTGTTCTATATAATAATTTTGCTGCTGTCCTGCTTGTGTTTTTCATCAACATTATGCTGCTGTGTCCTGCTTGATAGGTGTTGGGCTGCTGTGTCCTGCTTGTGTTTTGCTTGACCGTTCTGCTAGAACAGTGTCCCTTAACCTTGTTCTGTATATTAATTGTGCTGCTGTGTTCTGCTTGATTGGTATTTTGCTGCTGTGTCCTGCTTGTATTTTTCATCAAAATTGTTACGCTGCTGTTTTCTGCTTGAACAACATTTCACTACTGTGTTCTGCTTTTACCATGTTGGGCTGCTGTGTTCTGCATCAAAATTGTTACTCTGCTGTCTTCTGCTTGAACGATATTTTGCTGGTGTGCCACTTGCTTGTGTTCTGCTTGAACGGTGTTTGGCTGCTGTGTCCTGCTTGTGTTTTGCATATAAATGGTTACACTGCTGTGTGCTGTATAAATTGTTTTGTTGCTTTGTTGTGCTTGAGCGGTGTTACGGTGCTGTTCATATTCATACATAAACCTAAACCTTTTCTTCATTATTTTTTTTTCTATCATTTTTTTTCTTTTCCCCCATGTGCTGAGCTGCCCCCTGCTGTTTGCTGGTGCGAGTGCGTTTGTGTTTGGCTGCTCTTTCCTAACCTGTCCTGCTGTAACCCTTCTCTCCCCCCCCCCCCCCCCCCCCACACACACACACACACACACACACACACACACACACACACACACACACACACACACACACACACACACACAATTTCCTGAGATGACTTTGCATTCAGCACCAGTGTCCAACCTGAAAACAATGTTCTTGTTGTTTTATTTCAAAATCTTCAGTCTAGTTATTCGTTTCACTTTTGTTGTGACAGTGTTGATGTTTGTCTAATATTCTGTTTTTCTGATTTCAACTGTTCCAATGAAGAAATCTTCCTGCTCTGTCTTTTGTTCAACTGCATGATTTTTTTTTTTTTTTTTTTTTTTTTTTTTTTTTCTCATTCTGCTCTGATTGTTTTGTTTTACACATTTTTGGTCATTTTGCTGTTACAGGATTTGCACACTTGTCCATAAGCAGGACATTGTTTCATGCAGGCCATCCTTCCATGGTCCTTGTGTGTAGTAGCTGCATCTCTGGATCATTTGCTGTTGCCTTTCGGAATGTAATTTAGCCACTGGCTTTCTCTCCTGCAGAACTGCTGCTCCGAAGCCTTCTGAGCTCGTGTCTACAGATGGTGTACCAGGTATTTTTACATCATAGTTTTAGTGTGGGAGCATTTATCAGCAGAGATTTCAGTTTTTTTATAGCTTTGTGCTCGACTTGCCACGGTGTGTCATGCTCGAGCCGTTTCCTGAGAGGTGCGCCGACTTCAGACAGGTTGGGAATAAACTTGGAAAGGTACTGAATCATGCCCATTAATCTCATGAGTGCCTGCTTGTTTTGTGGTGTAGGCATGTGTGTTACAGCTCTCACTTTATCTCTATCTAGATTGAGACCTTCTGCAGAGAGCATATGGCCATGTACTGGATTTGTGATGATCTGATCTTGCACTTGTTTTTGTTGAGTTTCAGGTTCCACTGTCTTTCCCTTTTCAGCACTTGGACGAGTCTGCCATCATATTTCCTTGACCGTTTCACCCCAGACTAAGATATCGTTTGTAACGTTGACCACACCTTCCAGGCCTTTAATAGTCTGCAATTAACCTTTGGAATATCTCTGAAGCTGAGGACGCCCCAAAAGAAGGTCAAAGGAATGTGTATCTTCCAATGGGTATGTTCAATGTGCAGAGCTTGGAACTTTCATCATGATGTTTGATCTGCCAAAATCCTCTACACCCCTTTTCTCCGTTTTGTGTAGCTCATCAATGATTGTTGTCTTTCAGGGCAATCTGGACTTTTCTTGGTGGATGAATCACTGGTGAGACCATGGGATCTACTTGAATGTGGTGATGTCCTGGTAGGAATCCAAGAACAGTGAACAGATCAATATCTTTCAGAATGTCATTTTACGTTGTGATTCCATGCACTCTTTAAACCACACCTAACATCTCCCATGTCTCACGTCCTAGTATTGCTGGTACATCACCACCAACAATATGTGAAATTTAATTTAGCATTTTTGGCTTTTGTGTTCACAGGTTTCCCAGCCGTGACATGCGGTGGCTAGAATATGT